>NW_004524671.1:2543393-2564405 GCF_000260255.1 Octodon degus | reverse complement strand
TCTAATTTTATAACAGACTCTAAGTGCCTAATTGGGTGCTATGCAATCACTAATTCCCTTATACATAACATAAAAACAATTTCATGGAACAAATGGACATGTTAACCCTAAATAAAGTTAACTTCATCATTCTGCATGTAGCAACAGAATACATCTAATTAGAATAATAATATAAATGATGGCATTCACTGTGTATATAAATTAAACTTCCCCTACAATTTTTACTTCTTTTTAAATAACTCTATGATGACTTGTGTCTAGCTGTCACCAGACAAAATTTCATGTGCTCATAAATGAGGCTTTTTAGAGGTAGCTGCATTTAGGGTGTGCAAAGATGCATTTAGAGTGTTTGCTGTCTGGATTGGAATCCTACATATGAGCATGGTTTTGGATGTGATTGAATGGATTTACTGAAGAGGGTCCCCACCCCTGGCGTAGGTGACACCAACAAATAAGCTTGTAGCCTGGATGGAATAAAAAGGGAAAGAAAGAAGGCAGGCTGGCTTCTTGCTGATGCTGATCCCACCTGCCTTGCCATGGGCTGGTTCTCCTCTGCCATTCCTCTCCGTCATGCTGCCCTACCTTGGAGGCAGCTGACAAAGGTCTCAAATTTCTCTGCACTGTAAGCTAAAATAAACCTTTCCTGCTTTAACTTGGGAATAACAACAAAGTAACTATGACAAACTCCTTACCACTACCTGTTTTTTACTGCAGCAAGAAATGTTACAAAATATATTTAACCAATAACAGAGGAATAATATTCTTTTATCTTACTAGGACATAATAAGATCTCAGAATTATTAATGGAAAAGATTGGTCTACTGAAAATTACTTATCTTTCATCAACATAAACTTTCTGATACATAGAGGTCTTGCTGTACTTATTTGAGATATCAGGTTGATAGATTAACTATAATTTCTAAAACTCACTCCATTTGTATTCTCTAGGTAGAAAGGCTGAGCCAAGTTGACAGTCTTCTTCAATAGTTAACCTAGCATAGAAAAGGGTTACCACAAGATTTAGTTCTTAGATATCATACACATTTTCATATAATTGTAGTACACTGGCTTCTACTGTACTTAGAACATTAAAATCCATACTTGCCCCATGATATTCAGAGGGTCTTTACTCAGAGTCTCTTTGGACAGTAAAAGCAATGAACAAACTTGTTATATAAAGTGCCTTCTTATTTGTACACAACCTATACATGTCCTTCTGCATGATCCAACTAATCTCTGGATTATTTATAATGGCTAATAGAATTAAATCAATAGCTACTATGCTGCATTGTTTGAAGAGTAACAATAAAAAGTATTCATGTGCAGTACAGGAGCAATCTAAGTACGTTATCTGTGATTGGTTGAGTCTGCATATGAAAACCCAGAGATATAGAAAGTGAACAGTATTCAAATTTACAGAATTAATGTCACCATGTATTAGTGTAAGATTTTCCTTTTTCTTAGAGAAAGAAGAAAAATGGATTTTGTCATCGACATTTTTGATATGCAATCCTTTTTTTCCCCTCCAGGTCTTGGAAAATGGACAGGGCTTTGGCTAGTGGAGGTAAGGAGAAGTAATGAAAGTGACATGGACCATGTGAGAAAAAATGGAAGAATAAATAGAATTTGAGAATGATTTGTATTGTTAAAGAACCTATGTCTTGTGACATATTGGTTTTAGGCAATATTAATATAATTCTGAGGACATAATGTTATGGAAAATGTACATGCATTTCCTGCTATTGGAGAGCTCACTTATGCATTGCTACACTATAGATTCTGAGAAGCTTTTCAGGGACAAATTGGTATAACTTAGCTTAATTGTCAATAAAATTTAGTTGACAATGAGACCTTTTCTTAGAGAAAATCTTTTATCAGCTAATATAACTATACTTTTAGGAGGTCTGCTTAAGAAATGCCAAGATAAAGTTTAGGATAACTACATATTAGGAAAACATGTGTTTTTTTTCTTACAACTTTTCATCTTTTCATGCCTTGGCTTTTGTTACTTTGCAAGACTTAGCTATTAACTCTATACTCTTATTTGATTCATTGTGTCTCTTGGGAGCTTACAAATTCTTGGGGCTTCATTTCACTTGTGGTTCCTGAGAGCTCCTCAGTGAATTTTGTGGTTGGTGGCATTTGCCCCTCATTTCCTCTTCATTTAATTCCTCTCTCTCTCTCTTTAGATGTCTTATGAATACAAGCTAATAGCTTTCTTTTTAACTTCCATCATCAAACCCAGATACTTTATTCATCCTCACTCTCTCAGCTATGAGATGTAATACTAATTCATTTTGTATGTGTGAAAATGTAGTTTAGGAACTGACATATGGTTTGTAGACAGTAAAATTGTACTTCTTTCCTTTCTTTGTTTAGTGGTATGCAAGCACTACCAAAGTTCTTAAAAGGAAAATAAAGCCAAGAATATAGCTCAGTGGCACAATACTCACTTGGTCAGACTGAAGTAATGAGTTCAATTCAAACAAACAAACAACCCGTTGCACAAAAGTACAATGGTTTAAATTATTCAGCCTTTTAAAGCAACACTATTACTTTGTCTTACCTATGATAATATTGCTTGCTGTGGTATTCCAATTTGTGTCACTAGTCCAAAAGAACCAGACACAGGCTACTTGTCATGAAGAATAGATTTATTTATCTCACAGTTTTGGGAAGTTCAAGAGCAACACTAACATTGAATCATTTATTAATTCATTGAAGATCAATGGTAGGAGTATATATAGAAACAAATGATCATATACACAATGAGAAATAGAAAAATTCAAGCAGAAAAATGCTCAGTTACACCAGTAACCTCCAGAACTTCTACCAGAGCCTTTCTCATTTTTTGCCACCAGAGAGAAAATCAGACTGCATACCAAGACTTTATCTGTAAAAATTGGTAGATGATACTCAGGCAACAACATTCAAACCAGAGCACTCACATGACCCCCTTTATTTTTAAAGGTAACATCCTATTCCATAATGAGCACATTACATCTTATTACTGACAGAGGACCTTCAGATTATATAGGCAAAACAAATGTAACTTCTACTGTGCAAGAAAGCCAATATGTCCAGTTTATGTGCCTCCAAATCACAGAATGAATTTTAAGAAACAATGGAATTTAAGAACAGGAAATTTTATTGAGTGAAAGACAGCTTCTGAGAGAGACAAGAGGTGACACAAGTGGGTAAAAATATGAGCCCACTTTTCAAAGTAAGGTTTGTAGAGTAAAACCAAGAGATGAGTACAATATGTGTCAAAATAATGATCAACCAATAACATTACAACTGTAGCCACATAGATAATATTGATCCAATAAGGAAGCAAGTCATGTAGCAAGTGCACATGAAAAGAACAACAGCTTTAGAGGAAAGGATTTTCTGAAGGTCTTGGTCACCCATCAAGGTGACTGGTATCATTAACCAGGTGTTAATACCTATCTTTTATGCCTTAGGGAGGCATGTGGGTCTGATTATTTCAACTTTATTTTGAGACTTGACCTCCAGCCACAATTTAAAGTATTTTTACCTTGTGTATTAACTCTTTTATGGGCCTAGTCATGTCTGACTTCCCACAATATTTCTACCTAACATATCTGTATATAACGTTTCCCCTTTGAAAAAGTACACTAACTGCTGTGAGAGGATTTGAGGTTATGGTCATTCTGGCTACTTCCAACTGAAGAGGGTCACATTGATTGGAACTCAGAGACACACATCAGAGGATTTATCTAAAGGCCCTTGTTAGATGTCTTCTTTTCTCATCATAGGCATATAGTCTGGAGGCATCAAGGTCAAAGGCATAATTATATATGTGTGAGCCAAAAAATAAGTTCAAGAAGACTATTAGGAATACAACTAATCAGAAAGAACCAGTAATGTTTTCTCTAAAAAGAGCCAATAATAGCATCACTCAAAGAGTGTGACAAGAAGGTCCAGAGAATTTCAGAAAGTGAAATGTTATTAAATATCTTGAACATCCATGAGGATATTAGGAAAAGGATCATGCATGTATAAATCTTCAGCTTTTATAATTGCACAAGTACTCCCGCCCCTTGTGCTGCTATAGAATGTTTTAATAATATCCAGTTTTGGAAGACAGCCTATCTGATTAATTTTACTTCTTCATTTAGAAGAGAGCCCAATAGAGATGTCATTTAAGGTTTATTGAGTATAGTTAGCTAAGGCCTTGATATATTCAATGATATCTTCTATTCCTAGGGTGGTGACAAAAACAGAATCCAAATGATCAAATCACAGTTCTAGACCACCAATGTTAGTTGAGGTAAGTCTACATGTTTGTTGATGTTTCTTACACTCCTGCCTTGTAAATTTGTGTGGATCTCCCTATCCATCTGAAGGGGAATCCAGTGCCACAAACTGGTTCCATAGGATCAATGAGTCTCCACTGGGGACTTCCCATCAAATTATCAGCAATTAAACCAGTCTGTTGTAAACCAGTTTTCAACTTGTAAAGTTATGGTGCATATACACTGTTCAGAGTGTATCCATTCCATGAGTTTTGTAGTTAAGTCAATGAGAATAACAGGAGTTATTTCTTCTCAACTTCTGGGGGCTTTCTAATAAGTTGTCCTACAGTTGGAGTTAGTCACATAAATGTTCCATATCTGAAAGTAGCCGTCTACATATCTATGATTGTTGATTTTTATGATAGGACCATTAATATTGCCTAATCTCACTTATGAGATCTACTAGTACCTGTACAGAGGCTTCAGTGATTTTCTTAGAAAAATTAATAATAGCCACTATCATTAGGATGAAGTTGATGGGCCAATCAGCAATTATAAATGTGTGTTTAATGATGAATCACTGAACTTTTCGGTGTCTCATCATTATAGTTTTGTATTTATCCCAATCATCTTCTTGAAGTGGGGATACCCACCAAGGAAGTCCTGAGGTTCTTGACAAGGAGAGCAGATCACAGATAATCTAGCAAGCTGTTTGTTGTAATAGCTCTGTATATTCCAGTTCTCACACTAAAAAGGAATTACACTCCCATTTGAGTGGTAAAGTAATTAGGAAAAGAGCGAAGAGTAAAATCTTAGATTACTTATGTGAAAATTTGTTTTCCATTTTGAACAAGAGCTTTAAGTCTTCTATGCATTCACAGGGGTATTTGGATGGCTGCTCATGCTCAACAACAGTCTGATTTTCAGGGATCGATCCAGCTGTGGTGTACCCAGGATCCCAGCCCTGCTACCTTGACAGTTGGTAGTGTTGAAAGGATCATGGTACATGACCCTTCCCAAGTTGGTTGTAGGGAAGTAGGTGATGAAGTAAAAGACTCCACCAGTACTAAACATCTGGGTTGGAATATGGAAATTCATTTTTATTTAAGATGAGCTTTTGCCAGCTGTTGAAAATTCTTTTGGAATTTAGTTAGTACAGTGACATCTTATAATAGGATATCTTTTTCCATTCCAGAAAAAAAATTAGTAAGAAAAGGGCATCCATAAAGCATTTAAATGGACTGAGAGCTATAATTTGAGATGTATTTTTTGATAAGTGTTAATGGTAGCAAGTAATGTCACTGTAGGTAGGTATTCTAAACTATTTTGAGAAGATGCATCTTTAGTATCTCATTCAGGTGTTTTTTTTTTTTTTTTCACAATGATTGTGGTCTCTTTGTACAGTGAAGGTGATAGACAATGCCCAGTGTCTTACAGATACCCGATATAGTTGTTGCTTTAAAAGAAAGCCCATTATGACTCTGGAAGTCCTTAGAAAATTCTGACTGTTGGGATGATCACCAAAACATGAACATTGAACTCTCATATGCTTTTTCTGTTCTATAAGGAAAAACCTTGAGCAAGTTTGTGAAAGTATCTACCTACATCAATAAATGTTGGAGACCATTACTCTTTGGCATATGGGTAAAACTGAGCAGCCAATCTTTTCCAAGGCATTTTACCATGTTTTGGTATCCCTGGAGGGGCTGTGATTTTGTTAAAAGATTTCTTTTTCCACAGCATTCACATATCGTAATTATTTGTTGTATTATCTATTAAAGTCTTCTTTCTATTGATAACATCAAGGCCATCTGGTGGGATTGTTTCTTCCCAAGTGAAAGTTTTGATGTAAAGATTTTGTAAATTTCCATTGATTAGCACCAGCAAAGAACATTTTACAATCATCTGATTGTAACTATCTTGATGGAAGGAAATGACACACATGGGAGAGAGTCCATTAGATTTCTGACTGAAAATGTTTGGCTTGAGTATGATAAAGAGACCCTTTCCAGATTGGGTGGCCTGGAGAGGGCTTCTTTTGCAGCTGCATTAGCCATTTGATTACCTGGAGATAATCCATCAACTCTTTCTAATGTTCTCTATATGGATTATCCTCATGTAGAGGGCATATAGACAGATAATAAAAATTCATCTATCTCCATATGATACTTTTCATTGGCTGTCAGATAACTCCTTTCTTTCTATATGGCTGTGTAAGCACACAGCAATGGAAAAACATACTTTGAATCAATATAAATATTGACATTTTGTCCTTCACTGAGTTGTAAAGCCATTGTAAGAGCTATGAGTTCTGCTAGTTGGACACTCATCCCGGGGGAAAGTTAAAGTTTTTCAAGTGTCTAATATAGATCACTACTGCATACCCTTCCTTTCTTGTCCCATTTTCCATGAAGGAGCTGAATTCACAGAAGAAGATCAAGTCAATGTCAGTACGAGTTGTGTCTTATAAGTCTTCTCTACCTGTGTATATATGGAGAATTACTTGCTCACAGTCATCTCTTTCAGCCTCAATTTATTCCAAAACCCTGCCACCTTTATACGAGAGAAAATGGTGGAAAAGCACTTGCCCAAAAAGATGAAGACTGTCTCTAAACTCTTGAAGAAACATGGTCCAAGTCAATTGAGAGAACTGGTCATGAGGATTTTTAAAAGTGAAAAAAAGCTGGGAATCTACATATGTAGGAATACAAAAGATGTCATTTTTAAATCTATTTAAAAAAACCAACTAGCATCTTCCTAGGGCTGGGAAAGGAGAATATATGTGTTAGGTACTACAAGGTGAATTCTGCTATGACCTCATATAGCAGGTTCAGGTTCTGTACCAATTTCCATAATTGAGATTTTGAAGTCTAAAGACGAGAGTTTCAAGGGCTGTTACATGGCTCTAGTAAACCTTGTACACTTAAGTTGCCAACTATAGGCAATAGTACTCTTTTAACATCAGTCCTCAAAGGGTATTGTCTCTGGTGAGAAAAAAGAGTAGGATCTTTGAGATGCAGTTGTACTTTTTAGAAGTGCTTATTTCTCTACCTATTTTACCTTTAGTTCCCTGTACTTTAGGATGTATATTTGTCATATGTACTGTGATATACATGCAAACATGTTTGCACCTACCTTGTTTGCATGTATATCACACTATTCAAACAAGATAAAAAATTTCTTCCCAGGAGAAGAACTAGGCTTTCAGCCATAATTAAAAAAGAATGAGTGAATAAAAAGCCACCCAGTTATAGCCTAATGGTTGTAAGAATGAGTAACCTCTCCTGCCGTCACTCCTTTCTCTGATATATGATGGCTGGAAGAAAGGTCAGAATTGAAAATCAGGACCAAAAGACACACAACAATGTACAGCAATAGGCTATTTTTTCTCCCTCTAGCAACATGATTACCTGGGATCTTACCTCTCTTAAAATGTCTTAGCAGTCCCTTTTGTAACCATGCTTTAGTGAACTTACATAACAAAATTTATCTGTGTTTTCTGATCTGGCAGTTAATTATTCATTCTTCCATTTTGTTGCAAGAATCAATAATATTTACCCAAGCGGATATTATGACTTGAAACAGAAAGAAATGCCATTTATTTTTCATTTTAATTCAGGGTCTATTATAACAAATGAGATTAAACTTTCTCCCTTAGTGCTCTTTCACTCTCAAAACTTGTGAAAACATAAAGTTCTACTGAAATTTATGGAACAAAGTCCTGATTACTAGTCCTTGATTATTGTCTTTATGTGTAAGCAATAGATTTCTAATGCTAATTTGACTTCTTCCTTAGTGTCACTGTTTTAAAAATGAGGGGAATAAAGAAGGTACTTTGAAAATTCTGTAGAATTTATCACCAAATATAATTGGATGAGGAAGAAAACAAAAAAGAACCACTTAGCTCATGAACAAGTTAAGAAAGATAATTCATCTGGGATGGAAGAAGTAAATCTTAGATAAGAAGGTTGAGAAAGTGACAATCTCCAGTAGGCTTGTGTCTTCACCCTGCTGCACTGTGACCTGTACCTACAGCTGGACAGTCAACATGGAGTAGATCATGAAGGCCTAGGCCCTCCGTGACAACTCTATCATGGGTTACATGATGGCCAAGAAGCACCTGGAGATCAACCCCGACCACTCCATTGTGGGGACCCTGAGACAGAAGGCCAAAGCTGACAAGAATGATGAGGCTGTCAAAGATCTGGTCATGCTGCTGCTTGAGACAGCACTATTGTCTTCTGGCTTCTTCTTGGAGGACTCCCAGATCCACTCCAACCATATCTACCACAGGATCAAGCTGGGCCTGGGAATCGATGAAGATGAGGTGACTGCAAAGGAGCCCAGTGCCCTCTTCCTGATTAGATCCCTCCCCTTGAAGGGGATGAGGATGCATCCCAGATGGAAGAAGTTGATTAGGAGCTCCCACTGTGGGAAACTTGTGTCCTGTGTATAGTGTCCCTGCAGCTCCCCAGCAGCCCAAATGGCCCTGTCCCACCTACCCCTCTGCTGAATCTAGTAACTAATTTCTCTTGCCCTGCATTGAAAGCAGGAAGTAAGGGCCTTGAGCCCCATCCCCTCCTTAATTTGATAGCAAAGTTAGATCTTATGTATTGTAATCTTATTTTTTTTTGTTTATTTTGTTCTGAAATTAAAGTATGTGAAATAAAGAAAATGCAGTTTTATGCAAAAAAAAAAGGAAGAACAGAGATTTCATCTATAGACTCTAATCTCAGTAAAGTTGGCAGGAAACAAATTAAAGAGCTTTTAGAAATTTTGCAAAAACCTTCATGTAGAAAATTTTGGCTTAGTGCTCATCACCTGGGTATTTCCTCCATATAGACAATCATTTGAGCCAGATCTTTGGCTTGCAATAGTCCTTATTTGGGCAGTTTTCCCAGACCAAGAAAGAGGCCAGTGCTTTGAATACCTTAGGCATCCTGAATAAATGGAGATGAAAAGTAAAAAGAGTAGTGATTCCTCTTACCACTCACATACCTCCCCTCCCTAATGGCATTTTATCTCATGCTTCTTATCTGTAACCCAGAAACCAGGGTGAATAAATAGATGAAATGGCAAATACTCCTTGTATAAATTTAGTTGGTATGGCTATGATGGTTGGAAAGGCCAAATGGAAGGCATTAGATTTGCCCCTGCCTGGTAATATAGTGAAGCAAAAGCAGTATAGCATTCCTGGAGGGATTAAAGATATTAGTGCAACCACCAAGGACTTGAAGGATGTAGGGATGGTGGTCTAAACCACATCTCCATTTAATTCTCCCTTTTATTCTGTGCAGAAGACAGATAGTCTTGGAGAATGATAGTAGATTACCATAAACTCAATCAAGTAGTGACTTCAATTGCAGCTACAGTACCAGATGTGATTTCCTTGCTTAAGCAGATTAACACATCCCCTGGTAGTTGGTATGCAGCTGTTGATTTGGCAAATGCCTTCTTCTTCATACCTATCCATAAGGACCATTTAGAGAAATTTTTTCTAAGGTTAAAAAATAAATTGTTGCATCTGGGTCTCCCTATGACCAAAAAGGAGGCACAGTGCCTAGTGGGCTTATTTGGATTTTGGAGACAATATATTCCGCATTTAGGCATCTTGCTATGGCCCATTTACCAAGTGACTCAGAAAGCTGCTAATTTTGAGTGGGTCCCAGAACAGGGAAAAGCCCTGAAATAGGTCCAAGATGCTCTTCAGGCTGCTTTGACCCTGGGACCATATGATCCAACAGATCGGATGCTACTTCAAGTGTCAGTGTTAGGTTGAGATGCTGTTTGAAGTCTCTGGCAGGCCCCCATAGGTGAATTGCACCAGAGCCTTTTGGAGCAAGGCTCTCACATCATCTGTAGACAACTACTCTCCTTTTGAGAAACAGCTCTCAGCTTGCTACTGGGCCTTAGTGGAAAGTGAACAGTTGACTATGGGACACCAGGTCACCATGAGACCTGAGTTCCCTATCATGGCTTGGATATTATCTGATCCATCAAGTCGTAAGATTGGACATGCTCAGCAACAGTCCATCATTAAATGGAGGTGGCACTTTCATGATAGAGCCAGGGCAAGTCCAGAGGGCACAAGTAAATAATATGAGGAAATTGCCCAGATACCTATGGCTTCTACATCTGCTGTATTGCCTTCTGTGTCCTAGCATGCACCTATGGCGTTGTGGAGTGTACCATATAATCAGCTGTCAGAGGAAGAGAAGACTAGGGATTGATTTACAGATGGCTCTGCACACTATGTAGGCACCACTCACAAGTGGACAGCTGCAGCATTATAGCCCCTTTCTGGTACATCACTAAAGGATAGTGATGAAGGGAAATCATCACAGAGAACAACCTTGGTCAGTGTACCTGGTAGTACATTTCACCTGTTGAAAAAAAATGGCCAGATGTGTGACTATATTCTGACACATGGGCCATAATCAATGGTCTGGCTGGATGGTCAGGAACTTGGAAGGAGCATGATTGGAAAGTTGGTGAGAAGGATATTTGGGGAAGAGATGTAGATAGACCTCTCCATATGGGCAAAGGATATAAACATATTTGTTTCCCATATGAACACCCACCAAAAGGTGACATCAGCAGAGGAAGACTTTAATAGTCAGTCAGGTGGATAAGATGATCTGTTTTGTGCATAGTGGCCAACCTCCTTCCTCAGCCACCCCTGTTATTGCCCAGTGGACCCATGAACGCAGTGGCCATGGTGGCAAGGATGGAGATTATGCAAGGATTCAACAACATGGACTCCCACTCATCAAGGCTGACCGGGCTATATCCACTGATAAAAGACCAATATGCTAGCTACAGAGGCCAATATTTAATCCCCAATATGGCACCAATCCCTGGTGTTATCAACTTGCAACCTGGTGGTGGGTTGACTATATTGGACCACTTCCACCATGAAAGGGACCGTGCTTTTTCCTCATTGGCATAGACACATATTCTGGATATGGATTTGTCTTTGCTGCATATAACACTTCTTCTAAACCACCATCCATGGACATACAGAATGCCTTATCCACTACCAGAGAATTCAGCACAGTATTGCTTCTGATAAAGGAAACACTCTTTACAGCCAAAGAAGTGAAACAATAGGCTCATGCTCATGGAATTCACTGGTCTTACACACACCTCATCATCCAGAATCAGCTGTATTGATAGAATAGTGGAATGATCTTTTGAAGACTCAATTACAGTGTGAGCGAGGTGGCAATATTTTGCAGGGCTGCAGTAAGGTACTTCAACAGGCTGTATATGCTTTGTATCAGAACCCTCTGTATGGTACTGTGTCTCCCATAGCCAGGATTCATGCATCCAGGAATCAAGGTGTGGAAATAGGAATTGTACCACTAGCCATTACCCCTAGTGATCCACTAGCAAAATTTTGCTTCCTGTCTCCACAACCTTATGTTCTGCTGGATTAGAAGTCTTAGTCCCAGAGGGGGAAGGCTTGTACCAGGAAGTACAGCAATGATACTATTGAATTGGAAGCTAAGATTTCCCCCTGGTCACTTTGGTCTCCTCATGCTTCTGAGGAAACAAGCTTAGAAAGGAATCATGGTGTTGTCAGGGGTGATTAACCCAGTCTATCAAGGGGATATTTGGATTAATACTCAACAATGGATGAAAGGAAGACTATACATGGAGTGCAGGATTTCCTTTGTGGCATCTTTTAGTATTGCCATGCCCTGTTATTAAGTTAAATGGGAAACTACAACAACCTAATACAGGTACAATGACAAGTGATCCAAAGCCTTCAGGAAAGAAGGTATGAGTCACTCCACCAAGGAAAGAACCAAGACATGGTGAGGTACCTGCTGAGGGCCAAAGGAATAAAGAATAGGTAGTGGAAGAAGGTAGTTCTAAATATCAGCTACAACTCCATGATCAGCTGCAGGAGAGGGGATTATAATCGTACTATTTTACCGCTATATATAGTTGTGATATAATATAATATGGATAATATGGATAGATTTAATATGAATCCTTAAGGATTATTAAGACTATATTAATGTTGAAACATAAGCATCAAGGAAAAAAATTACCATCTATTTTGGTAAGAGTATTAGTGGATAGCATAGTTATAACAATGTTGAGTGCAATTATATATACATATCTCAATATCTAGAAAGTGGTTTAAAGAAATATATCTAGTTGTCAAGTTGACAAGGGGTGGATTGTAGTGGTCCATAAAGTGTGTCAACATGGCTAGATCTCCTGGTGGTCAATACATTGTATCAATTTGGGTAGATCGCCTGGCGGTTCCACACTCTGGGCTATGAGTGACCCACCCCAGAGTAACTGAGAACCAGAAGGGGATATAAAGGGATTTATGAAGAATTTGGCATTCCTCTTCCTCAGATGAAATTCAGTCCTGTTTTGCAGACCCAAAGGCTGACCATTAGAGGCCATTAGAGACCATTAGAAACGATAAGAGACCGTTAGAGATGAAACATTACAGAGAATGTAAAACCTTGGGACTGAATCCTTTGGTTGGTGGTGTGCAGACACTCTCAGCACACTTCCTCATCCGACTCTGTGACTGGTACATCTTGTGTTATATCTGTTCCTTGTATTATATCTGTTCTTCTAATAAAACTGAATAAGACAGAAGCTAAAATTAATAACTTTGAAAATAAAGTTGGAAATTTTAAATTGTAGAATACAGGGAAAGCGAATAGATAGATAGGAAAAAATAATAAGATGGAGGGCTTGTTAAGCTTTTGGCTAATCCTGACCAGAAGGAGTTAAAGTTTCACTGAAGAAAGCAATTAACAAGACAAGGAAAACCTGATAAACCAGATACCTTCCTTAAGTCAGTATAGCTGTTCCTCCTCATTTCAAAAAGGAATCACAGGGTAGCCTTTTAAAAAACAGCTATCTATGTCTATGTCTATGTCTATGTCTATGTCTATGTCTATGTCTACGTCTACGTCTACGTCTACGTCTACGTCTACGTCTATGTCTACGTCTACATCTATGTCATCTATATTTATACTCTATGTTTTCCTTTACTTATTTTTCTAGCTCAAACTTGTATGTAAGGCCTCTTAACAAACAAATAAATTCTGACAGAATGGGGAAACCCAATGATATTCAGGTAAGAATCTACACATAGACTATGATGGAACTCTAGTGCCTAAAACAGCCAATCAAATTATGACAAAGTAGATAGGTAGGTAGAAGGAGTGCCCTAATATACCATGAAAAGCAGCTGAGGCCAAAGAGCCTTGGAGTGTTTTATTTTTATAGAGCTCCTTTCTTTTTCACAAGGCAACTAGCTCTCTGTACCTCAGATCCTTTTCTTTGTTTCATTTGTTAAAATGAAGCAGGGTCTTGCCATGCAACTTGGACTTTTAGTGATCTTCCAATCTCAGCCTCCGCAGGGATTATAGGCATGCACCACAATGCCTGGTTTTATGGCTGGTACCCTGTGCCTGGGTTCTGGGGGCAGAACATTATGCCACACCTGGGATCAAACCTGGGTCCTTGAGCTTTCCAGGCAGGCACTTAGACAACTCAGCTGTCTCTGCAGCCCCTCTTTCTTTCATATAAAGGACTTTTGTTTTCACTGTTTAAACTGGTCCCTTTAATCCTTTATTGGTGCTGGGTTATGAAACTTGGCAACTGCTGTGACTTCAGGGTGAAATTGTGCTTAGACACACATATAATTGGATGTGACAGGAATACTATGTGATAGTTCTGTTATAACTTAAGATTTGATTAAAGGCTCAGACATTTTAGATAAGCTGGACAGTGTAATAATCCAATTTTTGAAAGTGCCTGAATATTTAAAAGAGCCAATAGTATTTGGCTTCAGCTTCTAGATAAAAGGGAAACCTACATAGACACTCACTAGATATTTGTCCCAGCTTTTCTCCTCCGGCCATTTATTGATTCAAGTCTTATAGCCCACAGGTTGAGTAGCCAAGAAATTGAAAAGACTACAACACAGAAGTCAAATGGTAACCACTCCAGCAAAAAGCAGTAGCTAAGAGAAGCTAAGCATTTCTCAGGCAGCTAAGCTGGCTGGGGAAATAATTAAACTTAAAATCCAAGAAGAGAATTGTAGAACAGGGTAAATCAAGGTTTTAAATAACAATTTCAACAAGCCATACCATTAAGAAGGGAAAACCAGAAAGCCCAGCTTGAACCAGCTCAGCAAAATGGATTGAAGGTCAATCCCTGTAACTATTTGATGTAGCAAAAGTAAGTATTTTCAAGAAAAAGGGAACAACATTCAGAATGCAAAATTTTACTGTTTTGAAGGGGCCTTGTTCTTTGTTTTAAAAGATATCTGTTATGTAACATTTTAAAGGCCTGACATTATTGCTTATCACATCATAGCATTTGGGATTCCTATAATGTCCTGGTCGGACAGTCACAGTATTATAGACAACAAGGTTAGGGAGAAATATTGTAGGCAATCAAACAGAGCTAGGCCCTTGAGAAAGTCAATCCAAAAGCTGGAGCTGTGTCTGTTGAAAACCAAGCCTTAAGATAAAGATGAATTGGACAGGCACACATGCTTCCCCAAGAGACAGGTGGTAACATTTCATCCACTAAAGTCTAGATAGACATTACTGACCTCAGTGGGTCACTGGGATTCCTGGACTCATCCGTTCATTAAAAGTTATTTGTTCTTTGCATGTGTACTTACTGTGTGAATTGCTTTCCTGTTGGATCATTATTACCTACGTGATTATACTTATAATCGTACATATTGGTCATAGTTTTAAACCACATTGTACCAACCTAATGATTTTGCTCTATTAATTCCCTCTATAAATGGTGTCATTGGCAACTCATTTGAAATCCCTCCTGTCTCTTTAAAGCTATATCTCTCCCCATCAATAAATATTTCCTATTCTTGATTTTCTTTGTTCCTTGCCATACATTCTTCAATTTTGGGGAACATACTTGGCATATCTAACACCTAACAGGCTGTGAGTTACAATATTTCCCCTATGTTGTTTGGAAGTCTGATATCATTCCTATACCAATACTGGCAGGGTGAGTTTCTTTTTTCTTGGCTCGTAACTGTATTTTTAAGAAATGAACCGATTGTTACATTAAAAGTTACTTGATACACCAGAAAATAATACTAAATGATCAGAAACAGAAGAGAAAAAAGACAATATAAACAGACATAGAGGGACAAGATATTGAGGTAATCAGGCTCGAGTTTAATAAAAATCATGATTCAACAAAAATATATACAAAGAACAAATAAATGTATGAAAAATACACATCATAATTAACTGGGGAATTGTAAAATAAAATATGAGGGTACACACTGATATATCTATTTTAATGGCTAAAATCCAAATATTAGATACCAAAGTTTATGGCAGAACAACTGGAATTCTTATTTACTGTAAAATAGTATAGTGATTTTGGGAAAGTTCATAGTTTTTACTAAACATGTTTTTATCACATAACCCAGAAATTTTTTTCTATGATCTTTACCTATGGGAGACAGAAAATTTTGTCTGCACAAAACATTGTTTATGAATAATTTCTGAAACTTGGAAGCAGCTATATTTCCACAGATAAAAGGAAACATTTGTATATTCGCCCAATTTAATATTATGCAATGATGAAACAAAATGATCTACCAGACCATGAAAAGTCATGAGGGGAAGTTAAATCCATATTAATAAGCTAAAAAGCAACCCTTCAATAGCTACAGAGTATATGATTTCAACTACAGGAAATTCAGTAAAAGCAACCTCTACTGTTGGGGGCTACCGTGGCTCAGGCAGGGAGTGATAAATGAGCAGAGGGAGTAGAGAGGAGTTTTATGGTAAATATTTGCTGCACAAAAGTTTGCATTGATCTATTCATCTTAGGGAATAAGATAACACATCTTTCATGCCTTTTATTCCTCTTCTCCACATACACCTACTTCTGTGTATCTAAATACATTTTTCCATTTCCTTTACAATTATTATTTCTATATTTATGTTATATAATATCCATATACATGTCCAAAATTATAATTTTAAAATTATGGTTAAGGTAGTCAGGAAAATAAAAGACAACATGTACATTTTAAACAAAAAAGTATCCGTGAAAAATAAAAGTAGAGAAAATAAATTACAAAATGATAAAAAAATAATAAAACTATCGCCTCGATACACTGGTAATTATATGGGTTTGTATTCTAATGCAGGCGGTACAAAATGATCAAAATGATGCAACACATAGTGAACACTACTAATTAAAATGGAATATAGTGAACTGGGATGGAAGATGTTATGACATAATCTGGCCATGAGTGAAAATTGCTGTAGGAATGGAAAAATGTAGACACCTAAGAAAGAGCCACAGAGTTCCAGAATGTTCCATGTTCAAATTTATACATAATTTAAAATATGCACATTTCAAGTAAGCTGTGTGGTTTGTTTTTTACTTACTCACTTTTTGAGTTGTTTAGAGTTCGAAGGATGCATTTCATGGGCTTTGACTTAGCAAAAAGATGCCGAAAGATTCTTTTTTAAAAATGAAATTGGAGAAAAGTCAAACCTTATGAGTAGGATGAAGCTTTCTGAAGAACAATTTTGAAAGCACAATAAAGTTGCAGAGCATTTACCCATTTTGTGAGATTTTTAATGACCTATACTGCAATGGCCATGACAGCTTTAGAGCTTATTGACTTGTTGAGAATAGTCCTCGAAGCCACAAGAATTGAACATAAGTGATAGAAAAAGGAAAGAATAGACCCAAAGGATCAAAAGGACAAAATTCACAAAGATAAAAGCCAAAATAGACAATAAGCAGTAAACTCGACAGATAGAACCAAAAGGTGGCTCTTGGACAGCATCATTAAAATGTGCAATGTTTGACAAATATTATGAAGATAAAATAAACTATAAATCAGAGAAGTTTCTTAATATTACAAATGTACTAGGCTAATGAATTTCAAAATTCAAATGCATGATTTTTAGATATCTAGATTCTACTTAATAGTAGAAAATTGTTTCCATGAAAGTATTTTAAAACTGAGTTATTATAAGCAAAAATAACATGTCATCACAAAGCAAATTTATGAAAGTAGAACAATAGGATAAAGAAAGAATAACCAACATCAAAATTTACTTAAAGTTTCAGTTTTAGTAGTTTTAAGAACATGATAAACTGTAACCATATTTTAATATATCATTAAAACAGAACAAAAACTCATAGATATATTGGAAATAAAGCATATAAAATAAACTAAATGCTATCCTTTCTTATGAAACTGTGACCAGGTGAGCTGAAAATGCGCAAAATTAGTATAATTTATTGGGAAAATACAATTTTTCATGACCTTAAAATTTTTATAGTTGGGCTGGCCAAATAGCTCAGTGGATTAAAGCACATGCAAGCAGGTATAGGGGCTGGGGTTTGATCCCGCAGCTTACCATGCTGGCTCCACCCCCTAGGCATGCTGAGATGGCTATTGAGACTGGACATGGTGGTGGGCGCCTGTAATCCCAGCTCTGGGGAGACTGTAAACAGGCGGATCACTACAAGTTTAACCTAATAGTGAGACCCTGAAAACCCTGTAGACCCTTCTCTAGAAAAAAATAAATAAATTATGGTCAAGCATTGGAGAGTCTTTTCATCTCTATTTCAATAGTATAAATAAATTAAGAAAAGCAAATTTTGTATGAAATGTACTATAACCTAATATTTTAGAAACATTGAGAAGGATCATGTTTTATTCCATTATAAAAAAAATTATTGACACTTCCAGTTTCCAGTGTGGCATCTAAAACTTAGAAATTGCCAACATATCCTAACAAAGAAAAGGCAAAATAAAATAAAATCTCAAGAAGTCATTTTGTATTACTCAGAGAAGTGAGATACAAGTCAAACTCTGACCCTCAAAATAAAAGATAGCAGATGAAACGCATTGAACTCTAAAAGAAATCCATAGACTGAAGAGCAAAGGATGGCAAACATTTTCCATGCAGCAGGAACACAGAAAAAAGAAGGGGTAGCTATTCTATTTGTAGACAATGTGACTTCAAGAATGACCTATAGAGATAAAGAAAGTTGCTACCTACTTGTTAGAGGAAAACTACACGAAGACAGACAATCATAAATTTTATTCACTAAATATAGGAATGCCCAACTATAAAGATAATTATTAATGTAGATGGAAAATCAAATAACTAATAACACAATTTCAACAGGAGACCTTAATATCCTATTAACACAAAGAGATAAATCAATTAGAGAAAAAAAAATCAGCAAGGAAATATCAGTCATTAACCAAAACTGTGAACAAATGGATTTAGTAGATGTTTTTAGAGAGTTCCATACAACACCATCAGAATAGACATTCTCAGCTACACATGGGATGTTTGGTTAAATAGAGTATATACTAGCCCACAGAATAAGCTTAATAAATTCAAAGAAATTGAAATTTTCCTATGCATACTATCTGACTATACAGTAGTGTAATTGTAAACTAATTACAAAATAAACCGCAAAACCTACATAAGCACACAGAAAATAAATAACAGCCTTTTACACAACCAAGAGGTTACAGAAGAAATTAAAAAAGAAGTTAAAGAATATCTACAATTAAAAGAGAAAGTGGACACAACATAATAGAACTTACAGGATGTAATGAAAATAGACCTATGATGAAAATTTATAGTGGTGAATTCTTACATAGGGAAAAAAATCAAGCAGAAATAAAGAATCTAATATTGCACCTCAAGTATGTGGACAGAAAGGCAAGACAACCCTAAAGGCATAAAAGTAAGGAAACTATGAAGATCAGAGTATAAATTAATCACAATGGAGACTTATAAAGCAATACAAAGAATTTGAAAATCAATGAATAATTCTTTATTATGAATGTTCTTTGGAAGAATAAAATTGATACTAAATTAGCTACCCTTCATTAAAAATAGAAAGAAGACTCAAATTGATGCATTAAGGAAATAAAAAGGTGAAATCACTGCAGATTCTGTGGAAACTCAGAGGATTGTAAATATTTACCTAGAAAATCTTAGGGCAAGCCAAATAGTTGAGCAGATTAAAGTACATGCAAGTAGGTACAGGAGCCACGGGTTCAATCCCAGGGCTTGCTGTGCTGGCCCCGTCCCCGGAGTGCAATTGAGCCTGGGTGTGGTGGCATGTGCCTGTAATCCCAGCTCTTTGGAGGCTGTAACAGGAGGATGACTACGAGTCCAATCTAGTAGTGAGACCCTGAACACTGTAGAGTAGAACCTTCCCTAAAATATAAAAAAAGAAAGAAAAGAAAGAAAATCTTTACTTCATAAATGGAAAACACAAAAGATATGCAAAGATTCTTAGATATGTATGAATAACCAAGCTGAATAAAAAAGATATAAAATTCTGAATAGCCCAATATCAGTTAATTGGATTTAAAATTTGATTAAAAGATACCAACAAAGAAATGCCCAGGTCCCAGGACCTATAGAATTCTGCAAGAAATTTAGAGAAGTTTCAGTGTCAACACTCCTCAAACTTTTTAATTAAACTGAAAAAGAAGCAATACTCCCCAACATATTCCTGGGGCCAAATATTACCAATACCAAAACTAGAGAAAAATCCATTCAAAAGAGAGACTATAAATCAATCTTCCTAGTGAACATAAATGCAAAAATCTTCAAGATACTGGCAAACATAATGCAAAAAATCAACAAAATTATATGCCATGACCAAGTGGGATTCTTCCCAGGAATGCAGGTATGGTTCATTATATGCAAGATAAAAACCCTAGAAAAAATAAAAATAATATGTTATTTTTATTCAAACTGATAAAAGTCATCAATGACAAACCAATAGCAAATATCATCCTAAATGGACTTTTACTCTAAAATATGAAAAACAGAAGAATGTTCAATATCACTAATCCTTTTCAAAATAGTTCTGAAAATATTAGCCAGCACAATCAGAAAAGAGACACAAATAAAAGCAATAAGGATAACAAAGGAAGAAGTGAAATTATCATCACTCATAAATGACATGACATGTTGGGACTCTGTTGGTGTCTCAGTGTACTCAGGGGAGAAAAGGCAGC
This sequence comes from Octodon degus, assembly GCF_000260255.1. Lineage (NCBI taxonomy): Eukaryota > Metazoa > Chordata > Mammalia > Rodentia > Octodontidae > Octodon > Octodon degus. The sequence goes on along the minus strand of NW_004524671.1, from coordinate 2,544,083 downwards.
AGGAATGAGGAAAAGACAGACAAGGAGACGAGCTAGATCAAGAACTAGCCTGTTGTCTGATTAGCAAACAACCTCCCAAACAACAGTAGGGGCATTTTTTTATACCTATGCAAAGTTAGTATCACAAGACACAAGGTTACCTAATGATTAACATCTGACATTAAACAGGGAGGATGCTTTTATTAGGACTGAGGTAGGTTGACTGCTTTAGGCACTGAAACCTAGTACTGCTCTTACACATGTGATAAATTTTCAGCTTCTGTAGTACCCAACAATGATACTCTGTATAGAAGACCCCCAAAAGTCCTCCAAAGTACTTCTTGACTTAATAACCAAATTCAGTACCATAGCAGATACAAAGTCAACACTCACAAATGAATAGCATTCATGTATATAGACAGCAAACTCACTGAGAGACAAATTAGGGAAACAACACCCTTCACACTAGCATCCAAAATATAAAATGCTCAGAAATCAATCTAACGATGGAAGTAAAAATTTATACATTAAAATTACAGTACTTTGAAAAAGGATGTCAAAAGGATATAAGAAAATGGAAATCTATCCACTGCTCCATGGACAGTAAAAGCAAAAATAGTGAAAATGGCCATACTCCCAAAATCATTGTATATACACCATCCAGATCAAAACATTGTTAGCTTAACACACAAAACTAGAGAAAACATTCCT
>NW_004524671.1:2523493-2537793 GCF_000260255.1 Octodon degus | reverse complement strand
ATGTATTATTTGTTGAAACTGTACTTTCGATTTGATTTGAAACTGTCTCATTGCTATATGTTTATCAATAAAACTTTGAAAAGAAAAAGAAAGATATAGAAATTAAAACAATACTGAAATTCCATCTCAATCCAGAAAGAATGGCTGTCATCAAAAGTAAGCCAATAACAAATGCTGTAATGGCTTTGGGAATAAAAGAAACCTTCTGTTGATGCGAGTGTAGACTCATGCATCCATACAGTGAAATGTGGAGGTTCGTCAAAAAACTGGGATTGGATGTCCCAGTTGGCCAAGCTATTCCTCTTCTCAGTATCTTCCCAGAAGAATTAAAAACATCATACAATATCAATATGCGCTCCTACGGTTACAGTAGCACAATTTGTCATAGGTAAATTTTGGGAAACAACCTAAGTGCCCATCATTTGATAAATGGATAAAAAATAGATACTATATTTGCACAGTATAGTAGTGTTCAATCATAAAGAAGAATTAACTGGAGACATATGTAAATGGATTCAATGCTATGTACTTGTTTCAGTTGCCTATTTTTTATTGGAACTTTCATTTTGGGACAGTCAAATCTTTTTTCTTTTCCATTTATTTTTTCTGTTTGTGTGAGGGATAGCTAGTGAGTCGAGTGATTTTTTCCCATTCTATATGTTGCCACTTTATTCTGTCACTTGTTTCTTTTCCTGTGTAAACACTTTAATTTAATATGATCCTATTTGTTAAATCTTTGTATTATTTCTTGTACAACTGTTGAGAAAGTCATTACCTATGACCATGATTTCAAAACTTTACTCATTTCCCCCCATGGATTGTTTCTGTATTTAACAATTAGATTTTGATTCATTTTGATTTTAGTTTACCAATGGTGTGAGATTTGGAAAAGTTTCCTTCTTTAAGTGAATATCCGGTTTTCTCTGCCCCATAGGTTAAAGAGGCTGTCTTTTTCCAGCATATACTTTTAAATTTCTTGAGAAAGATCAGTCTGATAAATTGCCTGGAGATATTTTTGCATTCTCTACTGTGTTCTACTGATCCACATATATGTTTTCATGATAGTACGAGGCTGTTTTTATCACTGTAATTTTGTAGTATCAGTCTGAAATATGATGCCTCTTACATTGCTTTTTTAATCAGGATTCCTTTTGATTGGATCTTTGAATTTAGGGGACCTGATTTTTTGTAACTCTTTATATGCTCTAGATAGAAGGCCTTTGTAGGTGGGAAGGTCAGCTATAATTTTTTCCAATTCATTGTTTTTCTTTTTACTCTGTTGGAGATTTCTTTTGAAGTGTAAAAACTTTTCAAAAGATAAGAGTCCAATTGGTGATTCTTTGAAGTATTTCCTGTGCAGTTTTGTTTTTGTTAATAAACTCCCTATCTCCATGTCTTTAAATTTCTACCTAAATATTCCTCAAGGAAATTTAGTGTTTCTGTTTTAATATTTAAACCATTTTGATTTTATTTTAGTTCATAGTAATAGAGATGGGTTGAATTTAACCTTTGGCATGTGGATAGCCAGTTTTTCTAGGACCATATATTAGACGCTGTTGTGGTTTTTGTCTAGGTGCCCCCTCAAAACCTCATGTAAGTTATGGGGCAGATGTGGCTGCAGAAGCAACAAGTGGCTTGATGGACTGGGCCAAAGGATCAGGGTGAGGCCAGTAAGGCATGAACTGTTAAACTGGCTAGCCTGTGTTTTCTCTGAGATGTGGAGAGGGTCATCCTAGACAGGGTAATGCCCCAGCCTCTCGTCCAGGATCTTGAAACCTCCAGTAACTGTGAGCTAAATAATTCTTTCCTTCCCTCATTTTGAATGTCAGGTATTTATCCCAGCAATGAGAGAAGAGTAATTAAACAGAGGCTATTTTTCTTCTAGTGTACATTTTTGCCTCTTTATCAAACCTGGGGTGACTGAGTGAGTTTATGGTTGGGTCTACATCTTCTTTCTTTTCTTTCTTTCTTTTTTCATGTGTTTAGTAGAGGGTCTGCAGGGTTTCACTACATAGATCAGCCTAGTAGGAATCCTATTGTTTTCAGCCTCCTGAACACTGGGATTACAAGTGCATGCCAACACACCCAATCTCAATCACCTTCTCAGAACGCCCCAGGAGTGGGGCCAGCACAGGCACACAAGAGAGGGAAACCTGACCACCACCCTCTACCTAAGCAGGCTCTGTAGTTCACTGAGCAATCAGACTGGCCTGTGTCTGAATCTTCTAATCTCTTCCGGGGATACTCATGTCTGTCTTTATGCCAGTACCCTCTGATTTTAGTACAGTTACTTTATAGTATGATTTCAGGTTACAACTTGTGGTACCTTCTGCCTTTCCTTTGTTTCCCAGGATTGCTTCTGCTATTCTAGATCTTTTTTTTGTTCTAAATAAATATGAGGAAAGTTTTCTTTTGCTCTGTGAGGTATACTAATGATAAATTAATTCATAAGTATTTCATTTACTTGGATGCTATTGTGAATGGTGTGGTTTAACTAATTTCTTTTAAAAATAATTTTCTTTTATTTTGAAAAGTAAAAACAAGAGCAAGAAAAAAAAACAATGACAGAAACAGGGTAACACATAACAATACATACATTACAGATTTCCAAAAAGAATAGCTGATTGCCCTGATTGAAATATTATCTATTTTTATCATCAAATCTGTTGCTTAGATTAACAGATATATTTATGCAAGATGGGATATATGTTTGCATTGTACCACATGATTTCAAGAAAACTTAAATTTTTGTTCTTGTCTCTCATTTTCTTTTATTTTCTTTTTGAAAACAAACCTTAAAGAGAGTATAATAATAATTAGTATGACATTAGAAACAGTACACATTTAGAAGACCAAGATGACACGTATTTCAAACATGGTTTTAGTATTACATATTGATATTCTCAGTGTCATTGCTTAGTTCACAGATATCAGCATAGAGTTAGTCAAGGTGAGAATTCTACCCATTAACTGTTCTTTTAAAAAACTGAGTGAAATTTTAGGCCTCAGCTATCTTGTATATATAATCTATGGTTTTGCCCCTACTTTATTTCCTATATTTTCTCTCTCTTCATTGTTTAGTACTTAAAATATATTACTTTCCATTTAACTGTGTCTATTATACCTTTCAATGTTTTGGTACCAGGGATTGAACTCAGGACCTTGAGCTTGCCAGGCAGGCACTTACGCTGCTGAGCTATCTCACCAGCCCAACCTTTCAATTTTTATTTCTTGCTTTGAGTCCTACACTAGAAAGACAATAGGATATTTACAGATGTGGGATTTCTTTATTTCACTAATGAGTATAGGCTCAAGTTGTATTACTTAGCTATGATGATATTATGCATTTTGGTTGTTTCCAAGATTTGGCAATCACAAATAGTGCTACTATAAATATGGGTGATCCTATATCACTATGATATGAGTTTTCAGATCCTTTTGGAAAGTTCCCAGGAGGAGAATAGCTGGATTGAATGGAATTTCCAGTCCTAGTTTTTTTGAGGAATCTGCACACTGATTTCCATAGTAGTTGTACTAGACTATATTTCCACAAACAGCGGAGAAGGGTTTCTTTTTCCCCATAGCATCTCCAGCATTTGTTGTTGGTTGATTTCTTTATGATATCCATTCTTTTTTATCTTTAAATTTAGAAATTTATTTTTAATCCATAAGCTTAATATTGTTTTAGATTAAAAAACAAAAACAAAATATCAGACCAATGAAATCAAGACACTGTTTCAAAGTCTGGACCCTTTTTCCGGCTTCTAAATGCAAGCACTCTGAACAGTACACACCCCAATTGGAAGAGTAAGACAAAAATATGAATGGAGCTATGACATTTCAGAAAAGAAAGATTTCATATAACTGAAGGATCCATCCATCATTCCTGGGTTGACTTGACTGCGTTTCCAAGCAGGGGGAGAGGGAAGAGGTAGGGACTGGTGGCGAGGGAGGGAGGAGAGAAAAGAAACACTTCTGAGTAAAATCCAGCTCCAGTGTTTTGAATCAACATTTTTTTTGGTCTCAACCTGGAGCTTGAATCCTGATTCCTTTAAATATTGATTTCATGGTCAACAGTAAAGATTGTGGGTAGAATTGGAACATCCACTTATGCTTCTGTGGTACTCCAACAGTGGTTTGATTCTGCATAAGCTTGTTAACCACACAAGGTTGAAAGCAGAACTCAAATGGGTGTGAAGACTAGAATAAGGAGAATTAAACAAAAAAGAAAGAAAAAAAAAAGAAAAAGAGAAAACCTCCCTGGGAATAAAAAGGTCATTTAAAGAAATAATGCCAACAATACTTAAACCCTGTTTTTAAAAAAAGATTTATTCTTTGACTTAAAATATTTTACTCAAAATGACTTTATGTCATCTGTCAATGAAAACATGTCATTAATATACTGTGGACACCTTTTGCAATATGAATCTATGTCCCACCCCTTTTACTACACTGAACTTTAACCTGGCAATATTATACTAAATGTTATAGTCTAAAGCTCGAAAATATTTTATCAATTTTGAAATTGAATAGAGTACAAACCAAATATAATTTACATCCTAACCAACATTTCTCCCAGGACTGTGGGAACACTTGAGCCTCCTGCATGAATGACAGAGTCTTTTCCCGCAGGTGCTTTTCTAAGTCGTCCAGGTTGTCTTCAGCTTCACTCTCAGTCTCCTTCTTGAGCTCAGGGGCTGCCTTAGGTTGTGCCTGTGCTGATGTGGTTATGGCAGCAGCCACAGCCACAGGGGTAGAAGGAGACACAGTGATTGCAACCACAACATATTCCTTTTTGTGCTTCTTATCCTTTTTCTGAGTCTTTTATTTCTTTTTCTTCCCACCTCCTTCCTGATCAGAATTCCAGGCTGGTGGGCTTGGCATAAGTCTTTTAGCCTTCTTGGATAGCACTGCAGGGGCCCAGTTTGTGGAGGGCAATTGAGGCTTGATAGGTGACACGGGTGCTGGGGATTTCATAGCCGCTGGCTCAGGAGACCCAGAGACAGACAGAAAGGGCGGAGCCCAGTTTGCAGACTGAGGGCTCAGTGAGGAAGCCTTTTTTGTCTTTTTAAGCTCTGGAGTTCTGGAGATTTTTCTAATAGGCCTGGTACTGAGAGATGGGGACTGCCTTCTTTGGGGTGAAGCTGATGTTCCTTTTGGAATGGGTGGAGGACTTGAGGTCTGAGGGGCTCGAGGCCTTGGTGAGGGAGAATGACCTTTGCTTGGTTGTGGTGACTGGGTCTCCCTGGGAGCACGACTTGGGGAAGACCCTTTCCTAGGCTTTGATGAGACAGAAGGTGAGCCTCTCTTGGTGGCTGAGGAGCTTCTCTGTTTGGAGGCAAAGAGGGGAAGATCCTGCATTTTGGTGTTGGGGATGGCAATGCCCTTTTCTTGGGACGAGGTGGGGTTGACGTCGTCCTTCTCTTTGAAGGTGGAGAAGGAAAGTATATCCTCTGTATTTTATGTCTTTTCTGCTTCCAAATAAATTATAGGAAGAATTTCTCTAGATATGTGAGGTAAGATGGTGATATTTTGGTAGACATTGCATTATATCTGTATACAAATTTTGGAAGTATGGCCATTTTCACAACTTTTACTCTTCCTAACAAGGAGGAAGGAATATTTTTCCATTTCCTGAAATCCTCTCTGATCTCTTTTTTCAGAGTACTGTAATTTTCATTGACTAGAACTTTTACTTCTTAGTTAGATTAATTCCTAAGTATTTCATTTTTTCACAGTGCTATTGTAAAGAGTATTGTTTCTGTAATTTCCATCTCCATGTATTTGTTATCTGTGTAGAAGAATGCTATTGACTTTTGAGTATTGACATTGTAACTTGCTATGCTACTGAATGTTTGTATTAATTCTAGTAGCTTTTTGGTGAAGTTTTTGGGTCTTCCAAGTAGAGTATCATGTCATCTCCAAATAATGATAATTTAACTTATTCTTTAGCTATTCTTAATCGTTTTATTGCTCTCTCTTGTCTAATGGCTCTAGCTAATGATCCAGAAATATATTGAATAGGAATGGTGATACAGCACATCCTTGTCTTGCATTTGATCAGAGTGTAAGAGATCTCAATTTTTCCCCACTTAGAATTTTGTTGTCTGTTGGATTGTTATAGATGGTTTTATCAGATTGAGGCAGAGGTCATCATTCCAATTTTATGTAGGACTTTGATCTAGAATGAGTGTTGGATTTTGTCAAAAGCCTTCTTTGCATTGATTAAAATGATCATGTGGTTTTTTGGATTTGGCTTTATTCATATAGTTTATTACATTTATAAATCTGTGTATGTTCAACCATCCTTGTATCCTGGGATGAATCCTACCTGGTGATGGTGTGTAGTCTTAATGATTTTCTGTATTTTATTTTCTAGGATTGAGTATTTTTGCATCTTGTGAGCGAGATTTTTAAGGGAGATTGGCCTGTAGTTCTCTTTTTTACCTGGATGTTTCTCTGGTTTTGGTATCAGCATAATACTTGCTTCTAGGAACGATTTTGGAAGTACTTCTTTCTTTTCAAATACATGGAAGAGTTTGAGGAGTAGTGGGATTAAATCTTCTTTAAATTTCTTATAGAATTCAGTTGTGAATCCATCAGGACATGGGCTTTTTTGTTGGTAATATTTTTTATTGAATTTTCAATTTCATTGACTGATACTGGGTTATTGAGAGTTCTTATATCTTCTTGACTCAGTTTTGGTAATCTGTAACTTTCCAGGAATCTGTCCATTTCTTCTGTGTTTTCATTTTGTGAGAGTAAAGATTTTCAAAGTAGCTATTCATGATCTTGTGAATTTCCGCAGGGTCTGTGATAATTTTTCCCTTTTCATTCCTTATTGCTTGAATTTGAGTTTTTTTTCTTTCTTCTTTTTGGTGAGGTTAGCTAGGGGATCATCAATTTTCTTTGGCTATACAAAAAACCAGCTTTTTTATTTGTTAATTCTTTGTATTTTTTCTCTGAGTTGTATTCATTTCTGCTGTAATCTTTCTAATTTCCTCCCTTCTTTGGACTTGGACTTGGTTTTCTCTTTTTCTAAAAGCTTGGATTTTTATTTGTTCCTATTCCGTTTTCCTAATGTGTGAGTACAGAGCTATAAATTTCTCTCTAATTACTGCTTTCATTGTATCCCACACATTCTGATAAGTTGTGCTTGAATTTTCATTAAATTTTAGATATTGTTTAATTTCATCTTTATCCCATTGTTTGCTGAGTAGGGTGTTATTTAATTTCCATGTGTTTATGGGATTTTTGTGATTTCTTTGTCATTTATTTCAAGTTTCATTGCACTGTGGTCAGATAATATGCATGAGATATTTTTTTTTTCTTGCATATACTTAAACATGACCAATGGACTAGTATATGGTCTATTTTACAGAATGTCCCATGTGCAGCTGAAGAGAATGTGTATTCAGATGTGGTTGGGTGGAATACTCTGTAAATGTCCGCTAAGTCCATTTGTTCCAAGTTATGGTTCAGTTCTGCTATTTCTTTGCTAATCTTTTGGCTCCTTGACCAATCTTTTTGGGATAAGGGGTTTTAATGTATCCTGTTAAGATTTTGTTATTGTATATTAGACTTTTTGGGTCCATTAACATTTGTCTTATATAGCTCAGTGCTACCGTGTTTGGTGCATACATATTTATAACTGTTACCACTTACTCTTGTATTTTCCCCTAACCAGTATATCGTGACCTTTTTTATTTGTTTTAAAATTATTTGTTTGAAATTCACACTTTCTGAAAACAGGATTTCTACCCCTGCTTTTTTCTGAGATGTTGGGGCATGTAGTATTATTTTCCATCCTTCGACTTTCAGTTTGTAAATTTTTTTATGACTTAAGTGTGTTTCTTTTATTCAGAATATTGTTGAATTTTGCATCCCAATCCACTGTGCCATTCTATTTCTTTTAATTGGTAAATTAAGTCCATTTACATTGATGGTTATAAATGAGATCTTTTGACATATGTTTGACATAGTATTTACTTGGTATTATTATCAATTTTTCTCCTAAGTTTAACTGTTTGCCCTATTTGGTGAGCTCTTTCCATTCTTATTCATGGAGTTGTGTTTTGATTCTTCTCTAGAATATCTGTTAGTATTCTGTATAGGGTTGTCTTGGTCATCATGAACTTCTTATTTTTTCTTTGTTCTGGAAGTATTTCACTTCTTTATTAAACTTGAAAGAGTTTTACAAAGTATATTAGTCTGGGTTGGAATTTGTTTTCTTGCAAGACTTGCAGTACTCTGCTTCATGCTCTTCTTGACTTGATGGCTTGTGAAGAGAAATCTTCCATTATTCTGATAGATTTTCCTTTATATATCATGTTTCTTTTCTCTGGTGGCTTTTATTAAACTGTTCCTGTACTGAATTTCTGGGATCTTGATCATTATATGTGTGGCTGTGGATTTAATTGGGTTGATGTTATTTGGAATTTCATATGCTTCATTTATCTGAATTTCAGATTGTTTCCCCATATTTGGAAAGTTTTCTGCTATTACTTCTGCCCATATTCTTTTAATATTGCTTGTGTTGACTCCTTTCTCATTGATGCTTATTAGTCTTATGTTGTTCATCTTTACATAATCTTACAGCTGTTGAATTATTATTTCTTACGTCTTAGTATTTTTTTTTTTAGATCTTTTCTTACCTTTTCATTAGCTGCCACAGTATCTTCAAGGTTGGAAAGTCTATCTTCACTTTCATTCAGAGCTTTTTTTTCAACTTTTAATTGAATTTTTAATCTCTCAAATATCTCTTTGAATCTGCTTCATACACTATCTCTTTTTTATTTTGCTCATTCAAGGTTTCCATCATTTTTCTATTCCTTCTACTTTTCTCTGTTTCTTTTCTAGAAATACTTAGTAATTCTTTCATTATAGTTATCATTTCTTTTTCATTTCAGAGATTATTTCTGTTTTGATTTCTTCTATACCTTTCTGCAGTTGTTTCTTTACTTAAGTTGCTGTTATTTCAGGTGTTTGACTTCCAAATTCCTCTATTCCAGTGTCTCCTGCATTTGTTCTAGGTGGGCTCAGGGCCTGCAAATGCATTTTGCTCATTCTCTTTGTCATTTTTTTATATCATTTTCCTCTGACCTTTGGTGTAGAACTCAGGTGCAGTTATTACCTAAGCATCTACCTATATTACGCAAGAGAGATCACATGGTTCAGGCAGTTACAATGTTCTATTTATAGTACTACAATTAGCAACACCACTAATGGGCAGTGAGATTTAACAATGGACATACTTTTGTATCTAAATAGTTTGTATTTTAAACCATAAGTGCAAACATTATGACTGTATAGCTAAGCAGGCATTATATTGGGAATTTGTATTTAAATTATTTCTTTTAAATTCCCTCTGATCACCTTCCCTTGATGTGCCTCAAGTCTTCCAGGAAGACTAGTTCACCCAGTTACCTGTTGTCACCACTCTCATAGATGCTTTCCTAGATCTGGGTCTAACAGTGTGCCTCTTTTATTATGAATGTTAGACTTTGTAAAAAGCTTTTTCTGCATCTATTGAGATGGTTACGTGGTTTTTGTTTTGGCTCTATTGATGTGGTGTATTGTATTTATTCATTTACTTATGGTGTATCATTTCTTCATTCCTTCAATATTTTATTGAAGATTTTTATGTCTATATTTATTTATTACAGAGATTTATTTGTAGCTTTCTTTTTTAGTTGTATCTCTCTCTGATTTTGCTATCAGAGTAATACTTGACTCCAGAAAAGAACTTGTGAAAATTGCTTCCCTTTCAATTTCATTGAAGAGTTTGAGAAAAATTGGCATGATATGTTCTCTAAATTTCTTATATAATTCAGCTGTGCATCCATGTGGACCTGGATTTTTCTTTGTTCATATTTTTTATTACATTTTCAATTTTTTTGACTAATATTGGGTTATTCAGAATTTTTATATCTTCCTGATTCAGCTTTGGTGGTTCCTATGTATCTTGCAGTCTGTCCTTTACTTTTGTGTTTTCCATCCTGTGGGACTAAAGATTTTGAAATAGGCATTTATGATTTTCTAAACTTCTATAGGGTCTGTAGTGATTTCACCCTTTTAATTTCTTATTGCTTGAATTTGAAATTTTTCTTTCTTTTTTATGAAGTTGGCTAGAACTTTTTCAATTTTATTTATTCTTTAAAGAAACAATTCTTCAATTCATTAATTCTGTGTATTTTTTTCTTCATTTTTTTGTAGTTAATTCTGCTCTGAACTTTATAGTGTGCTGCCTAGTTTGTGCTTTTTGGTTTGATTTCCATTTTTTCTAGGTTCTTGTGGTGCTTCACAAGATAGTTTTTTGGATTCATTCTGTTTTCCTGATGTGAGAATTTACCACTATAAATTTCCCTCTTAAGACAGTTGTCATTACATCACCCAGGTTCCAGTAGATTGGATCTACATTTTAATTTCATTATAAATATTGTTTAATTTCTGCTTCTTTAATTTCATCTGTGACCCATTGATTGCTCAGGATGGTGTTATGTACTTTCTATGTGTTCGTGGAATTTTTACTGTTTCTTTTGTCGATTTCCAGTTTCATTGCACTATGGTCAGTTAATATGAATAGGATAATTTTGATTCTTTAGAATTTACTGAAGCATGCTGTATGTGCTAGCATATAGCCTATTTTGTGAACATCCCATGTGCACCTGAGAAGAATGTGTTTTCTGACGCTGTTGGGTGCAATTCTCTGTGAAGGTCTAGTAAGTCCACTTTTTCACAAGTTTTGTTATGTTCTGTTACTTCTTTGCTTTTTTTTTTTTTTTTTTTTTTTTGTTTTTTGCTTAGTTGATCTATATCTTTGTGTAAACAGGATGTTAAAGTCCCCCAGTAAATTTCTGTTATTGTTCATTTGGTTTTTTCATGTCTATAAGAATTTGTCTTATATAGGGCCAGTGAGATACCTCAGTGGACTAACGCTCTTGTTTAGGCAAGCTTAGGCAAGTGAAGCAATGGTGGTTGTATTCCTGGCACCACATGCCGCACCACCCCTGTAACCCGCAGGGCTTGGTGATGCATGATTGTAGTTTCAGCACTGGGGAGGCTGAAGGCAGGAGGATCATTATGAGTCTGAACTGTGTAGTGAGACGTTGTAAAAACCAAATACATTTTTTAAAAAATTGTCTGATATAGTTGGATGTTCCTAAATTGGTTGCATGCATTTTTATAGATGTTATTTCTGCCTCTTATAGTTTTTCTCTATCAAGTATCTTGTCACCTTTCTTTATCTCTTTTAATCACCCTTGTTTTGAAGTTGATATAGTTAGCAGCCAGTATTCCAAGTCCTGCATTTTTCTTTGTCCCTGTTGCATGGAATATTGTTTTACATCCTTTGACTTTGACTCTTCTAATTTCATTTTGATTTAAATGTGTTTCTTTCATATAACATATTGCTGGATTTTAATTCTTTTTTTATTTAGTTCAGGGTCTAGAGGGTCTACAGAGTCTCACTACACAGATCAGACTTGTAGTGATTCTCCTGTTTTAAGCTTCCCAAGCACTGTGATTACAGGCACATGCCACAGTGCCCAGTCTCAATGGCTGTCTCAGCACGTCCCAGGGGCAGGGCTAGCATGGCAAGTCTGGAGGTCGAACCTCTGAGCCCTGCATATCCCTAAGCAGTGGATTTTAATTCTTGATTCTCTTTGCTAGTCTGCTTCTTTTAATTGGTAAATTGAGGTCATTTATATTGTTAGTTATAAGAGATATGTCTTGGCTTATCTTTGTCCGATTATTTTCCTACCGTAGAACCCCCAATTTTCCCTCTATTCAATTGCTGTTCGGCTTGGTGGTTCTTTTCTGTTATTGTTCTTGACATTGTGGTCATTTTTTTCTCTTTCTGAAGTATGTGTCCATACTCTTTGTAGGCTTGGTTTGATGGTCATGAATTTCGTCAGGTTTTTTTTTTTATTTTTTTTATTTTTTTTTATTTTTATGGAAGCATCGTATCTCTCCATCACATTTGGTAGATAGTTTTTCAGTGCATATAGATCTGGGTTGAAAGTTGTTATTTTTAGGACCTGAGTTATCTCACTACAAGCTCTTCATTTTTTTTTTTCTGTATTTAAGACAGGGTCTACAGAGTCTCAGTATGTAGATCAGACAAAGTGATTCTCCTGTTTTCAGCCTCACAAATGCTGGGATTAGGGGCATGCACCACCATGCCCAGCCTCAATCGCTGTCTCAGTGCACTCCATGGGCAGGGCTGGCATAGCAAGCCAGAGATCAAACCCCAGCCACTGAACTCTGCCTAAGCAATCACTTTAGTCTGCTGAGCTATCAGGCTGGCCCTTACAAGTTCTTGATGTGATGATCTATGTTGAGAAATCTGCCATTATTTTGATGGATTTTCCACTATGGGTGACTTATTTCTTTTAACAACTTTCAATATTCTGTCCTTTCATTCAATTTGTGCAATATTTATTATGTGTCTGACTGTAGATTTATTTTGATTATGGCTAATCGGAGTTCTATATTCCTCACTTAACTGTATATCAGATTCTTTTCATAAGCTTGGGAAATTATCTGCTGCTGCATCTCCAAACTGTCTTTTTATGTCATTAGTGTTGACTACAGATGTTTCATTGATTCCTATTAGTCTTATAGTATTTTCTTTGCATCATCCTGCAGCTGTTGCATTGCTATTTCCTAATTCTTTGTTATTTACAAAAATGTTTCCTTTTGTGTTTATTACTGCAGTGCTATCCTGAAGGTCTCAAATGGTATCATCAATTTCATTCAAATGATTTTGTCAGCTTTAAATGGAGATCTTAATGTCTTGGATATCTATTTGAATCTATTTCATTCATTCTTATTCTTTCCTGTATTGTTCTTTCAGTGTTTCCATCATCTTTCTATTCTCTTCTTTTTAAAAAATCTATGTCTTTGTTAAATGTACTGAGCAATTCTTTCATGATTGTCATTTTTTACTTGAGAGATTATTTATAATTTGACTTTCTCAATAGACTGATGGAGTAGTTTCTTTACTTCTATTACTATAATTTCAAAATTTCAAATGTATGACTTCCAAGTTTTTCTATGAGTTTGTCTCTGGACTTGTTTTGCATGGGCTTGAGGTCTGATACTGCGTTTTGCTCCTTACTTTGAAATTTTTTAAGCTTCCGATAGTTACTTTAACTCTGCAGTAATGTTAAAGGGGCGCGATGTTAGGTGAGCAATGCTCCCTTAAGACTGACAGGGCAGGGTAGGCAAAGCTAAAGCCCCTTCTCTGTGGGGTTTATTGTGGCTTTCACTGAGGTGTGAAGAGTAGAGGTCAAGTCACAGATAAAGAAGGATTTGATGATGATCAGTGCAGACCAAAGCTATTTGAGGCCCTCTCAATGGTTGATGGCTGCATGGTAAGGCTCTTCAAGGCTCCTGCTACTGGTCAGACAGGTAGAAGCAGCTCAGTAGAACTATAGTAAAGGTGATGGTGGGAGAGCTAGTCTCAGCTTTGCTGGGCTTTATTAATGGTGAGTGGAGTATGAGGGGTAGTGCTCACCAGGTCTCCATAGCTTTCTTGAGGTTGCCTGCCTTATACAATGGTAGGAATACTGGCCGTAGCTCAGTAGAGCTCTTGTGAGGGATATCTTTTCTTGTCTGATGTCCCTTTTGATCTCCTGTTCACAACACTGTAGCTTTTGTCATGTTGGTCTTCCACTTCCTTGAGGGGTGGTTAATTCTAATATTTTCAAATTTGTTGCTATTATGAACGATATTATTTCCCTAACTTATTTTTCACTTAATTTATTATTGGTAAACTGAAATGTTATTGATTATTGTGTTAACATTATGGACTTCTATGCTACCAATTTTAGTTTCTGATTGTAGGAATTATCTGTTGGAAATTGTTCGGTCTTCCATATGATCAATCATGTCTCCTGCAAATCACAATAATTTGACTTCTTGTTTGCCTATATAAGTATTTTTGTTTCTTATTCTTGCTTGATTGCTCTACATAATATTTTGAGATCTTTATAGAACAGAAGTGGAGATACATACTTTATTGTTCCTGATATTTGAGAGAAATATTTTAGCTGTTTCCTACTTAATATGATGTTGGTCACTGCTTTGTCATAAGTACCTTTTATCTGATTGAGAAAAGGCCATCCTATACCTATTTTGCTCAGGATTTTTATAATGAATATATATAGGATTGTTTCAAGCACTCTCTTTTGATCAATTGTAATGATCACATAATTTTTGTTTTTCTTCTATTTATGTGATGTATACTTACTGAGACAATACATTCATATTGAGAGTTATTACTAAAAAGTTTTTAT
>NW_004524671.1:2511883-2522648 GCF_000260255.1 Octodon degus | reverse complement strand
GGTGTATGCTTCAGGCTTCTATGTCTCCCTTAGAACCAATCATGGCTGCTTGCCTTATAAAGATAGGTATCTTTTCCTTGGAGACAGGAGAAGATTCCGGACAGCATTCTTCTCTTGGTGTTGCATTTAATTTCTCTAATTCATCTATAGCTTCTAATTTCCCTATTTGTTTCTTTCCAAATCCCACAGATCTCATTATTTTGTCTTCCCCAAGTTCTTATGTTGTAAGTGTCTGGATTCCAGAACTCAGGCTGAATTTTACTGCTGATCACAGAGCTCTGCCACTTTTGCTCATGGAATTTGTTGTCAGTAGATTTGCCTTACTAGAACTATCAAAAGAAGCTCTTGAGAGAAAAAAAGTAATATAACTCTGAAATTCACTCCAAACACAAAAGTAAGAACAGTAGAAAAGAAACAAGTTAAGATAAATAATATTGCCTTTGCATTCTTATTTAATTTAACTGATGTTAGTATGTTCAAAATAATAGCTTATGTTATTTTTACGAACACAGAAGTTCAGTTTTTGTTTGTGTTTCAATATCATGAAATATACCTGATGTAATTTACCTTGGACCATTTCTGTCCCTTTGTTACTTTAGTAACTTATATTGATTTTTACTTTGTGAAGTTTATTTGGCCATATATTTAGTCTGTTCAAGGTGTTTAATGTAATAGTCCCATGGTCATCTTTATTTGCAAACCATTTATATTTGACTAGAATTTGACCTGTACTGTGATCTCCTTTTCTTGGCTGTATTTTCATTTTGTTGCTTCTCTTACTTTCTGTAACCTACACTTGGGAAATGCTATGTGGATTTATCACTGAGAAATAATGAGATGGCACAGTAGCATAACTTCCTGTGTATATTTGAATTGACTAGTGTGCACAATGATCAGTTGTTAAGTGTGACTTGGTCACTCACTAATGATGACATGGCTCTTACATGTTTACTATGGATGTAGAACTAGCTGTAAAACTGTGTACTTTTTCAATTTATTACAGGTAATATATAGTGGCTACTGAAATTTGAATTGCTTTGTGGGGGAACTGGATTATTTAACCAAAACTGTGTAGCTGAATTTACACACTTGTAAATTTCACATAGTGAGTACTGCCTACCTAGTGTAAATATAGTAAAATGTCAATGTGAGAAGAAATATTTAGTGTAGCATAGAATATTATAAATCATATTCTCAGACAGGCAGCTCTTTTTGAAATCAGAAAATGAAACAAAAATACACCAAAGGAAAAGATAATGTATTTAATTCCATAAAAATCAAAGAATTCTTTGTGGTAAAAAATAATCTAGATGGATGGTTCCTGTGTGATCCAGGGAAGTGGTGCAGACCTGAGAAAAAGACTGGAGCCATAAGGCTGGCCCAGTGGGACCCAGTATGTTGGTATGGATCCAGAAGGAGGAGCTGAGACATATCGCTAGGCCA
Source organism: Octodon degus (assembly GCF_000260255.1). Lineage (NCBI taxonomy): Eukaryota > Metazoa > Chordata > Mammalia > Rodentia > Octodontidae > Octodon > Octodon degus. The sequence goes on along the minus strand of NW_004524671.1, from coordinate 2,521,205 downwards.
GACAAGACTAAGATTGAGGATTGACTTATGGGGAGGAACCTCAATGTAGGGAGGTGGCAGGAGGTACCTCAGGTGAACTGATCTGTGTGGAATACTCCAGGCACATGACCGGGAGGTGCCCAGATTTAACTCTGGAGAGCTAGTTCCCAAGTTCCCAATTTATGATCTTGTTATGGTTTGTGCCTAGTTGTGTCCCCAAAGCCTTATATAGTCATGGGGCACACTTCTAGAGTTTGTGATTAATTCATGATCCACTGGGATTATGGGTGTGAGTGCTAGTGGGATTATAGGTGTGAGTACTACACCAAGCCTGGGGCAGATAACCTCAATGCAACTTAATGGAGACACACTTGTTCTCTGTTGCCGTTGTTGCTACTCCGCCATTTTGCTCTTGATGTTTTGCTGCCTTCCATCACCGTGAACATTGCCATGTGCCAGTCTGCCTTGTAGCCAGCTGAGGATGGAGTGAAATCTCTAGGAACTGTGACCTAAATAAACTTTTCCTTCCTTCATTTTTACTGTTGGGTATTTGTCCCAGCAATGAGAAAAGAGTAACTGAGACAGATCTGCTTTGTTAAGTAGCTGTAATGTTTGTTCTTATTGTCTAAAGTATAAAACTATTAGTTATCACAGTATATCAAATGCTAAATTTCACTTGCTGATATTAGTATTAATAATTGTATTACTGTAACTAGGAAACCATATCTGTCTTAACCACATGTTCCCCATTGGGTAAAAATATTGGAAATCACTGGGGTAATAAACTCACCAAGCCCTATACCATAGGATGGAGGACAGTGCCCAACTGAGAATAATATCTCGCTCTCAAACAAAAGAGAAGGCAAAATCTAGCCACACACAAACCAAAAATCTCTGACACACAGAAGAGATATCTTATGAACAGACTGTTTATAGTCTTTGATTACAGTGATACAGCTACCTACTATCAAAAATTCACAAAAAATACCATAGAAATCAAACTAAAGGGTTCTCTCTGAAATAGAAAATGACAGAAAAAGAAGGAACAAAATGTAATGTCAGGACCCAGCCTACCCTAACCAAGTCCAGGAGACTTCAGCATAAAATAAAATGGAGGTCACACCCTGAAATCTTGGAAATCATAGGAACTAAAGTAAAGAGATACTGCAGAGGAGTCTCGAGACAAGCAGATCAGAAATAATCTCCTAGGTAAAAAAAAAAAAAAAGAAATGATAATTGTAATGAAAGAATTACTGAGCATATGTAAATGATACACTGAAAAAATGTAGAGGAACATAGAAAAATTATAGAAACCTTGAATAAGCAATAAAAGAAAGAAATAGAAAGCATGAAGCATATTAAAAGAGCTATACGGGAAATTAAGAGCTCCGTTAAAAGTGTGAACAACCATTTGAATGAAAGTAAAGATATTCTTATTACCGGATATATGCATGCAAAATTGGAAGGAAGAAATATATAAGAAATTAAGAACAGAAAAAAGATAATTGAAAAGAGACAAAATAAATTAAGCATTATAACTAGTTGGAAAATAGCACTATACATTTCAACAAGTACTGTGAAAATCATATTTTCTCAAGTGAAATTTGGTTTCACTTGTAATTTTTCTGTTTTATTTATTTTTTTTTAATTTTTCTGTTTTAATACTATTTTGTACTCTAAAGCAAAAAAGATTTTAAAAAGAAAGTGAAAATAGACTTTCAGACCTTGAAAATACCATTGTAGCTAGCAAACAAGTAATGAGAGATCTCTTAGAAACAAGAAGGGTCCAGGATATAATATTTCAACAGCTACAAGATGATGCAAAGATGAACAATGTAAGACTAATAGACATCAGTGATCTAGAAGGAAACAATGCAAGCAACATAAAAAGAATATTTTCAGAAGTAAAAGCAAAATGCTTCTTAAGTATAAGGAAAAACTCTCATTCAGATACTTGAATAATATAACTCCAAATAACAACAAAGAAAATAAAACTACACCAAGGCATGTAATAATCAAGATTCCAGAGACTCAGCACAAAAATAACATACTAAAAGCTGCTAGAGAAAAGAAACAGACCACATTTAAAGGAAAGCCCATTAGAATCAGATTTTTCAGCAAGAACCATCAAATCAAGGAAAACATGGAGTGAAGTTTTTAAAGTCCTATAAAAAAATCTTCCAAACCAGATTCATATATCATGAAAAACTCTCTTTCAGAATTAAAGGAAAAGTAAAATACTTATGACAAACACAACTAAAGAAATTCATGACGATTAAACTAGCCCTGCAAAGGGTAATGAAAGATACTCTAGAAAAAGAATCAAAATGATCACAACTCCAAGAACAACAACAGAAATAAACAACCAAGTGCAGTAAACCATTAAACACAGGAAATGTAGGAAACCAACAGCAGGAAAATAACATGACAAACATGGCCAATATATACTAATTATAACCACCGATGTAAATGGAACCCATTCACCAATTAAAAGAAATAGATTGGCAGAGAGGATCAAGAAGCAAAATCCAACAATATGCTGTATACAAGAAACATATTTAACCCAAAATAAATTAATAAGCTAAAAGTCAAATGATAGAAAGAAATACTACATGTACCAGGAGCTCAGAAAAAGGCAGGGATCCTATACTGCTTGCACACAATGGGAACTTTAAACCAAGAGTGATCAAACAAGACAAAGAAAGTCACTACCTACCAGATAAGGGAAAACTTCAAGAGGAAGAGATAACAGTCATAAATATGTATGCACCAAATATGAGAGCACCCAACTATATAAGACAATTTTTCAGTGACATGAAAAGTCTAGTACAATCTTTACAGGGGACCTTAACATCCATTATCTCAAAAAGATAGATCAACTAGACAAAAATTAGCAAAGAGTTAGCAGAACTAAACTAAGCACTGGAAAATAAAATGACTTAGTTGAGAGTCCACATTCTTTTCTGCTGCACATCGGACTTTCTCTAAAACAGACCAAATAGCAGTCCATGCATCATGCTTAAGTAAATGCAAGAAAAGAGACATCCCCTGTATCATATGTGATCACAGTGTAATGAAACTGGAAACTAATAATAAAAGTAACTGGAAAACATCATAAGCACGTGGAAATGTAATAACACCCTCATCAGCAAACAATGAGTTACAGATGAAATGGAACAAGAAATTAAACAATATCTACAAACCTATGAAAATTCAAACACAACTTACCAAAATTTGTGTGATGCTATAAAAGCAGTTTGCAGAGGGAAATGTATAGTGTTGAACTCACACATTAGGAAAACAGAAGGAGAATAAATAAATACCTGAATGCTGCACCTTAAGTTTTTATAAAAAGAACAGCAAACCAAGTCCTAAGCCCAAATACAGAAGTGTATTATAAAGATTAGAGAAAAAATTAAGGAAATTGAGGCAAAGAAAAAAATTCAAAGAATTAATGAATCAAAGATCTGGTTTTTCGAAGGATCAAATAAAATTGATAAATACATAGCCAATTTCATCAAAAAAGGAAAGGAAAAAAAAAACCCTGAATTCAAGCAATAAGAAATGAAAAGGGTGAAATTACTACAGATGCTGTGGTAAAACAGAAGATCCTCAATAGCTACTTTGAAAATCTTTACTCAGACAGAATGGGAAGCTCAGAATAAATGGATAGCTTCCTAGATAAGTGCAAATTACCAAAACTGAATCAAGAAGGTATAAAAACTCTGAATAACCCAGTATCAGTAAGGAAATTGAAACTGTAATGAAAAACTTAACAAATAGAAAAGGCCAGGTCCTGATGAATTCACAGATGAGTTCTAAAACAAATTTAGAGAAAATGTAATTCCAATACTCATCAAAATCTCCAATGAAATTGAAAAAGACATGATACTTCAAAACTCATTCCTGGATGAGTCAAGGCCATTGCTTGAGTAATTTACTCTCTGTGAAAGCCTGAGAGAATTTTTTCTCTCTGGGTGATCCTCCTTAGTCACACTATACATCATTGATCACATTCCTCTGTGGCTCATAATTTCCTTGACCAGAAAATTTGGGACACCACTGAAATACAGGATGTCACGGAAGAGGTGCTCTTATGTACTGAGTCCTCACTGACCTTGAAAGGCTAGAGCCAAAATATTGACTATTCTTGTAGCCCCTCTATTTCTCTAATTTTTGGCATGCAAACTTTAGTTGTCAAACATTCAAAAGTGACACTCACAAAAGATCTACAAGGTCCTGTACATAGTTTCAGGGTAAATCCTAACTGGATTTGACTGATTTTGTCAGATACAAAAGTTACACTTTTAGTTATATAGATCTTGCTTTAACTTGGTCTTAATCATCTAGCAGAAAAGTGTAACCATGAGGTATAAAAAATAATGCTATGTTTATATGCTAAGCTGTAAAAGGCTCAAGTCAAAAACTTCTGACAATTGCTAGTTCTGCTGATAACCCACTACTCTTATGGACTATTGGGCTATATTGGATTATTTTGATGAATTGAAGTGTCTACAATCTTTAGACTGGTTTCAAGTATGAGAAGATTCTTTAAATACTTCTCCAAATATAACTTCTCTAACTGAAATGAAACACCCGTTTATGACACAACAAAATAAAAAAGGAAGATATGTAGGGAGCCATGAAACTAAGAAATCAGTCAAAAATGTGTGGGTGGGACTTGGCCCACTGTCTAAAGCAAACAATCTACCTCAATCCTGAGATGAACATCCTGTCTGGTTAAGGTTAGCTATCAGTTGCTAGGCAACCTAGTGTCAAGTATTACTAGCTTCACAAAAGGGTAAATAAAGGACCCCTTTGGTGTGAAAAAAGAGAAAAAATACATATATCATACATACATATGTGTGTGTGTGTGTGTGTGTGTATACACAAGAGAGTTAGGATAGATACACAGCTTCTTTCTCTTAGTTCATTGAGATTAAAAGTTCGTACCATTGTTTAGACAAAATATCATGTCTCTATCTTGTCCTCTGAATACTAAAAAGACAACAATCTGCAATATATTTATTGTAACCATCCTACTAGCCTGTTTTGAAACTTTCATTGCTATTTATCTTTGTTTTGCATTAAAATGAATGTAAAAAGAAATTTGAAAGAAGAAAAAATAAATAAGAATAATAATAAAAATGCCACTCATTCCTGGAGGCAAGTATTATACTGGCTCCAAAAGCAGAGAATGATCCAACCAAAAAATAGTGTTACAGGCCAATGATACAAAAATCCTCAATAAAACACTAACTAATAAAATACAGAACATGATCAGAAAGATTATATACCAAAATAAGGACTATTTCATCCCAGGGATACAGGCTTGGTTCAAAATATGCAAATCTATAAATGTAATACACCATGTCTATAGAGGCAGAAACAAAAACCGCACAATTATCTCAATAAATGCACAAAAAGCTTTCCACAATGTCCGACACTCATTCATGATAAGATACCTATAGGAAATTGATATAGATGATCTATACCTCAATCTAATCAAAGTCATCTGTGCCAAACCAACAGCCAACATCATTCTAAATGGAGAAAAACTGAAAAATTATACTCTGAAATCAGGTAGAAGACGAGGATGTCAACTATCACCAATAATATTCAATCTAGTTCTGCAAACATTAGCTAGAACAATTAGACAAGAGTGAGAAATAAATAGAATAATTACTGGAAAGGAATAAGAGAAATTATTATTATTTGTAGATGACACAATACTCTACATAGAAGATCTCAAATACGTCACCAACAAATTTGTAGATTTAATAGCCAAACTCATTTGTGTAGCAGGATACAAAGTCAACACCCAAAAATCAATAGCACTCATCTACACAAACAACAAACTCACTGAGAGAGAAATTAGAGAAACAATGGTTTTTATAATAGAATTTAAAAATTGAAATAATTAGGATATCTAACAAAGGAAGTAAAAGACATATACAATGAAAATTACAATACTCTTAAAAAAAGATCAAAGAGGATTACAGAAAATGGAAAGATATTCTTTACTCCTGGATAGGAAGAATCAACATTGTGAAAATGGCCATACTCCCAAAACTTAAACAGATTCAGTGCAATCCCTGACAAAATACCATAAATGTACCTTACAGATCTAGAGAAGACAATCCTAAAATTCATTTGGAACCAGAACAGAACTATAATAGCAAAGTCAGTGTGGGCCAAGAAAGGTAAAGCAGGAGGCATTACAATCCCTGACTTGAAATTATACTATAAATCTACTGTGATAAAATCAATATGATAGTGACAAAAAAGAGACATGAGAATCAATGGACTAGGTTAGAAGATGTAGGTATGACTACAAACACATTCTGGCAACTTATATTTGACAAATGGTCCAAACATGTTCAGTGGAAGAAAGATAGCATCTTTAACAAATGGTTCTGGTAAACCTGGCTTTCCATATGCCAAAAAATAAAACTAGATCTAGGCCTATCACCATGCACTAAACCTAAGTCAAAATGGACTGAAGATTTAAACGTTAAGATAGAAACAGTAACTCTCCTGGTAGAAAAAATACATGCAAATCTTGAAGATATAGGTGTAGGTAGAGAAAGAACAAAATCCAAACTGCATAGGAAATATTTCAAAGAATCAATAACTGTTATCTCATCATATTGAAAAATTACTGCATCTCAAAAAGAATCACCAAGTGTAAAGGAAATCCAGAAATTATGAAAAAATCCTTTCCAACATTCACTCAGACAAAGACTTCTATCTATAATATATAAAGAACTAAAAGAAAAAGACTTCTGCAATTCAAAGACCCAATCCAAAAAACTGAATCTGAAGTGAATACACACTTCTCAGAGGAAGAGGTACAAATGGAAAATAAATACATGAAAAAATGTACCAAAGCACTAGTCATTCAAGAAATAAAAATTAAAACAACACTAAGGATTTACCTCACCCCAGAAAGAATGACTATCATACAGAAATCAACTGATAACAAATGGAAGAAAGACTGTGGGGAAAAAGGATCTATTCCCCACTGTTTCTGGGAATGTAGACTTGTATAACCACTATGGTAAGCAGTGTGGAGATGCCTCAAAAAACTGAAATTGGAAATTTCACTCAATCCAGATATTCATCTTCTGCCTATTTTTTCAAAAGAACTGAAAACATCATATCACCTTGATGAATCTGCACCCGTGTTTATAGCAGTACAATTTGCCATAGCTAAATCCTGAAAACAATCTAAATGCCTATCTCCTAAGGAATGGATAAAAATTGAATTTTTGTACAATGGAATGTTAGTTATAAAGAAAGATAAATTTGAGACAATTATAGGTAAATGGATGCAAATAGAGGCTATACTATTTGTGAAATAAACCAGACCCACATGTGTAGACATCAGTTCATCTACCTACTGTTAGAATCTGAAAGAATAAATGAAATCTGACAGGTGCAATAAATATAGTAAATCAGAAAGAAACTGTACATAAGTCATAAACAATGAAGATGCAAGAAAAGATATGAAAAAAGTAAGGGACAAAATTCTTGCAGATGCAGTACTACTAATTTTCAGCAAGTTTTTGAAAGTAGAAGTTAATGTTCAAAAGTTTCACTTTGATTAACTCTATATGCTAATATCTTCTATCTGAGCAACTACATGGAGGACAGCAATGTGCAATACAAAAACCACAGTTGAATACCTTTTTCTTGTTCTTATAAAAGTGTACCATTTCTAATGTCTCATCAATTATTATTATGTCTTCTTTAAAATAAATTAAAACATAAATAGTAAGAAGGGTAAGACAATAATTAAGGTTTATTGAAAAGAAGTGTTAATATTTATTTCACCAGTCTTGCATACCTATATCTGCTAATCGGAGCAACAAATTTCACAGTACCAGTATGTAATAGCACAACCATTGTTGATTTTATGCTCTTGTTTTAAAATTCTGTACCATTTGCATTGTTGTATGTTGCTTTGTTTCTATCTTTTTATTACTTGCTTTTGCTTTTGTCTTTGTTTTTACTCTTTGACATAAAGATGTATAGATGTAAAAAATAATAAAGCAATCCGAATAGGGTTAAGAAACAAATAGAAAATATACTATAAATATATTAACAAATGTTTGTCTTTCAAATCCTACCTCCTCAACAGATTCAGGAGTGAAAAATACCAGTCAAAACTATAGATTGACACATGAGAGATCCAACAATATTTCTTATATTTTGTGGATATCATGCTATGGAATTCCAAGTATTTTCCAATGGGAAGGTTAGAGAATTGTCCATCTAGCCCAAATCCTTTACAATCATGCTGAAACCATGAGTAGGTGTGTGGCAATCAACTGTAAAGTGTCTTTAGTTCTTCAAGAAAAAGAGAACAGTTATCAGGATGTCAATATCCCTGGGCCAGAATTCTGCTATTAGACCCACATCAGTGAACTTTGCAAATCATCAAAACACAGAACATCCAGAAAAATCATTCTTAAAAAGTCAGCCGAGAAAGAAGAGAAAAAGCTAGTGAACTTTCCAGTTATATTTGTAGTCTTGATTTCTGACCATGGTTATGATGTGAAACACTTGATGCCTTGCACATGAACTTCCAATGGCACAGAGTTAAATGCAGCAGAATTGGAAGGAATACAACTGATAACTCACCTACATTGAATTATTTATAGTCTCCCCTGGGAAACATTGATTAAGAAATGAACAGATACAGGAAGGAGCAGCTTCTGAAATTGTGTCTGAATACTTCAAATATTCCTGAGAATTCTATGGACAACTGTGTCAGAGTGGACCTGACTAATGGAGTATAATAAGCACAGAGATCATGCCCTTGTCAGCCAGCATTCGGAGAGCATTACTGATCCTCAGCAAATCATTACTGATCCTCAGAAAAATGGACTGTGCCTCGGCCTAAAACCTGACTGGAATTTTCCACAGATGTGTGTGATATTGGAGAAGATTTTGCAGCTGCATTTGCCAAATCACCTTTGCAGAGTGCAAGAGGTCACAGCCACAGAAGCAAAGTCTGCTCTGCTCTTTTTTAAGCAGAACAGGGTTTAAAAGTGCTGCATTATCACTCGCTAAGGATAGAATATCAGATTATGGATTAGTGATTGATACCAGTATCTTAAATCCCTCAGCTGATTTCCACCTTGAATCTGGGTAACGGGTTTTAGATGCTGGCCTTTCAGATACAGTCCCTCTAAACAGGTGTTCAATCGGGCATGCTTAGAGTGAATTGAGGCCAAGCAGTTGGCATTTGGGAGCAGATCTCTGTCATATATATAGATATAGATATAGATATAGATATAGATATAGATATAGATATAGATATAGATATAGATATATA
>NW_004524671.1:2490640-2511783 GCF_000260255.1 Octodon degus | reverse complement strand
AGATATATAAATATATAGATATATAGATATATAGCTACACCTCTGACAAAAATGTGTCTTTGGTATTGGGCCTAACATGAAACACATGTGCTGTGTGTTTGCCAATTTTGAACACTGAAGGTTTGATTTAAGGAATTGTGTTAATAACTTTTTTCATTGCTGAGACAAAATACCCAGCACCCAAAGTTAAAGGGGAAAATGTTTATTTGGCTCATAGTTTGTAGATGTTCAGTGCATAGTTGGCTGGTTTGAAGGCAGGGTGGTGTGGCAAACAAGTGTTACAGAAGAGAATCAGTTAAAGGTGGGCAGAAGATAGAAAAGTAACCAAAGGACCTGATATGCTTTTTTTCTACCCCTTTAACACTCTATCTAGTTTACTGGAATTAGGGTGGCAGTCATTGTAATGATTTAGCAATCATGGAATCTTAATTCTAGCAGCACAACTTTACATCATGTCACCTGTGAAAAAGCCTCATCTATGACAGCATGAGACTTTGAGGGGACATATATACATAAACCATAACATTCTGTCCCTTGCTCCACTAAAGATTCATGTGAGTTTCTGTACACAGAAGGCTTTTAGAATACCTCTAAGAGTTGCTGAAATCCTAAGAGTTTATGTATACCTGAAAAGGCCAAGTCCCATCTCCTCTGAGATGTATGGAAAACTCTTAGGTGTGAGATCCTATAGAAAAGAAAATAAAGTTAAAGTCCACAACACACAATGGCCAAGAGAAACACTACCATTCCAAAAGGTACAAATAATAGGATACAAAATAATAGAGCCAAAAGAAATATGAACTCCTGCAAGACAAGCACTAAGTCCTATAGTTCCATGTGCAGCATGTGAGGCAATCCATGGTAAGATATGAACTCCAAAGTGATTGGATGACACCACCCTTCTGGCACTGTTGGTACTTAGAGATCCTACATATTTTCTGAGAGGTCAGGCCTACTCCGTCCTTGCTATTTTCCTCTAGCGATCCATGTTCCTAACTTCTCCAAACTTCTGAAGTTTCCACTGTACCTGGCTTCACAATCATAGCTTCCTATATTGCCCTCTCAGTGACACACTGGTTGCCCAGGACTTCTGAAATTTGGGTAGAAGCCTTTCTGACCCCACAACTCTTATATCCTGCATGCACCTACAACAAGTGTCATGTAGATAATGATAAAGTCTTCTGTCATCTGAAGTGGTAGCTAGGCTTCTCTTTCAGCTATATAGATTACATGTCCAGATCACTGAAAACAAATTCTCTTGGTTGTAGCCATTCTAGAGCATGATGGTCTTGAGCTTTCTTCTAAAAGCAAATTCTCTCATTTATGAAACTCCAAAGATCTTAAGGCTAGAGTCCTGTATGCCCTCAGGCCATTTTTTCTTTTGTCTTCTTCCAAAGCACTTGGCTTTTCCTTGCTGTGACCTGCATGCAACAGGCTCATCACTACTGATCTAGATCTATCCATCTTTCAATAATCTCATGTTAGTGTAAGAAAATACTGTCTGTTGACTGTTGGCTTAAATAACAGACATTTATTTTGTAAACTTGTAGACCATGGGAAGTACAAGATCAAAGAAGGATCCATTCTTGGTGAGGGAACCTTTCTGGGAGGTGGTTGCTTTCTCATTTTATATTCACATGTGCTGGAGAAAGGAAGCTCTGGTACTTCTTTCTTCACGGGGACTAATTGAATCATGTGATCTTCACCCCCTTAACCTCATCTAAACTTAATTTTCTCCCAAAAACTTCATATTCTATCATAATATCAGCATATTGTAAATTGCATGTTCAAAATATAAATTGGAAGTCACAAAAAATAGCCCATAATTCTCTCTCTCTCTCTCTCTCTCTCTCTCTCTCTCTCTCTCTCTCTCTCTCTCTCTCTCTCATCTATCTGTTTTCTATGTATCACCAGCTATCATCTGTCTGTTCCTGTATATAGAACAATAACAGCAATGGCTTATGAATCGCTTCTCTATAATATTGCATTTTTAACTTTTCAAAAAACATGTTTGGGGCCATCTAAATAGCTCAGCGGATTAAAGCACCTGCAAATAGGTTTGATACCTGGGCTTGCTGTGCTGGCCCCGCCCCCTAAGGTGCACTGAGATGGCAATTGAGAGTGGACTCACTATAAGTCTGATGTAATAGTGAGACCCTGAACACCCTGTAGACCCTTCCCTAAAATAAAAAAAAAGTTTGATAAATAGTAGAAACACTGAGTTTCCTTCCCTTATTGAAGGTTGAATGAAATATTTGTTACTACACAGCCAATAAAGAATGTGGCAAGAAATTCAACAAACATCTTTTTCTTTTTGCTCCTCCTAATTTTTGGGTCTATTCTATGCATATCAACTTACAAACTTCTCTCTGAAGTCATCTGTTTTCCTTGTTGGCTTTCACATCACATTATCTGCAATATACTTTTCTTATGACTCAATTCCTGTCTAGATCTTTTTTGGATTTTATCTTCTTAGTGGGTCTTGCCTTGTCTACAGTTAAATTGAAGCTCCTGGTTCTCTACCCATAGTCTCAATCTTCCTTATATTTATGCTCCATGAAAGGTTTTATTAGTTCACCTGTCAAATAATTTATATGTTTGTTGCTTCTGTTCTTCTAACTAGACTATAGTCCTCACAAAATCATAAATTTTATTTTTCTTATAGTAGACCCTATTGCTTTCTATAGTTCATAGCACATCCTACGTGCTCAAGACATATGTTAAATGAATAAAAAGTGAATGATTTATCTTCCAAATAACATGCATATCTTAAATAGGTATTACATGTTTTTTTCAAATAGAACTTAATTTTTTTTCCCAAAGTTATCATGTCCATTTACCTGAACCAGATCATTAGAATAGACCTGGATCAGCTACTTTGCCTATTTTTCTGCCCCCTTTCCTTACCAATTCATTACCATATCTGTTGTCAGAAACTTCAGATTATTACTACTTATTACTTGTTACTACTCCTTTTCATGGGTTACTGCAGAATTTTCCATGAGGCTCCTTTACTCTTGTCTGTCACCATTTACTTTTTCCTTCTTTCATAGCCAAAGTTGTTTCTAAACATCTGAGCTATTGGACAAGCCCCCAAAGTTGTTTCTAGGAAGCTATCTATACCCCTTGCATCTCTTTGCTGTCAGTAGTTCTATTGTTTCTCATACTTAGAAGAAAGTGGAACGATGCTTCATTGCTGTGTAAGTCTGTCTGCATTCTTCCCTTGTCAAGCACTGCAGCTGAAGCTCCCAGCCTGGCTGCCCTCTGTCTTAGCTTATCACCTGTCTGGTATCCTACACTGGACATTTGCTTTTCGTCCCAAAATTTTCATGTGCTATTGTGTTGACCCGGAGTGGTCCTTTTCCACTTCATTCCTCCTTCTTGAATGTATGCGTGAGTCACATTGAATCCTATCTGAATCATTTACTGAGTTCAAATAGGAAAAGTAGTTTATGTTCTTTTTTATGCTTCCACAATATGCATATTTATTCTTCTATTGTAATGTAGGGTATATTCACTGGCCTCCTAAATACACTGTAAATTCCTCTGGAGCAAAAAATGTCTTTTTTTCTGTAGAATCTAGTACAGTATCTTGTAGCTAGTCATCACAGAATAAATCTTTAATAAATAAGATCTGTTAGAAGCTAATGAAAATCCTTGTACTTGTCTCTTTCTGTTTCTTAAAATGGATCTCCTGAGTTGTGATATTCCTTAGAATATATTATATTTTCAGCAATTAAGTCTACTGGAAAAACAATAGAAGTTTCAGATCAGGCAGAACTGGCGTCATTATAACTTATAATTGACTATCTTAATGGTTCATACCATAGCCATGCTGGATATTTAAAATATATTCTGATGTTTAAGGGCAATGTAAGTTCTGAGCACTTTTAAAATTTCAATAATTATATAAGCAGAACAAAAAGCAAAAACTAGGTTTTAATACATAATTGGGTAAATATAGGGCCCAAGAGGCAAATAGGTGAGAAGAAATGGAGCCTGTGTGGTGGCAGAAACCCTGCTGGGAGAAAGGTAGAGAAAACTAGCCTGAGCTTGGATCAGTCAAGATAGAAGTTAAGGAAGGAGTGGGCATAGCTGATGAACCATGCAACTGTTTTTTGATTCCCACAGTGAAGTTCTTCAATTACAGCCTAACTCTGATTGAGCTCTTCTACTCAAAACTGTCACAATACACACACACACACACACACACACACACACACACACACACACACCTTGAAGCTTTGGTACTCTGGTGTCTGCTGAAAAAGTATGAGGTCTCTTTAAGTTAAAAATAATGATCCCCTTCCTGGTGGAGCTGCGTACATTCAAGGAGAATTATTTGTGAAAGAAAACTTACTCCTTATTTGTTGTAATATACACTGGAAATGGAGTGTGTTAGTAGCACTTATGAAGTCCCAAAAGGTGACTCAAATGGCCTCATGTCTGCTAACTATAAATATATAGGTCAGTCTCTCTGACCAGGAGCTATGAAAACAAACATTTTAAGAAAAATACTGGTTCCTCCAAAATAAAAAAAAAGAAACTGCATGCTGGCTGGGTTGGCTGTTTGTGCTACCATGAAAAGGGAGAGTAGAATTTTTCCCTGTATTTGCATAGTGTACATGATACCACCTGTGCTCTGGCCAGATGGGCCACAGAGGACCTGATGGCAAATAGGCACATATGATAGTCAATTAGGGTATCAACTGGAATCAGAAACATTTAGTACATTAGTTAGACACAGTTCAAGGTGTCTGGATGGTTGGCTTATTGAAGGAAGATGCACCCTGGGCATGGGAGGCACTAAATAACAGGATGGAATCCTGGATGACATAAAAAGGGGAGGAAGGAGGAAGTCTTTATTCCACTTCTTCAGAAGAGTGTGAGTCTTCACCATAACCTTTGGATATTTATGTCTAAACTTGTAGCACAGATTCTTCAGCCTTCCCATGTAGACCTTTCTGCTTTCCAGCACAGACACTTTGGTTTCATGATAGAACACAAATTCACATGGTACTGTGTGATGAGCTCCAGTACTTTCACTTTTACTTACATCCTTCAGCTCTCTAGTGTCTTTTCACATGCTTCAACACCTAAGTCTAGGAGGCCACTTTGAGCTGACATTGCAGAAGTGGGAACAGTAACACTCACTATCACATCCAGTAACCCACTAACAAAATTTTGCTTCCTGCTCTCACAACCTATGTTTTGCTAACCAAGAAGTTTTAGTTCCAGGAGGGGGAAGATTTGTACCAAGAATCACTCAATGATTTTGTTGAACTGGAAATTAAGCTTCCTCCTGATCATTTTGACTCTTTTGCCTATAAAAAAGTATTCTATAGAAGGAGTGACAGTATTGGCAAAGGTGATTGATCCAAACTATTGAGGAAAAATTGCACTATTGCTACAAAATGGAGGAAAAAATAATATATTTGGAGTGAAGGAAATCAGTTAGGAGGCCTCCTAATATTACCATGCCCTGTGTTTAAGGTCAATGGAAAATTACAAAACTCAATCTAGGCAGGATGATGAATGAAGGCATGTGTTACTCTACAAGGAAAAGAATGAAGAGCTCCTGTGGCCCTTGATGAAAGTCAAAGAAATGCAAAATGGATAGCGGAGGAAGGTAGTTATATATACCAGCTATGACTATGTGATAGGTTACAGAAACAAAGATTGTGGTTGTAAGTTTTCTGACCTATTTCTTGAAGATGTTTGGTCATCTGTACACATACATTAAGTAGGATATCTGTTTTTTTGTACATAGTGCTGATAGACTTAACACTGGTTCTCAAGTAGTCTTTTTCACGTATTTAGTACAGGGTCTGAAGGATTTCACTACATGTAACAGACTTGTAGTGATCCTTGCCATTTTTCAGCTTCCCAAGTGCTGGGATTATAGATACGCACCACCACACCCAGTCTCACTTGTTGTTTTAGCATACCCCTGGAGGTGGGGCTGGCATGGCAGGCAGGGGATCGAACCCTCCTCTCCTGTATCTGCCTAAACAAGCACTTTAATCCAATGATCTATCTGGTAGGCTCTCAAGTAATTCTTAAACTTATATTAAAATATCTTGAATGTAGGTGCTAGTAAAAGTATTTTTACAACACAGGGATAGTGCTGGAGTATTTACAACTACCACAGGTGTGGTGTAACCAGGTGAGCCCCAGGTAGTATGATGTAAGATAAAACCAGATAAGTGTCCTAAGTGTCATGCTTCTGGCTGTAGTGAGAGACCCTCTAACGTTTCTTCATCTTTCTGTTCACCAAGTATACTGACAATTAGTCAGAAGAGAGGGCTGCCATCATGAGCGGACTACCATGCCTTCTGTGGTACCACTTGTGCTTTATGGAGGTGCACTGTAAGTTCCTAGAATGTAGCTGGTGTTGGAAGTGTCTCCTTATATAGTGATAGTATCAGTACTTGCAATTTCTGTGGACATGTCACAACCAAGTTGTCCTTTGGAACTAGAATGGAATATAGAAGCAGACCTTAACAACTTTCGGTCCATAGTTGTGTACTTCTAAGTAATGAATGCTTTGCCATCCATGTATAGTGTAACACATTGAGAGGAAGTGATAGCTAGCAGAGTGAGAAGAGCTTACCCCTAAGGGTATTATGCTATCTGTTCCTATAGCACAACCAGTAATCTGTGAAAGTGGACTTTAGGTACTTGGAGGTAAAGTGGCACTGAAAGTATATATTAAAACAAGGCTGTTGCTAGGATGGGCAGTCCTGGTTGAAGCAGTAAGGCCAAGTGAACAGAGGGGCTATCAAGAGGAGTGAAACCAACCTAACATATCTCTGTTGTAGTCATGGGACCTCTAGGGATGAATTCTTTTATATCCATGCATGTCCTATCAGATTGGTCATGAAAGTAAAACAGGTAACATAAGGCATCCATCCTTGTTCCACTACCTACTAAACCCTCATATAGGTCAACACAAATTACAAGGGATGAAGATATGGTCCAAAGTAAGTTCCAAATCAGGAGTGGTGCTCATTTTTGCAACAGTGTCTATCCCTATGCAGAGACAGTGGTAATACTTTAGTTACTATTAATGTATATGAGGTAAGCCCAAGTTTCTAGAATGAAAATTAGACTCACAGATTTCACTAATACATATGTCCTGGATGGTGGATCCCATTGGGGAAGGTTTTATCTGATCTGCTCATATGCATGTACAGAGAAGAGCTTACAATCATGGGCATGGCACTAATCACATCTACTCCGGTACCTATATTCATCTGGGAGGGTCAACCATAAGGAGATGGAATTCATTTGGAAATGGAATCCTATACCAAGGTATGGATAGTTAAAATATTTCCAGTTGCAGTGATTATTCTACAGCCAGTAAGCCCCAGTTGCTATGATGGAAAGTGGAATCAAATACATTTTCTAATTTATGTTTTCTGGCTGTACTTTGGCTATCTTAAATAAGATATTTGTGCCAGAACATGCCCAATATGCACTATGGACAGCAGGAGCACAAGGACTTACACTCATTTCCTGTAACCTCTTTTGTGGCACCATCTGTTCTCTGCACAGGTAGGTCCCAACCGGAATGTAGTTAGCACTAGCAGTGTGTCCTAACATAGGGATGATCCTGGTACTTGAAAGTGCTTTGACAGTCATGTAGTTATGTGGACTCCACGACTAGAATGAAAAGATGAGCCATACTTGTAGCCCAGCACATTAATCATTATAATGGAGTGGCTTCTCTAAGGCCTAAATGTTTTTCCTCTCCTGCTGTTCCATGAGTACAATGTTGGTCAGATAAAAGGACTTAAACTATGATTATAGCAACACCATCTCATATAGAACCACCTGTGATCTGAGAATACAAATCCTATGTCCCTTAAATAAAGGTGGCACTGGAAATGTGTCCCAACACAGGAACGGTGCTATGATTTTCAACCACAAGTTATAGGTTTCTTTCAGCCCCCAATGCTATGATGGAAATTGCAACCATTCTTATATCCCAGCCCACATTGCAAGGCCTAGATAGTTGATTCTCTAAGTGATGAAGGCCTTTTCGCTCCTGGGGTACTGCATTTGCACTGATGGGTAGTAGGAACAGAAGGACCTGCATCCATGGGAATGGGACCCTCCTCTCACAGGACACTGCCTGTGTTCTTGGTAGGAGTGCATTATGTGATTTGAATATAACTGACATGATCAGCGTGTTCCAACAAAAGGATAGTGATAGTAGTTGCAACTTCTTGGGATGTAGTGGTACCTTAGACACTAGGGTGATAGGTGGAACCACACCTGTGCTCCCAGAAAGTGTCACCTGGTGATGGTGATGGTTTGTCTGATCAAAATATTCAGGAAAAATTTTTAACAGAGTTTCAGGCTCTATCCTTCTTGGCACTGAGCCTTGTGCCTCAGACTGTTATTACTTTAGATTGGAGGATACACATACATAAAAGTTGTAGTCTAGAACAAATTGGACCTCTGGTTTAAGAAATGTGCCCATGTGTTATTCCATATATATATATATATTCAGTTTTTCTGACCTTACTAGACTATATCTAAAAAGTAAATACATTGTTGCATTGCAGGTTGGCAGTAAAACACTAGGATGGATTAAAGCGAAATCCACACCAATTTGGTCATTTTGATCATGCTGGCTGAGCCCGTTCTTTGTTATATATTTCTGTAACTTGAAAGTAGCTTAGATGTCCTTAGACCCTATGTGTATCCACTACTTGGACAAGAAAATGCATATATTGTTCTGAGATCTGGAGGACACAACAGGATCTAGATTAAGAAGCCCTGACATGTGGCTTTATCTTGGTGGAAACTTGTTTCTCTGATTCTACTTCACTGCATGCATTTCTCTCCAGTGGTGCTGTTGTGTATTAGACAAACAACATGCAAAAGTGTCATAACCAAGAATCGTAAAGATCAGTAAGAAATAATTTATGTACTTTTTAACTAATAAACCTATTACAATGACATAAGCACATGTTATATACTGTAAAATTGGTTTTAGTTCTCTTCCATAAAATTCCATTTATTGTATGTCAAGGCAAATTTAGACTTGCATTTGTAACAAATCTTGAGATTGGTTGGACACAAAAGGTTTTGCTCAGACCCAAATTTAGTCTAAGGAGAAAAGCATTATTAGCCCTTTTAAACTTTTCCTTGAACAACAGTGATTTATAGTTATGACAGTTAACCATAATTTCTTTATTACATTTCAATAGACTTCAATGAGAAAAAACATTCTATTTGTTCCTTTGTACAGAAATAAACTTTTACAGGGTTGGCCGGATAGCTGAGTGGACTAGAGCTCCTGCCTCAGCAGAGCACAACAGCTGGGCTTCCATCCCCAGTGTGCTGTGCTGGTCTGGCCCCGGGGGCCTGCTAAGAAGTTGACTGAGATTGGGTGTGGTGGCAGACACTTGTAATCCCAGTGTTTGGGAGGCTGAAAACAAGAGAATCACTATGAGTCCAATCTACCTAGTGAGACCCTATATGACCTACACACCCTGTCCTAAATTCATTAAAAAATAAATAAATAAATAAACTTTTACAAAACTGGCACAAAAATTTTCTACAGGATCTCTGAGAAACATGTCCAAATGTCATATTTATTTAAAAAACAATAAATTTTGGATAAATTTCCATCATGTTATTTTCATTACTTTTTACCAAAAGAAAAATGTATTCAGCTTTAAATGAGGGGGCTTTAGGGTAATAAAAGGAAAATTGGACAAGGTTGTTACCTAAAAATTTACATTATGATTTTAGCAAACAAAGGGGAATAAATGAACATGGTGTTGCTTTGAGGTATGATATTATCTAATTAAGACAAACTAATGTTAAATATAAGAGTTGAGGGCTGAGGAGATGGCTCAGTGGAATAAGTGCTTCCCTGGCAAGCACAAGGGCCTGAGTACAATCCCCGGTCCCGTCAATAAATAAATAAAAAAAAAAATAGTTGACTTTGATAATTTGGTGTTATAAGCAAACAAATTGAAGTAAAATTTATCTAGGCAAAATATTCTGGGAAAAAAAGCAATAAATTATGTAAGGTATTTCATTAACAACAATTTATAATTAACAAGTTTGATTATTTTTAATTGGGTTGTTTTAAAAGCATCAATCTCCATCTGATTTAGTGAACCCAGGGTGGCAAATTTGGATACAACCTTGGCAGTCACTGTGAAATGCATGTGAGTACATGTTCCTGAACTCTCCAACTCAAGGACTCTAACTTTCATTGTCTTGACCACAAACCACCCATTGGAAGTCATATGGCTAATGTGGAGACAGAGTGCATGGTTCCTATAGCTCGCCAAATTAACTTTTTTCCTAAATAGCTCTCTTCTACTGGACTTCAGTTTATGTTTTCTCTTCTTCCCTCATTATAAGCAGGAAAGAGAAAACCAAACTGAGTTTGTGCTGCATCTTTGTAGAGAAGTCTTTCCTTGGTGATTTTTTATTTCACCCCTCCAATCCATTTTCGTTCACCTAATCTACAGCTGATGGCTTCCACAGACTCTAGCCTTTGTTGATATGCTAATTTTTGTATTTATGTATATCTATTTAGGTATAGCCTTAATAAAAATAGGAATTATGAGTTCTTAATCAGTTTGTAATGAGGTGCACTTTGATTCTAGAATGCAACATTCTCACAGGAGAAAGATGTGTGTATTAATAGGTGTAAAATTTAATTTTTCTTGAGCAGTTATTAAGGATTAGGATTGCTCATAGTAGGGAAATTGTCACTTTCGCATTGAAGATCCAATAAGATAATAGTCATGACAATACTTTGTACATTCTCAAACTTCATAACTAATGCATTATTTTGTGGATTTATGTCCTATTATTTCAGCTTTATCTGAGATTTATGATACTGTTTCTGTGAGTTATTGTTTTATGATATTGTTTTTGTGTTTTCAAAACCAAACTATTTTTCAGCAATCCAATGGCAGTGACATTGCTGTGCACGATGGGGATCAACCCAAAGGTGTAGCTATCACTTCACAATCTTTTCAGGAGCTTATTCCCTTGCCTATTTTTCCTTCCAATGTTTTAGAGAACCTACTTCCAGAAAGAAAATTTATTCGGGATATTGGGAAAAATATTATCTATGAGAATCCAAAGTAATCTCTACTCTGACCCTATCCTATCAGAAGGAAATATACTAGATGATCAAATTGGTGTCTGGAGACTCTCTTGCAAAAACAGTTTACCATCCTTTGTGTAACTGTTGTCTGTCTTTTGTTACATGTACCTCTATTACTTCTGTGAACTCTGCTTGCAAGCTGAACAAAGGACATCAGAACACACCATGTCCACAATGCTATAACTCCTTGCAGACTTAGTGTGTATGTATGTGTGTAGGTGTGTATACTACAAGAGGTGAACTATATGGATTCATTTGGATACAGATTCAGCCATGTTGATTTGTAACCACTGCTAATCACAGACTGAAAGTAGTTGGACTTTCTGTAGAGATTCCCAACATACTGTACATAGCCAGGGATAGGTGAGGATTCTAAGTTTCCCAGGCACCTTGCCCCAAACACTCTCCCTCTTGGTTTACCAGGCCCTGCCCTCAAACTCTATCCCCCTTGGCCCACACAGAGCCAAACTCAAAACTGCAGAATAGGCCCACCTGACTTTGACCTGCTAAAGCAACCACAGAAACTCTTCTTTGTTAACATTAAAAGTCTCCCACAGACCACGTAGCCCTGCCAAGATTAGCTCTCTCTCTCAGATGTTCCAGCCCATGATCAGCCTTCCTAAAAGATCCTATAAAGTCTCCTGTGCCCCTATTTTTTTAGCTGCTGTCTTGGTCTGTAGACAGGCAGCCTGCTTGCTGTACCCAATAAATCTGCTACCTGCATCAGATTGCCTGGTCTCATCAGTTGCGTGGGTTCATACCTAACAGCCAGAAACTTTAAAGTGGCTTATGAAGTTCATACAGGGATTTAACTGCCAGGTATATACTTATATTTTTTATATTATATTAAAATACATAAGGCACATCTTAGTAAGGATCAAATCACTTTTATCCTAATCAATATGTAACTTTCCTTTCACATAAATTACAGGAATCCTATTGGTCTTGTTGCCAAGCAGGACCATGCTTCTGTCAGTACTCCCTCAATAAATGCTTCTCTCTGCAAGCCTAGATCTGTTCACTTCTCTTTCCACAGTCTCTTAGAACCTTGAGGCCACTTGCTTGGGTCGGTCATTCAAGAGGACATATGAATTCCTGTGTTAAAAGTTTAGATGTCATTGGTATTCCAAAACAAATGAAAGCAGTTATACTTGGAGCTGTGCATAATTTTGTTACTTTTTCTTGTACCTTCCCCATTGTACATATAATCTCAGAAACAAAAGAAGATAATTCAACCAGATGCTGCAATGAAGATAGAAGTGAAAGAAGACTTCTCTTCTTGAGTTCAATTAGCTAAACATAAACCACAGATCACTGAGCCAGGAGGCACATAGGTGTGTTTAAAAGAAATAATTCATTTTAGCCTCTCAAATGACAGCAGGAAACATTGAAATTCTTTAAAGTTCACCAATTTGTGTGAGATTTACAGCTCTATTTTCATGTCAGGTAAGTTGTATGAGTGCTAGATAATCACTTGATGTTCTGGATGCCTCCACGAACTAAAATCAGGAACCCTCGAGGATTGTTCCTTGCTACCTGAAATATACATCACATAAACCATTTTACATAGAATGCCTCTGGCTTTTATTTTCATGTAAGAAACACTTGGTGAGTTGGGGCTTGAGCCTTGGATCTCAAGGTGGTGAAAAGCTTCTGTGAGTGTAATCATCTCTGTGCTTCACTAAACAACAGCTTTCTGAGGCCAGCGGCCAGAATTTTTCATCTACTGACCTTGCTTTGACATGTTGTGTATTGCTTAGCTGTGCATATGAGATTTGAATAAATTAGAAAGACTTCCACATATCTTACTCATTATTAAATTAAAGGCAAAAGAGTAAGAAACCTAATAATGCTGGTGCATTAAGTTCACTTCTGGTCAATGTTGGAAGTCATTTCAGCTACAATATTCTTTCCATATTCTGTGCATTGCTTTCTTGTTTCTTTTCTATGTCCTTACAGCTAATCCATGAGAAGTAGCTAAGCGGATGAGACTCATGCAAAGGCTATACTGGCTAAGAAAGGAAGGAAGTGCTCATGGTCTTGGAGAAAAAATTGTGAAGCATGCAGTCCCTATGTTCTACTTTCAAAGCATATCAAAAGATCTGCTGCCAAAGACTTCTATTAGCATCTTCTGATAAGTCCTGCTGTTTCAGACCTATAAAGAATGCTCCCGGGGTAAATTCAGGACTGGCTTCTTCACTTGTTTTGCCCCTAGCATGGGAAACTGACTTATATGGGAAGTGTGGGGAGAATCTCTAAGTAGTTTTAGCTTTCCTAATTCTCTACCCTTCAAGAATGAAAGTTCTTCAAACTATAAGTCTGTGCTGGTTTTGCAATTGTGTTTACTATTATTGTATAAATATGCTATCCATGTGTCTGCATTCTTCCAAATCTCAGATTTTGCTCTTTCTTTTATTTATTTATTTTTTTCTTCTTTCAGACAAAGTTGATTTTTATTTATATGGACAAGAATTACTTGCATTACTAAAAAGATCACAGAGGAGGTGAGGTACAGGACACGCCGGAGAGCCTGACCCCAGGCACGGGCACTGCGGCAGCACTCAGCAGCCTGGAAATGTTGTCAGCATCCGTGTACTTCACACAGTTTTTCCCTACAATCTTGTCCACTGGAACCACCTACTTTTTTTTTTTTAACATTTTTCTTATTTATTTATTTATTTTCCCATAATTTTATTGATAAACAAATAGCAAT
Organism: Octodon degus; assembly: GCF_000260255.1. NCBI lineage: Eukaryota > Metazoa > Chordata > Mammalia > Rodentia > Octodontidae > Octodon > Octodon degus. The sequence goes on along the minus strand of NW_004524671.1, from coordinate 2,497,921 downwards.
GAGACAGTTTCAAATCAAATTGGTAGGACAGTTTCAATAATTCACACATTGCATACATTCTTCCTAGTGGTTAATTGCTATACAAGATGCGGACATGATATCCTATTTACAAACACTATTAGAACAAATCCCTCTATTCATTAAGAGAATGTAACTATATATCTATCCTAACCACTTTGAATACACAGATACAAAATGGACATTCATCTGAATGCCCTTTTTTTTGTTAAGTTCTGTTATTTGAATATTGTAAGTGTGTAAACTCAGTAAAATATTCTAAAAGAGTCCATCAGCCCATAATAGTATTGAGTCCTCTGCTTCACTGGCAATGTCAGAAATTGTTGACCTGAGTCCCCTACAGCTCAACATAACACCATGGCTTTACTTCTTATATTTCGTTTTTATACTTTTCTGCTGGATGGTTAAGACCAAGGTAAAACAGGACCTATGCAACAAGAGTTGTAGCTTTTGGGTCTGATAAGGTCAGTGAAATCCCCTCAGGATTTATCCTGAGATCCTGTACCTCAGATTGTAGAACCTTTGTCAGTGTCAGCCATGTGGTTGAGTCACGGCCATTGCTTGGCCAATGTGCTCTCTGTGAAAGCCTGAATATTTTCTCTCCAAGTGAATCTCCTTAGGCACACTCTGCATCATTGATCACTTTCCTCTTTGGCTCCATAATCTCCTTTTGATCAGAAAATTTGGGACACTACTGAGTTACATGATGTTACAGTACCCTCTGTCTTTCTTTTACAAGAATATTTGTGTTTCTGTTTAGTGCTTAGGGACTTCCTAGGCAATGTAGGATGAAACCTCTAGGATCCACAGCTTAATTACACCCACGGAGACATTTTTCTGCAAGGGTTGTGCTGCTCAGGGTAGAGCATGGCCATAGCCTTGCATACACCATGCAACTGAGTGCACTGAGGGGAAGACACTGATTTTGGTTGATGTCTACAGCCCCAGCATGAAAGAGCCAATGTTGATCCAAAGTCAGAGAATTTAGAAGCTTATATTGAAGCATGGGTTTCAGGCAGAAAAGATGTGAAGAGAATGAGTGGAATAGAAGGAAAGAAGGACCAGACATAGGAACAACCTTGGTGAGGAGGCCACTGGGCAAGAAAATCTCAGATAACTGCCTGCTTCCACTTACTTTTAGATATGTTTTCTTCAATACAGTCTTGAATGAGACAAAGACTCAATCATAAGGAAACTAAGTTTTATGGGATTTATTGGCAGTGACAAAGTGGGCCCAAAGTGTCTCTGAATCTGTTAATTTTGTATGTGTGAGGAATGTTCTATTCAAGGAAGATTTCTTTGGCCACCATAATTCCATAATGGGAGGACATGAAAGTGGCCATTGGGGCATAGTCAAGAAAAATCAGCACATGTGGGGCTGAAGAAAAACCTAGACTCAATTCAGTGCTGCTGCATGAAAAAGTGACCTGAACAGATAAAGTCAGACTAGAGATTACTTTGGGTTTTCATAGTACTATATTTTCCTCAAGGAGTCTCCCTTATTCTAAATTCACAGGTAAAATTAGTAACCCACATAAGTTTTAGATAATGAACACTGAGATTAAAATGAACAATTCATCATCCTCCTAAATAATATTTTGAACGTTCTATATTCTTTGATCACAATCTTGTATGTCATCTGCGAACAATATTTTTCCTGATTTAAAATTTCTGTGGCCCAAATGTAGAATTACTTCCTCAATTTAATCATTTAGTTAATGCTGTAAAAATTAAAATAACTAATGATCTTAGTTTTCTCATCACTGAGATAAAAACACCCAACACCCAAAGTTAAAAGAGGAAAGACTTCTTTTGGATCACAATTTGTAAAGGTTTCAGTCAGTAGTTGGCTAGCTCGCAGGCAGGGTGGCATGGCAGAGGAGAAACACTTCATGGTGACTAGAAGACAGGAATCCAACAAGCAGAGAAGCAGTAAGGCCCCAGCAGGTGATGGGAGTGGGTCTAATTCTGTCCCTTATATTCTATCCACGCTGTACAACCTTAGGGCAGGCAGCACTCACACTCGGGGAGGAGCTTCCCATTATCTATGTCTGGAGTTATGCCAAAACAATCCATGGAATAATATAGTAATCACACATTCTTAATTCTATTGTTACACACTCTAGACCTAGTCACCTCTGTAAAGACCCACATACACCCGCATAAGGCTTTGGGGGGCACGTCTAGACACAAACCTGAACATTAACTCCTTGGACTTTTTATAAGTATGATTCATGAGGACTTCCATTAAACTAATAAAACATCTGAGTAGGTGAACAACCAACACTTATGTCAATGAGAGAAGTACAGGTTATAAATACCAAAGGAGTCTTCAATCCCACTGAGATCCAGAGACCCCTGCTACTACAAATTAACCAAATACAACACTGAGGAGAATTGTTTATGAGCATTTAGAATTTTGGACTTCTAAGCCATACTATTAAGGAAACTTGATTTCAGAATTCAGATTTTAGTATTTTGAGACCTTAATCCTTAATAGGTCTTAATATATGTCTTTTAATTTCTCCCTGGAATTTGATAGTGACAGGACTAACTTTATACATGTAACATTTAGGTATTGTTCAAATTATATTATTAGAATAGACACAAACATATGCACATGGTATTTTTGTCCATGCTGGAAGTCTAACCTATGACTTCACACCTGCAAGCCAAGGTTCTACCACTGAGCTACATCCAAGCCCACCTTGTATATTTCACCTTCACTTCTAGTTTAATGTTATTGCCACTATTCTGTGCCAAGGTACATTTTAAGTTTGCTGATAAAGTGGAGAATTACTTTATTTTTGTATTTTGGAGTAGGGTCTACAGGATGTTTAGGGTCTTACTACTAGATCAGACTCATAGTGATCCACCTGTTTATAGCCTCCCCAAGACCTGGAATTATAGGCACATGCCACCACACCCAGTCTCAATTATTGTCTCAGTGCACCATTGGGGCAGGGCCAGAACAGCAAGCCCAGGGATCAAACCCAGGCCCTGTGCTTGCTTGCAGGTGCTTTAATCTGCTGAGCTATTTGGCAGGTCCTTTGAGAATTACTGATTTTTAGCATTGGATTTGAATTTCCTTAAAGTTGGCTTCATTAATTCATTTCCAACTTCTGAGGTTTATGGGGAAAGGAATATAGCTGCTCATCAGCAAGCTTAACAGGCTGCCTAGATGAATAGTCCCAGAATTTAGGGTGGGGAAGTGGCTCTTTAGTTTTCATTACTTTAAAAACTGTAATATAATGATCAATTAAAGCTCAGATTTCTTATCTCACTTACTTTTCAATCATTCCAAGTGTAAATTTTTACTCAATTTTCTTAGAAGTGAGCATGTAGAATCAATACTGAGCTGTCACAGTGGAGTTAGTTCACCTATTTATTTCAACAACTGGTATGTAAAATTAGTTTCAAGTGAATCATATGACCTTCCTGGCCATTAGAACCTTGGGAAATTTCTTTTTTTAATGTATATCACTCTATTATTTTTAAGGGTTATTTTATTTTATTGTAGTTGCTACTGATTGTTTTGAATGCTTTTGAAAAATTAATTTTATTGAGAAAGAAATAGCATTGAGACAGTTTAAAAACAGGTTAGTAGGACAGTTACAATAATTAATACATTGCATATTGTTGTCTTTGTAGTAGTTATTCATAGTACAAGATGTAGACATGATATCTTGTCTAAACACTATTAGTACAAATCTTTCTAAAGTGGCATTCAGGCTCCATTATATTTGCAGCAGTTATGGATTTTAGACTTTGGAATTAGAATATTAATAGAAGATGAATCAAGCTTGTTTTTGAGCTAAATTTATGAAATCATTGCCGTTGTATAACTTGCATCAACCTTCTTTCTAGACAGTTAATGCCTTCCCCATGACTTCCTTGTAAATCTACTATAAGCAGAATTATGCTTACTAGATACCATTTATTTGTCTGCAGCATGTAATTTTACTTAGAAGCTGGCCTCAGGAGCATGTGGTTGATAATCCACAATATTTAACATTCAGAAGCCCTTCAGTTTTCTTCAAGACCTATGTCTCCTCTTCTGCACTGCACCCTCAGATCAAAATATGGTCATTAATCATTTTAGGTGCAAAGAAATAATGATCCACAAATGGAATTGTTTATCTGAAGAACTTTCAGTGCAAGACTAAAGGCCAAAGACTAACAGAAAAATCTAATCAGTACAGGACTTATGCCTCTTACAACAGATGAAGGCCAGCAACAAGAAATATCCCAACATTGATTGCTATTATTGTATTTTACCTTATAGATGCAGTTGTTTATATTACTTCATGGGATTTAATTGAAGCTTTAAAGGTTTTTATAATAGTCATATTAAAAATGTAATTTCTTGAAATGCCAAACACCAAGAAAAATGCAACAAAATATAAAAAATATTTTATTTTACTTATTTATTTATTTTTGTCTGGGTCACCCTTGCCTGGGTCACCCTCTCTGTCTGTTCATCACATCTGCCTGGAGAGCAGCTTCTTGTGGACCTTTACTGGCCCTCAAATTATGTATCAGTGTCCTCTTTCATGAGCTAACACCCTTGGTGCTTTTCCTAGCACACAATGTTAGCTGCAGGACACAGCTGGCTGGGAGGGTTGTGTGTTGCTAGCTCTGGGACTTGTTGGCCCTTCTGCTTCCTGGGTGGTTGTTCTAAGACCCAATTGAGGCTGTGGATTATTCTCATGTGCACTGTAGCATTCTTAGGAAATAATTTCTGCTAGGACTTCACCCAACAATTGGCTCAATAGCACTCTATGTGGGCAATGTAAAGTTGGTTACAATCATGAGCATATAGACAGCTTAGGACTTAAATTAATATTTATATTTATTGAAAATTATTGAGAAAAATAGTCCTCAGGGAATGAATGTCATCAGGAAGGAATAGAATGTAACACTTTTTTCTCTTTTGCCATCCTGAGGACCAAAATTAGGGCCTTTCATTTGCTGAGCAAGCACCCTATTATGAAGCTGCACCCTTAGGCCCTCAGAACTGAGCTTTCTTAATAGCTCTGGCAGTGACAGCTGGTATAAAGCCAATAGGCAGAGAAAATGGCCTCGACGATGACCTGCTTCCCCAGTTGTGAGACACACAAGTGCAGCCAGCCTTAATGGGGGGTCAATATTCTCCTGATTCCAGAAGGTTCTAGAAGGAGGCATGAGTTATGTGAAAAATATTTTAGGTGTATTGACAATATGTATTCTTTATTCATTTTTCTATTTAAGCAAAGTTCCATTTTATTCACACCCATGTATAAAACACACCAATACAATCAGCCACCCTTTGGGGATGAAAGATTAAACACAATGTGGTTCAATAAGAATTGTCTGTATTATTAGTATTTTTGTCAATGCATTTGGCAAAAATAGTAAAAAATAAAAAATATTATTTAAATGCTTCTATCTTATAACAAATTTTTAAGATATAATTTTTAGAAAGTATTCATAAGAGTATATCATTTTCTCTCAATGCATAGGACTTCAGTATTTCTATTTGTTTTTTCTTTTTCTGTTTTGTCGTATAATGATGTTTTAGAAGGGTTTGCTCTACCTTATCTTATACACTCTCCACATTCTAAATGACATAAATATGTCAGGTAGCTTTTGGGACAAGTTACATGAATCTACTTGGGTTTATGAGGTTGTATAATACACAGATGTTCTGACTCAGTATTATAAAGAAGGTTTTTGGAAGTACTCCCAATTAGAACCTAAGATTCTTTGATTTATAAAATGCATTCCAGGTATCCCTAGTCATGCATGGTAAGATGGGGGCAGTCTGATACTAGAAGCCAGTTTACACAAGCAACTGAAAAGTCACTACTTATTCTTATTTATTATAATCAAGAGTAACATATAATGCATCAATAAAGAGAATCAAGAATCTACAGACCCACACATATAAGGGCAAGTTACATTCAAACAACGTGCAAATTCAGTAGAGAGAGGATAGTATTTTTTTTTTTGAACTGGGGATTGAACTCAGGTCATTGCACTTGCCAGGCAAGCACTTATTCTACTGAGCTACCTCCCTGGCCCTTAAGGGGATGGTATTCTGGAGAGATTTTTTGGGGCCCATGTAGTATATGGATACAGTATACAAAAATAAGACCTCTGAGAGGACCAGCCAGATAGCTCAGTGGATTAAAGCACCTGTTTCAGCAGATACAAGGACAGGGGTTCAACCTCTGTTGTGTCATGCTTGCCCCGCTCCTGGAGTGCCCTGAGATGAAGACTGAGATTGGGCATGGTGATGTATGCTTGTAATCCCAGAGCTTGGGAGGCTGAAAACAGGAGAATGACTATGAGTCTGATCTGTGTAGTGAGACCATGTAGACCCTATGCTAAATACAAAAACAATAAATAAGTAAATAAGAACTCTGATTTTTGCCTGTTGTTATATGATAATTAGTTCAAAATTGATCAAATATTAAAATGTCAAAATACATGAAATTTCTATGGGGCAAAATTCTTGTGCTTTTGCATCAGGCAAATATTTCCTACTGGCATCATCATCATAAACAAGATTCTTAAAAAGTAAAAATGACAAATTACATTTCATTAAAATTAAAAAGTTTGGTCTTTGGCAGACATTGTTATGAGAATGAAAGAACAAAGCATGGAGTGTGAGAAAATATTTGCAAATAGTATATATAGAAATCCCTTTTCTGTATCTAATAACTCTAAAATCCAATAATTAGAATTTTAAAAAACTGATTATGGTCAAAATGATTGGAAAATACATTTTACAATAATATCCACACTATAATAAACACATAAAGAGGGTGTTATTATGACCAAACATAAGCTGAATGAAAATTCAAATTACAGAAAGATACTACTACATACATTTAAAGAAATAAAATGTCTGAGAACATCCAGTGATGAGGAACTATAGGATGTAGAGTTTTCATAGCTCCCATAGAAATTTCCTGCACTAATTGCACAGTAAATTTAGAAAATGTGGTGCTCACCTACGGCTGATTAAATTGAGGGCCTTAACTTGGTCATTGTGAGCATACAGCCGGTGGGGTCATTCTTCACTATACATTCACCTTAATGTACAGTAACTTTAGATATTCTTTGATCCAAGAGAGGAGCCTGTCCCTTGAGTGTCAGGACAGAGGAAAACTATTGTTCTAGGGCATAGAATCTTCACCATGAAAAGAGAGGTTCAGAAAAATCTCTAAGTGATTATATCATCTTCAAATCTTCTTATTCATCTTATTGTAGCCGAGG
>NW_004524671.1:2486431-2490540 GCF_000260255.1 Octodon degus | reverse complement strand
CATAGAAGCCAGTAAAAATATTTTACACACATATTTCTGTAGCTCAAAAAATCTATTTAAAATAAAATTGTACTTTTTTGTGGTACCAGGGATTGAACTCAGGGCTTGTGCTTATTGCACAAATTTGCATAATGAAAAATTGACTTTAGCCCTCTGTTTTTGAGGTTCGTTTCATACTATGTTAGAGCAAATTTAGATTCTCAAGCCCCCAAACTTTAAGCTTTGTAAGACATAAAATGTTTTGTTTAGGCCCAAATTCTGTTTGAAAAGAAAGTAACTATTAAAAGCCCTTTTAGACCTCTTTGTGAGTGGAACTAATTTCCTATTATGATATTTACATGTTGTTCCTTGATATTATTTCAGGAGAGTTCAATATGGGAAAAGATTCTGATTTTCTCTTTGAACAGAAATAAGTTGGTACAAATTTAGGACACAGATTCCAGGATGTCTTTTAAAATGATCATGTGTTCCATTTACTTGAATAAAATAAATTGTACCTTGTCATTTTCAAAGAGAAATTCATTAAAAATTTGATGAATGTTGAAGTTACAGGAGAATAGAAGGGATTTGGACAAGAATATTCCATAATAATTCACTTGCAGAATTTCTTTTTGAAAAGAGATGCACAAAACAACTTTTATGTGATCTAGCATATTCTCTTATTTGTCTTGAAGAGCACCATAACTTTCACATGGCAGATGAGTTTTCTGAGATTATTTTGTTTTTCAGATGTGAACATGTTTTGCAAACTTTCCCAAGGCATAATAGTCTCAAAAAGTTACTTCATGAATTAATAAAAACATTGTATGTTAATAATGGGAATGTATAATAGTCAGCTGAGATCATAGTACTTTTAATTTTTTCCCTCTTGGAGCACCAATCTCCCACCAAATCAAATGAAGCTGGAGCTGCCCAGTGTTGGGAAGAATTGCGGTTATGGCAATAAACCACAAATCACCACTGAACTTGAACTCTCTTTCTCCCAGTTTTTCTACTTTGATCACTGGACCATTCTCAGTCATAGGGCTAATATGAGGACATATTGAGTCATCCACAAATCTAATTAAATGATTTAATTTTCTCTTGCTTACGATTATTTTGTATTTCTTTTCTTTGTCTTCTACTAATAACAACCACTGTCCATCAAAAATCAGACTGGATTCGTGTTCTTACAGAAGTCTTGTCTTGTTTACTTACTATCATCTCTCTATCCTGCTCTTTTTTTTCCCAAACATGAGTTCCATAGAAAATATCTTGATTTTCTGGTCTACTAATTTTGTTGTTACTGCACAATTATTTGAATATAGTTTCAAGTAGTATACAAAACTTCCTTGAGTGCTTTCTAGTTCTCCCTAACACTTAACTTGCTTTGTAATTAACTCTACTTACTTTTCTATGTTAATACTGATAATTATATAACTCTATGCTCATTTAAAAATTTTATTTATTTATTATAATATATTAGATTTTCACAGGGTCTCACTACTCAGCTGAGATTCATAGTAAACCTCCTGTTTTCAGCCTCCCCAGCGCAGAAATTACAGGACTGTGACACCTCACCCAGACTCTGCGGCTGGCTCAGCCTGCCCTGGGGGCGGGGCTAGCATGGCATTTGGTGGCATGGATCGAACCATGGTCCTTGCGCTTGCCTACACAGGCACGTTAGTCCACAGAGCTATCTTGCTGACTCTCATTTGTTTATTTTTACCTCATTCCAAATGGATGAGATCTTTGTCCTGTTCCTTGCCCTATTTCCAAAACAAAATTGTCAAACACCCAGAAGACAATACTTGTCATATCATAGGTGATCGATAACACTCTAGACTGAGAAATAAATTATTAAAAAAGTTAATGAGTCAACTCACACGTTTTTGGGATTGAAGACCAGTGGAAAGAGAGGATACAATGGTTGACACAGAGCACTTTGAGAAGCACTGTGTGGAGTTCTATGATATCTAATCTGTTTTCATTCATTTGGCTAATTTTGGTAGTATTAGGAAGTGTTCTAGAGAGATGCAGGCCTGTATTTTTTTAATAAAATATTCTGTAGCATTATTCTAGGTGGATACAAATATTTGAAATATATGTATTCATATATAGTTCTATCAATTTATTCAATTTTTTTCAAGAGTGTTTAAAGGCAAGCATAACAGGTATCTATTGTAGGTATCTTCATTTACAATTAACTTGTCTTGACTTAATTTAGCCAATATACATAATATTTGGTTATAGATGTGAAAATAGTTTGTTTTTTTTATAAATGACCTATGAATGATCCTGATAAACTGCAATGATTTATTCAACTTATAATGATGCACAGAAAGCAGTCTTTCCTTTTGGTATCTATCACAGTGAAGAAATGAAAAGATTTAGCTGACAGAAGAAAGAGGATTGGTCTCCATTAATACAAGTAATAGAAAAATATAGCTTGAGATGACCATGTCTGCATTATGACCACAGGGATGTTTAGCCAAGCTTTCTCTGTCATTCAAAATAATCCGCACAGTATTTTTATATAGATCAAAATATATAAGGGACATTTGACAAGAATTCCTTAGGTTGAGTTAGCTGGAAATCTTGACAGTAAAGTATAGATGCCTGAATACTTTAACACATGAAGGAAAATTTTATCTTAATTTTAATGGTGAATAGAATTTGTTTGTCTCATTTCTATCGTCAGGCCTACCTTCTGTTAATCTTATGTTTGGAAGTAGCATGAGGAATTTAAGAATAAAGAAATACATATAATTACTTAAGTGATGCATAGAATATTTTTTTATTTACAAATCCTGTGAAATTGACACTACCAGAACAACATTTTTTTTTTGTATATTATTCTGTGCTCAGAAACCTATGAGAGATCAATGGCATAGGATTAAAGATCCAGTGACATTACACTCATTAACTATTCTCTTGAGAATGTCCTAGTTATCTTGGGCCCCCTTCTTTTTCTTTGTTTTAGCAGAATTATTCTTAGGAGCTTTTCCTTTTCATTGTTTTGGCAGAGATGTTATACATGACTCTGCAAAATATCTGCATGGAGTCAGCTTGTCATAACAGAAGCCATATAAGGTCATACCTAGGTTAATTGCCTCACAGTAGCTATTGTCAATTGTCCCCATAATTTTGCCAGTGTACCACAAAGAGACAAAACTTTTGAGAGTGGTATTTGGAAGTTACAATGGGAGCTCTCGGCTAGTAACACCTTCAATGCTTTGATATTTTGTGAGGATAAACCTAACACATTTGGATAAGATGGTTTCTTTTTTAATCCTTCCAAAACTTTGGGATCCATTAGTCTTATTATTGGGAGGATGATATTTCTGTTAAAAAGACCTCAGTAAGTTGTAATCAGTGAGAACCTAGAATTGTCTCCCACTGTTTATAGTTTCATTGCACCTCGATTCTAGTGCTTGTATTCTGGGCCCAGGTCATTGCAGAGAAACATACAAACTCAGGGCATCATAGGTTAAATTTCATTGATATTTTGAAAGAAATTAGGCAATTTTAGGTGAAACTGTACAATATCTCATTGTAGTTTTAGAGGTCATTTTGTTTTAGATGAGATAAAGAGACAGAGAAAGAAGCTTAGTGCTGAGGCTCCAAAGTAAATGGAACTAAAACACAAATCTCTCTTTTGAGTTCACTTAGCTAACACATATGCTGCAAAATATTAAGCCAGGAGAATACTATTTTATGTTAGTTTTTGTTTTGCTTTTACTTTGGAATGAGGTCAAGCTCTACTTTGCAGGCTAGCCTTGCATCACTCAGCTCCAAGAACTTTCTCACTGGAATGTAGGACTACAGATATTTGCCATGACACTGAACATATGATGAGTGAGATTTAGCAGAGGATTCTTATAATGCTTCTGAATGAACTGCAAAATATTGAAATGCATCAACTTTTGTGAGATTTATAACTCTATTTTTATGTCAGGAAAGATATATGAGGGCCAGAGTATCATCTAAAATTCAAGATGCCTCTGTGACTAAAATTAGGAACATTTGAGGTTTGCTCCTTGCTACTTAAAATCTATGCCACATAAACCATTTATTTATTTTAAAAATATTATAAAATTTCAAAACAAGACAGGAGGAGAGTAACAATG
>NW_004524671.1:2483874-2485470 GCF_000260255.1 Octodon degus | reverse complement strand
GTTTCCCAACAGCTCCATCAGCATCTGTTATTGGTTGATTTCTTGATGGCAACCATTCTTTCTGAGTGAAATAGAATCAATGTTTTAATTCACATATCCGAATGATTACTGATAAGGAATATTTTATATGTTTATTTACTATCTGTGTTTCTTCATCTCAGTAGTGTGAACTCATCTCAGATGCTAATTTCTGGACTGGGTCTTTATATTTGGCTTTGCTAAATCTTTTCTTTTAGGATTTACATATAAGTCCTTTGTCTGAGGGATTGTTATCTAAAGTCTTTTCCCACTGTGTGGGTTTTATTTTCATCCTGTTGGTGATTTATTTAGATGTTCATTTTTTTTTTTAAATAAAATGACATCCCAGTTGCTGATTCTTTGGAGTATTTCCCATGCAGTTTGCATTTTGTTAATGAAATCTCTGCCTACCCTTACGTCTTCAAGAGTTGTATATAAGCTTTCTTCTAGTAGACTTAGTGTTTCTGCTTATTATTTAGATCTTTAATCCATTTTCACTTTAGTATATCATGATAGAAATAGGTCTAGTTTTAATCTTCAGGATTTAGACACTCAGTTATCACAGAACCATTTATTAAAGAGGCTATCTTTCTCTGAACATATTTGGCTACTTTGTCAAAAATGAGGTGGCGAACTGTGTTTCTAATTGTGTCATCATCTTCTTCCCTCAAGTTTATTTTTGTGTCGGGACCATGCTTACTTTATCACAGGAGCTTTAAAGCATAGTTTCAAGCTGGTGTTCTGATGCCTCCTGCCTTATCTTTGTTGCTCAAATTTGGCCTTTCTATTCTCGGTCTCTTCATGTTCCAAATGAATTTTAGGAATATTTTATCTTTTTCTGTGAGGTATGACAATGGCATTTTGATCAGGATTACATTAAAACTGTACAACAATTTTGGGAGCTTGATCAATTTCACTATGTTGCTTCTTCCTATCCACAATCAAGGGATATCTTTCCATGTTCTGGTAACCTCTTCAATCTCCCTTGTCAGAGTATAACAGTTTGCAGTGTAGGGTTCTCTCTCACCTTTCATTAGATTTATTCTTAGATATTTCATTTATTTGGATGCTATTGTGAATGGTGTATTTTCCCTAAATTCTTTTTCAGTAGGTTTGTAGTTTGTATACAGGAATACTATTGATTGGGCCAGGGGGATAGCTCAGTGACAGCAGTGACTGTCTGGCAAGCACAAGATCATGAGCTCGATCCTTGGTACTAAAAAAAGAAATAAATAAACAAAAACAATTTATCTGAGTGCTGATTATGCATCCTGGTATGGTACTGAATGTGGTTACCAAGCATATAAATCTCTTTGTGAATTTCTTGGTATCTTTTATGTAGCGTATTATGACATCTGCAACTAATGATAATTTAACTTCCTTCTTTTCCTGTCCTCTCATATTCTTTCTCTTGTCTAGTTGGTCTGGCTAATGTTTCTAGGATTAAGTTGAAGAGTAATGATGATAATGGACATTTACTGATTTTAAAGCAAAAACTTTCAGTTTTTGTCCACTTAATATGATGTTTGTTGTTGTTTTGTCACAGATAACTTCTATCAAGTTCAGGTAAAAACCATC
>NW_004524671.1:2481386-2482529 GCF_000260255.1 Octodon degus | reverse complement strand
TTATTCATTTGTGCTTGATTTTTCTCCTGTTGTGAAAATTCACCACTATAATTTTTCCTCTTAGGACTGACTTCATTGCATCCAACAAATTTGAATATGTTGTTTATGGTTGTAGATATAGTTTAATTTGTTCTTTAATTTCACGTGTGACACATTGGTTGTTCAAGAGGCTATTATTTAATTTCTCTGTGTTCATGGAATTTTTTTAGGTTTCTTTTGTCATCAATTTCCAATTGTACTACATTATGGTTGAATAATATGCATGGGAAAATTTCAGTTCCTTTTCATTTACTAAGTATGTTCTGTGGACTAGAATATGTCTATTTTAGAGAATATCCCAAGTACAGCTGAAAAAATCTGTATATGCTGATGATGTTGGGTGGAGCACTTTGAAAGAATTGACTAAATGCATTTGTTCAAATGTTTGGTTCTGATATTTCTTTCCTAATTTTTTCTCAAGTTTATCTATCTCTTTGTGACAATGGTGTATTAATGTCTCCAATTATAATTGTGTTATTGCTTATTTAATTTCATGTCAATTAACATTTTTTATACAGTTGGGTGCCCCTATATTTGGTGTATATATATTTATAATTGTTATCTACTCTATTTAAATTATTTTCCCTTAAAATATGTAATGAATTTTTTTATCTCCTTGATCATTCTTAGTGTGATATTCACATTGTCTGAAAACAGAATCCTACCCAAGTTTTTTTTTTCTGCATTCCTGTTGCATGGAAGATAGTTTTTCATCCTTTGATTTTCAGTCTATGAATTTCTTTTTGAGTTAAATGTATTTTTGTGCATAGTATGTTATTGGATTTTGTTTCTTTTTGTTGTTGTTGTTTTGTTTTTTTTGTTTTTTTTCCTTTGGCAGAACCAGGGATTGAACTCAGGCCCATGCACTTGCCAGGGAAGTGTCTATTCCACTGAGCCATCTCACCAGCCCCAGATCTTGTTTCTTGATCTGTTCTACCAGTCTGTTTCTTTTGATTGATGACTTGGAGTCATTTACATTGATGATTATAACTGAGATGCATTGGCTTATCTTTGTCATATTTTCCTAATGTCGCTTCTCCACTTTTTCCCTCTTTTTAATTGCTTGCCCTACTTATTTGTTTATTTCTATGTTTGTGGCAGGGC
>NW_004524671.1:2476557-2479939 GCF_000260255.1 Octodon degus | reverse complement strand
TCCTGGTGAGACTGGAGATCTGGAGTTGCATTTTGCTTCTGTATTTTTCCATTTTCTATTTTCTTTTATTTTGCCTTCAATAATATTTTTATGCTTGCTAGCTTCCTATGATAGCCTTATCATTACTGAAGCTTCTCTAATGGGCTATATCTGTTCTTTAGGGATATTCTCCAGACATATTTGGTCCTTTATAATAATTATAAGAACCTACTTCTTCATTTTACAAAGAATGCAATGATTCTGTTTGGCTCAGCAGCTAATCCTTTAGTACTAGGTTGTAGTGGATGCTGTTACCCTATACAATCACAGCATTATCAAACAGGCAGAGACTGATTATAACATGTATGACATCCTGGTTAAAGTAGTATAGTTAGTAATCACAATTGTTTTAAGTATATCTTTACTACTATCAAATTATGGTAACCATTAACCTGGTACCTCCAATTGCAGGAGCAAACTCTAATTTTATATAAAAAATCAAACATATATCATATACTTGTATTTAGTGATTTCCTGAGTTTATAGTAATCTTGCACTTTTACACTGGGTAGAGGCTAAGGATAGACAGTGGACAAGATAAAGTGATGAATTACATAAAATATAATTGAGTCAAGGCTGGAGGTCAGAGGATGATTATCTGAGTTTTGGAAACCTGGAGAGCACAAAGTGAAATACAATGAAATAGGATACAAAGGAGCAATAAAAAAGTGAAGACACAATGTTTACTCACTTGAAAGTTTAAATTATAAAGCAATTGAAGAAAGATAGAAAGAGAATAAATAGAAGAAAACAATAAAGATAAGTAAGAACCCTAAACAGTGGGTGGGGGGAAAGGAAGAAAGAATGGAAAATAGGATTTGAAGAAAAGAAATGTAGTAGATCTGAAAAATTGAAGAGGGAGAAGAAAAAAAGTCCCAAAATAAAATGAAAACAATGCACAAGACAAAAGAGGATGACTTCCAACCAAACAGAAAAAAGTTAGCCAATCAGATAAACAGGGAGGAATTAAAGTAATAAAATATCTCTAGTGTTACAGTTCTGTGATCATGTCCATGTCAGATTTCAGAAATATGCTGCATAATCCAGACAATGGTAATTGTGTGAAATATGGAGCTGGGCTTAGCCTCTAGATGTAGGGTTTGGGGTTAGTTTTCTGTTGATTGAATTCTCCATAACCCAAATGCTGGCTTCTTTCTGCTGCTTCAGACCCTTCCATGTTGGTGCTCTCACTGATTACTCAGAATTCCTGGGAGAGGCTGTCTTGGGTTTTGTGGCTTATGGTCAGTTTGCCCATCAGTGGCCTGCGTGTACCTGCAAACCTTGGGCCTATCTTTCCATAAGCCATTTTACATAGACTGCCTCTGGCTTTTATTTTCCTATAACGAACAGATGTGGAGGGTTGAGGTGGGGCTTGAGCCTTGGATCTCTGTGTGGTACAAAGCTGCTGTGAATGTAGCTATCTGTGTCCTTTATTAAACAGCAGGTTTCTGAGGCCAGGGGCCAGAAATTTTCATCTAATGACCTTGCTGAGACATAGTGGGCACCGTTTTGCTGTGCAAGTGAGATTTGAATAAATAAAAAAATTACACATGTCTTACTCATTATTAATTTAAAGGCAAAACCAGAAAGAAACATAATACGGGCACATTAAGTTTACTTCAGGTCAGTGCTAGCTGTCATGCCAGCTACAATATTCCTTCCATATTCTGTGTATTGCTTCCTTGTTTCTTTTTTATGTCGTTATGACTAATCCATGAGAAATGGCTAAGAGGATAAGGCTCATGCAAAGGCCATACTGGTGGATAATGGAAGGAAAGTCCATATTCTTGGAGAGAAAATTGTGACGCATCCAGTCCTTATGTCCTATTTTCAAGGCATGTGAAAAGCTCTGCAGCCAAAGACTTCTATTAGCACCTAACATATGTTTCTGCACAAAGCTCCTACCTGTCCATGTAGGAAGATGAATCGGGGTTAAAGGAGTTTTTTACTTCACATTTTGAACTTGGATTTCTTGGAGGGGTGAATGGAATGTGGGATGCTCCTTACCTGTTCCTGCTGTTTCAGACCTGTGAAGGATGCTCCCAGGGGTAAATTCAAGCTTGATTTCTTTATCAGTTTTACCCCTGGCATGGAAAATTGACTTATGTGAAAAGTGTGCGGAGAATCACTAGACAGTTTTAGCTTCTCTAATTCTCTCTCCTTCAAGAATATCAATGTTTGTTCTGGTTTTGCAATTGTATTTACTACTAGTGCATAAATCTGCCCAATGGAGTTCAATTATGGGTCATTTGGCTCTCTCTCAAAGTGGAGTCCTTTCACTAGTGTTATCAGCAACAAAAGAAATATTTCAATCACCATGCAATGCTGTAAACATTGAATGAATAAAGGTATTTATTTGATTGAGGATCATTAAAGGCCCATAGTGTTCTGTGCATTATCTAAGGACTTGGAGTTATAAAGAGAAAGGTGTAGCAGTTTGGGGAACAAAGAACCTGTGTGGAAGTATTTTGATTTTGCATGGGAAGGTTTCATACCTTAGTGTTTAGTATATTATTGGGCTTTCTTTTAGCTGAATAAATTGAGTATATTTTCATCTGTGTGGGCCAGGTTTTCTGGTTAATTCTCAAGTCTTGTAAATGGCTAAATGTTTTGGTATCATTTTCCTTCTACAGATTGTAATTGTTTATCACAAAGTTGGTGGGGTAAGACTCTGTAAGTTTCTTCTTTCTCTGTCCTGGAGTTCAATCAAGCAGGGCCATCTCCTTACACATGATCAGGAAGAATACTGCCTTGCTTCTGTTAGCTTCTCAGGTTTCCTGCTTCAGTGGCTTGTGGCCACTCCACTCCATCTTTCTTGTGTCACATTACCTTCTACTCTGCACCTGAATCGTCTTCATTATTTCTCTTTCTTTCTTAAGGACACTTATGATTCTACTTAGGGGCATCTTGTACAATATAAGATAAAAGCTATGTCTCAAGGTCCTCACCATAATTACATCCACAGAGACAGCTTTTCAAGAGAGGTGCTATCCAGCAATACAGAAATTATATCACTGAAATATCCTCAGGGGCTGACCAGATAGCTCAGCAGATTAAAATGCCTGCTTAGGCAGAGTGCAGGGACTGGAGTTTGATCCCTGGCCTCACATGCCGTGCCAGCCCTACCTTTGAGGCATGCTGAGCCAGCCATTGAGACTGGACATGATGATGCGTGCCTGTAATGCCAGCTCTTGGGAGGCTGAATACAGGAGGATCACTATGAGTCTGATCTGTGTAGTGAGACCCTGTAGACCCTGTACTAAATACATTAAAATAAATCCTTGAGGGGGCCTGGCCCTAGCTCAGTCCTTTAAGCGGCTGCTTCCACAAAGCTGTCAGCCTC
>NW_004524671.1:2474036-2475275 GCF_000260255.1 Octodon degus | reverse complement strand
TGTTTTTTAATTTTTTTTATTGAGAAACAAATAGCAATGAAATAGTTTCAAAACTGATTAATAGGACAGTTTCAATAATTAATACATTGTACATTGTTATCTTCTTAGTGGTTATCCGTAGTACAAGATGCAGACAGGATATCCTGTCCAAACACTATTAGTACAAATCTTTTTTCTCATTGAATTAAGTGAAAGTAGTTGTATATCTATCCTAACTATTCTGTAGACAGATAGTGAGTTTAAACCCATTAATTTTCTATCAGTTCTTGATGTGCAAACATTCTACCAAGACTCTTATGTCTGAGTACAGGAGGAACAAAAAGAGAAAGAACTATGAGTTGCTCCCTTGTTCACTTTCTTTCCCATATCAGCGTGTTCAGGACAAACATGAGCAGTTGATACTATCGATAACATACATGAGGAGAATATGATGGGAAGTACCGTAATATGACATTCATATGTGTTTTAATATGAGTGTGAGCACAGAATTTTATCGAATCCATAATTTTGGGTGTTCTACAGCACTCTAAGGTAAGCATGTTATAGAAGGTACATGACTCTTGTGAACACTGAAAATGTATAGTGGGATGGTACCAGATGTGTGTATTCCACAAGCCTCCTCTGATCAAATGCATTATCCACTGTCCCACTCATGTATAAAACATAAGCTAAAGATTATAAAAAATTTCAAGACATTGCAAGATGCATATTAAACCAAGCATAGAAACCAAATAAACCAAGCATGGTACCTTTTCTTACTTATTGCATGGCCTTACAGCATATCTAGAGGACTGATGGCTTTCATCTTTTATTTTTCAACTCATTTTTTTAATAGTCAGAATCTGGTTGGGTGTCTTTCTTGCGGTTCACTAATTTGCAGACTACAACAGAATGGAATACTCAAGCTGAGATTCTTATCTCTCTCATTTATTAGTCAATTTCAACGTCACCCCTTACCTACAGCATTATCTTGGAACTTATAATACAGGGTTACACTGTGGGTGGTCTCACTGGAGGACAATCTTCTTAGCTTCAGTAACTTTGTATGTAGTGTTCACTCCGTAGGAATCACATGACCCAGTTGTTCATCGGCATCTCTGGAAAAGTGTAGAAAACATGGTTCCTGCATGTTACGGATGGTAGACATAGCAATTAAAATGTTACTAGACAGACTGGGGAGATAGAATGGCAGCCTAAGTGCCTGTCTGGCAAGCACAAGGTCCTGAGCTCGATCCCCAG
>NW_004524671.1:2471577-2473314 GCF_000260255.1 Octodon degus | reverse complement strand
CTCTGGGATGGTCTTATTAAAGCATAGCCGTAATAGTTCTTATGTAAAGAGAAGCAATGCTTATCAAAGAAGAAATCCCTCATCCAAAGAAATTGCTTCACTGTAATAAAAACTAAATTCAAATTGAAGACAATTTATGGCTTGTTCAGGTGACATGGACGAATATTGACAAGACATGTACCAGTGTTGATTCCCACATACATCTGACCACTTTTCATTACAGTTGTTCATATGATCTTCATGGAATTTCACTTAACTTGCCAAAGTTTTCATTATGGTCACATTAATAAAAAAATACCTTAGAATGCCAACACAAGGAAAAAGGAATTTTAGAAAAGTTGACAACGTTCATTCTTCACTCATTTTCCTTTCTTAAAGAAGTTGCATCTTATTCACCCCACGTGTATGACACTCAGTGACATACAACCAATTATCCTGTGAGAACAAAATATAAAGGAAGGGTGTTTCCAGAAATCTCTGCTGTGTCATGCATGATGCATTGGTGCACTTAACAAAAAAAAGTATTTTGAAATATTTTAAAAACTTCTCTATTTTTTTTAGTATTTGGTTAATTATCTCATAATACAAGGCAATTAAAAAACACTTATACAAATGTAGTATTATCTTTTAACTTAGTTCTTCAGAGTTTCCATTTTTTCTTCTCTTTCTATTTCTCTAAAATTATCTTTTAGGAAATTTCTCCTCCTTCTACCTCTGTTTTCCCCACACACTCTTACATACATAGATGCCCTCACAGAATTGAGGATCGAACTCAGGCCCTTGAGCTTGCCCGGGAAGCACTTATTCTACTGAGCCATCTCCCCGGCCCCCTAGGCTTTCAATGTTTACACAATGGTTTTAGAGGCAGTCTTACTTTCATGTCAAGGTGCTTTGTCTTACAAAATGTATTTGGGGTATGCCTTGATATGCCTGGTAACCTGGGGAGGCTGTGATGTCTATTTATATGTGGGTTGAAAAGCAGTCAGAGAGAATTTACTACAACCAGGAATCAGACATAATAGGTCAACAGAATAGAATAATTTAGAATTACTACATAAAGATACCTGGCTTTCACAAAGATCTAAAGGAAATTTAGTAGATAAAGGATAATTTTTTGATAAGTGGTACACTGTGTATACACATAGGTATGATAACAGAAACTCATATAAACAATTAGGAACTTTGTCCCTTACCTGTAGCCATATAATGATTATCTCAACATAGACAAAAGAACAAAATGCAAAACAAATCTATGTAATTTCTCCGAGGCAAAATCTTTGTGCTTTTAGGTTAAGCAAAGTTTATTAATTAGATTTCATGGTGAATTAAAACTTCTGAAATTGAACAATATCAAAAGAATGAAAAGAGGAATGCCAGTGTTCGGGGATGATATTTGCAAATCAAATATATGAAAAAAAATTTGGTACTGTATAAAAAAATTCTGAAGTCCAGTAATTAGAAAATTAAAATCCCCTCACGATTTATGCTGGAACCATGTACAGCACCTTGTAGATCTTTTGTCACTGTCAGCCATCTGGATGAGTCATAGCCATTGCTTGACCAATTTCCTCTCTGTGAAAGCCTGAGAGAAATTTTTCTCTCTAGGTGACTCTCCTTAGTTACTATACATCGTAGATCACTTTCTTCTGTTGCCCCATAATCTTCTTGATCTGAAAGTTTGGGACACCACTGAGTTACAGGATATGAAAAAAAAGGGATGAAGGAAAATAGAAATAT
>NW_004524671.1:2470059-2471477 GCF_000260255.1 Octodon degus | reverse complement strand
GTTAGGATAGATATACAGCTACTTTCTCTTAGTTTACTGAGAATAAAAGTTTGTACTAATATTGTTTAGACAAGATATCATGTCTGCATCTTGTCCTCTGAATAACTACTATGAAGAAAACAATGTGCAATGTATTAATTATTGTAAACGTCCTACTAACCTGTTTGGAAACTGTTTCATCACTATTTTATTGTTTTTTCTCATTAAAATGAATGAAAATTATAAAGAAAAGAAAATTGAATAAACTAAAAGGATAGGTAAAATAATTTGAAAAGAGATTTCACTAAGAAAGGCATAGAAACATGAAAAATTTCTTATTTTACTTGATCAATAATTAAATTATTATTCAGACCACTTTTACATGTTACCACTATGTAAGTACTTTAAGAGATAAAATTAAAAAGTCTATCCATATCAAATCTTTTATTATTATTATTTTTTAAATGTATTTAATATAGGGTCTACAGGGGATTGCTACACAGAATGGACTCCAAGTGATCCTTCCTGTTTTTCAAGCACTGGGATTAGGGGCACATGCCACCACACCCAGTCTGAATAGCTGTCTCAGTGTACCCTGGGGGCCGTGCCAGCACCGCAGGTTGGGGATCAAACCCTGATCCTTGCATCTACTTAAACATGTGCTGTAATCTGCTGAGCTATCTGGCCAGCAAACCAAATCTTTTTTCTTTTCTTTTTTTCTTTTTTTTTTTTTTTTTCTCTATTTAGGACAGGATCTACAGGGTTTTACTATGTATAAGGGACTCATAGTGATTCTCCTGTTTTCAGCCTCCCAAGAGCTGGGATTATAGGCATGCACTACCACGCCCAGTCTCAATCCCTGTCTCACTGTGCTCTGCCGTGGGTGGGGCCAGCACCACAGCCAGAGATTAAACCCCAGCCACTGTACTCTGCCTAAGTAGATGCTTTAGTCTGCTGAGTTATCAGGCCGGCCCTAAGCCCACCAAATCTTAATGCACAACCATATGAAATAGAATCCTTCTACATTACTAATAGTATCATAACTGTAGAATAGACTGAAGTTTATTCAAAAGTTATACATATGATTCAGTCTATTTCCTTATATGCTCATACAAAAACTTTTCTAACCATGTTCACACCATCTTTGTTTTATTAAATGAACACTCTCATGAAGGCATCCCCTGATAGCTGAATGATTAAACTGTGATAGACCCAGAGAATGAACAATTAGTAGACAAAACAAAACAAAGCAATAGACCAATTGATTCAAAATTATGAATTAGTGGGGCTGGAGAGATAGCTTGGCAGTCTCAGAGCCTGCTTGGCAAGTGCAAGGACCCAGGTTTGATCTCAGGAACTGCATGCCGTCCTGGCTGCTGAAACTGGGTATGGTGGCATATGCCTGTAGTCCCGGCACTTGGGTGGATGAGACAGGAGGA
>NW_004524671.1:2459204-2469903 GCF_000260255.1 Octodon degus | reverse complement strand
ATATATGTAAAAAAGACCACACATCTCTAATGACAGGAAGTATACGAGCCTTTGTGAGGGCATCAGCTTCAGGAAAGGGAAATATAGAAGAGAGGAGGCATGTAACAATGTAAGAAAATCTTCATGCATTACAGATTTATTCCTTTAGTTACATGTGTTAAAGTTTCTGTGGGAATCTGCTGTTGTCAAAACTTAGCAAATTATATAGTTTAGGTATATGTAGTTATTATAGTATAAAGTAATTATATTTCAGTAAAGCTTTTTCTTAAGAACAGTGAGTCACAAAAATGTATCAACAGGGCCCGGGACATAGTCAGTAGAATAAGTGCTTGCCTGGCAAGTGCAGGGTCCTGAGTTCAATTCCTGGTACTGGAAAAAAAAAAAAAATAGAAAGAAAGAAAGAAATGTATCAACAAAAGCAAGCCAAGTTCCAGCCAAATAGCTCAGTGGATTACAGTGCCTGCAAGCAGGTGCAGGGGCCTGGGGTTCAATCCTCTGGGCCTGCTGTGCCTGCCCTGCCCCCCAGCGTGCACTGAGACAGCAATTGAGACTGGGCGTGGTGGCACAAGCCTGTAATCCCAGCTCTTGGGAGGCTGGTAAACAGGTGGATCCCTACAAGTTCTATCTAGTAATGAGACCCTGAACACCCTGTAGTCCCTTCCCCCCCCCCAAAAAAAAAAGCCAGTAGAGAACTAAAAATTCATGTTTCTCTACCACTTATTAGTTAAATTTTCCTGTTTTTTTAATTTCAAAACATACATCCTGATTCTTATGAGACATAGTTCTGCTAATAAGAAAACAATTTAACAATAGTCACTACTATGTCAGCACATTTTTTATATTCCTGCAACGTTATATCACGTTAATGAGGAAATACAGCTTTACCCAGGCTGACTAGGGCTTCATTTCATTGACCACCTGAGTACCATAAACCCACTGTGACCCCTCAGTGCCTGTGGTGCTTGCCTCTGGGAATAGTGGTGCTAGTGATAGTGTGGTCACAGTGTTGAAAATAGTTTGCTAGAAGCTGCTGAGAATGATACTGTTCCTTCCAAGGACTTACTCCTGGACGTGGAGGCTGTCTGACTACCGCTGGAACAGGAGAGGAAAAAGCGGTAGTTCTCTATGGAACTTGAGAGAATCTGTTGGCATGACTACATATAGCTAAGTTAGAAATTTTATAGGCAGCCAGACAATTGTAGGTCTTAGGGAGAATAAGTATAAAAGACGGTAATGTATTACAACTGTGGCCAGAGATGCAACCTTTGGAATCCATGGGTCAAGATAAAGATGAAATGAACCAGGCATATGTGCCTCTGTAAGGGATAAGTGGTAACAGCTGGTCCAGTAAAGTCTAGATAGACATCAGTTACCTCAGTAGGTGAACAAAACTCAACCAGACTCATCCCTTTCTGAAAATCTCTTTTTTCTTTCCATGTACACTTGTTCCATAACCTGCCTCCTCCTGGGAGCAACATTACCTAAGTGGTTATATTTGTAATCTTAGTAGCTGATCCTAGTTTTGACCCACATTGCACCCACCTCATGATTTTGCTGTATGAATCTTCCTATGAGAAGTGGAATCCTTGGCAACCCACTTCACACCCCTCCTGCCTCTTAGGAGCTGTATCTATTCCTCTCAATAAATACTTTCTAATCTTGTTTGTCTGTTGTTGTTGTTCATTTGTTTCTTTGTCTGTTTTTGGTTTCTTTGATACAAGGGATTGAACTCAGGACCTTTCACTTGCCAGGCAAGGGCTTATGTCACTGAGCTATCTCCTCAGCCCTATAATTTTTACTGTTCACCTCCATTAATTTTGGGGAACATGAACTTGGAGTATATGATATCTATCAGTTCGGAAGTCATAATATTTTCCTTATAACATTTAGAGATCCTCCATAATCCCTATATCTTTATCACTGTTTTAAACATGACTTATGCACACAAATCAGCCTTTTACCATAAGTAAATGCATTTTAATAATGGTAGGATATAAATACTTAAAGAAGTTCTAACTGATTGCCATCAGATTTCTTGGACATAGGAAATTTAACTGGATTGATTGATAAAAATTACAAACCATTAGAACAGAGTATATTGTGCTTTCACATTTTTTGTTTCTCAAGGGACAGTGTCTTAATTTGCTGTTTAATTGATATTTCAAATGATTCTAAAAGGACAGGAACATAAAAGTTTCCTCATTCCTAAATAATTGGGAAATTAGGAAAGCTTACTGTTAATCCTAAACCTCATATTTGAAATGCTTCCACCTTTAAGCCTTTTGAAGTGCAATGTTTTCTCAACTGCCTGAAAAATTATTATTATTTAATGTTCTTTGAATCACAACTCTCCTACAAAGGATGAATATGCCAAAGCAGATAAGAACAGCTATTTTCAAAGGGCTTTCTACTTCAAGCTTAATACGTTCCCGAAGTTTATATAACAGAATCCCAAGCTGTGGCGAAGGTTTGACAAGCATGTTTCTCAGCAGTTCTGGGATTTACATTAGGTAGTTTTAGTGCCCAAAGAGCAAATACAATGTAAAAATATATTGAATTCCTAAATAAGCAGTGATTCAGGATTTTATTAATATTCTTAGTGGTGACAAATATTAATGTTATTCTACCATAGAGTTATTCACTTTTTCTCAAGTGGACTACTGGTCATTCTATTTGTAAAATTTATATGGATTCATTAATTGATGAGAATACTGGGGCCTTCACATGGAGTTATTAGACACATAGTCTATTGCTTAATTTTTATTTTGAGACAAGGTTTTGCTCTATTGCTAACTTGACCACACTGAGCCTGAAGGTCTGATCTTCTTGTCTCCTTCTTGCAAAGTACTATAATTACAGCTGTGTGCCATCAGACCCAGCTGCCAGACCAGTGTAAAGACAAATCATACTTGTTTTCAGTTATTGGAATTTGGATTATCATCATCCTCTTTTTTTCACCCTCTCTTACACTGAATTCTCTTTGTTGTACTGAAAGGTTTTCATTTGGAAATAAAACAGATTGCATATTAAGGAAGTATATATAATTAAACTAAACACAATTTTGTAAACAATAAACTTAAACTGGTAGACATTTGCATCTGAACATTTTACATATTTTTGTTGGTGACTCTTTAAATATTTGCTAATATTAATTTTTACTGAGGACACCCCTGTCACTGTCTCAGTCTCTCACTTACTAATATTGTTTCTCTTTGTCAGAGAGACTGTGACCCAGCCCCATGTCGAGCCAGCCAGCCCTATCAGGGCCTCGGTGTCCTACTACAGAAATCCAGTTCTGAGTAGGTACCTGGTAAACATGTCCTATAGTTCATTGCCAACACTTTGGTGGTCAGAAAGGTTGTGCTTGGAGGGTAGCACCTTCCTCCTTGCAGTATATCTAATGTCCAGTAGTAGACACTGTTCATCACAACCATTACACTGCATTATTCAACATTATGTGCTTACTATTAAGCTTATATTGCATGTTTACCTCAAACAAATATATTTAAATGGGAAATGCAAAATAAATAGTTGACATGAAACTCCACAGCTAAAGGTAGAAAACAGTCGGTGGCGAATAGCAGGATTATTCTTTAGGCAACATGTTTTTAAACTGTTAGGACCTGTCAGCCCCTCCCCAAACCTAAATTATATTCAGGCAATGTTAATTATCTTTGAGTTTCAAGCTTTGGAAATTTACTTTTATCTACCTCACTTGGGACATTTTTCTTGCTCCCAAAAGTTTTACGTGTAAAATCCCCACGTAATGATACCTAACCTCCAAACTCGTCTTGCCTGGAGAGTCCCAAAGATCTTTTGCTCTTGGTTTCTTTCTTACTACTGTTGCTATGTTATAATATATTTCATCAATTCGTACAGAAGAACCCATAGTAGTAGAGAACCTTCTGACTTTCTGGCATGCATTTAGTTTCCTCATCTATGGAAATGGACATAATGACACGAGTGCTGGCCACCAGATGGGATTGTATCAAGGAGCAAATGATCAAATGTGTTTAGAAATATTTTTAAGATGATTCTGTACCATATAAGTGTGTGGCCTTATTACTCTTATCTCATCACTATTACTCTTATTACTGTTTCTACTACACTGTCAATAATAAGGCTGGGCAAGGTACTATCCAGAAAATAGGTGCATCAAGAAAATATTGTATGTCAGGGCCACGAAGATAGCTCAGAGGCACAAGTACCAGCCTTGCAAGTAGAAGGTCTTGAGTTCAATCCCTGGTACCACAAAAAAAGAAAGAAAATAAAATATTGTATTTCATATATCTTATTTTCTGTCTGCATGTTTGTTCTCACTTGGAGTTTTACCTATTAATTCCTTTAGCTATAAATAAAGACTGATAAGAGAACAAAAAAAAAAAAGAAGCAGTATTAAAATGAATGAGCAAAGAGAAAAATCTTAAAAGTGTATAAATTGTGTATTCCTGCTGGAGGAATTACACATTTTCATGGTCTGTTTACTTATATCGTATAACAGTCATGGATGAGATTATTTATCTGATATATTTATTGTGATTTCAGTGCCTACAGGAATTGCTTCAGCCTCCACTCATTGGGAGAAGATAAAAATGCACACAGCGTGGAGTCCTTTGTGAGGCTCTATCTGTGAAAATCACAACACTGCTCCAACCCATGTGCACTCAAAATCTCTGTTCACACTTTCTGTTACAGGTAAATAGTTCTCTGCCAATTCTGTGTCTAAAATTTTGAGCAACTTGATACTCCAGTTTATCCCTGGAGGGCATATTAGTTACTCTATTATCTTAAAACTATGTGGAGATAATATATGTGTCTGTGGTGCACAATAATCAAGGGGAGGGTGCTTCTGTGTACCCTGGCATTGTGGGAGCTGTGGCTTCTTAGCTTCCCACCAGCCTCACCTATGGGCCCTTCTGCTCTTCTTCCAACACCACAGCATCGTATATGTGGCCTACAGGGAAACTGTGTCCAAGCTTAGTATTTACTCTCAGAATCGCAGAGGCTGAGGGAGAGCAAAAGCAAGCTATGACTCCTACGGTGGGTTTTAATCCAGATGGACACACGGTAATGATCCAGTTCACAACACCGGGACTTAATTAAGCAGGATGCACTGGCTTGGGAGCAGCCAGGAGGAAAAGCCACTCCTTCAGGGTTAAACTGTTGCTGGGGCTCCAGCCAATTGAGAGGACACCAGTGGCCGCCTCTCAGCCTCCACAGGGAATGAAGTTTGTCCTTTATGAATTCATGAAGGGTTTGTCCCTGTGAGAACCTGAAAGTGATTCAAAGATCTGGATGCAACTGTTCCAATGGTGTCTGCCTAATGTCGTATAGCTTAAAGGACCATTGCCTTTCATATCTTCAGGCAATAACATAATCTGGGGACCTGTTGTTTTCTTGGCAGAATTTAAAAATACTTCATGAAAAATACTTGGCTCTGTAGAAAATGAAGGAAGTATTATTCATCCTGCATCATGACTTACTCGAGAATGAAGGCCTGGAAATGTTTGTTGTATGAGAAGCTCCCCGCACTTCACCATGTTCCCAAAGTACACCACCTCCAGCCAGTGAGAAGATCTGCTGGCGTTCTCACACAGGAGCCTTTTCATTACCAAATCCCAGACATCCAGCTCAATTATTAATGAATGCCCTGTTATATTTATTACAGAGGTGGCGGATATTGTTGCCAATTGTCGAATTTTTGTTTCCTGTGGTTGATTTTCATGCAAGAGCAGAACACAGTTGCTGGGCAGGTGCCAGCACTCCATCAATCTCTCCAGGCAGCCTCGACCTCAGGATATGTAAGAGTAGTGGATAAATTGGAAGATCAATGGCTTGTCCTGCCTGCTGCACCAGCTGCTATTGAGAAATTAATATGAGGATCATTATAAATAAAAGATAAAAGATGATATGGCTTACACTGTAAAATATTAAGGCTGGACACAATGTGCCCGAGGAGTCTAAACCAAAAGCTAAGCAAATTAACCCTGTAAGAACTTTCACGATTTTTCTGGAAACCCAGTTCATAAAAGAGTGATCATCCTGTGATGTGGTCAGGATTTCTCTGCATTTCTAGATAGAGAAAGCTAGAAACAGTGATGAAATACCATCCCTTTTCTTTATTCTATGGTACAGTTTAGGGACACTGAGGGACTCCAAGGATTATTTACCTGAGTCAGCTCATTTTACAGGAGAACAGGAGACCAGGGAGCTGAGTGTCTGCTCATGTTTGTGCAGCCCACTTGAAAAGTGCCTGCAAATGGACCTTTGTTGCAAAGCTCAGTTCGCTTTTACCAGACCACCTCTCATCACAAAGGCTCTTAATGAAACCCTCATTTTGTACTTTCCAGCACTAATGTGAAATCATCCCAAAAGCGGCAAAAGATGATTTTTGCACAAGACTGAAGATTTTTCTGCAGCATTATAATAATGTTTGGAAGATACCATCCATAAAGCCCCTTGGATTCTGTGGGATCACAGAGGACATTATCTGTTTCCTGGGGACCAGGAGATGGAACAGGTGACCAAATCCCAAGAGTCATCTTGGAAAGGACAAAAAGAAAACTGTAGTTGAATAAGGAGGCCATTTATTTTGGAGAAAATAAGGCTTAAAGAGAAACAAGTTGGCTCCAAAACGATAGGCAAACCTGATGAATCATTGGTTAAATTTGTGCAAACCACCACAGTCCATTTTGGGTATGTATGCTGGGATTTCCAGATTCAAATTCTGCTTTTCTAATGTCAGTTTGAGAATATTCAAGCAGGGTTGTATCTGCAGCCACTAAACAGTGTTCTGATTATACCTTGATTTGCAATTTCTTTTGGCTGTATCTCAAAGCAACTAGGTGAGATTTAGATTCCTTAAAAGCCAATTATGTTTCTGTTGCCCTTGATTTTAGGTTCTACCCATGAATTTATTTGTATTTGGCAAAGATCAGATGATGTCTCTTCTCTTTTGTCATTTAAGCCACTCTTTAGAGAATCTCCTATACCCACCTGTTAATGATCAGAAGGTAGTGACACAAAGCATTCAGTTCAGGTTTCTTCTCTTCTGATGAAAAATTCACTGGAAAAAATTAATGAAACCATGATTTTTATTTACAGCCAACGCACCTACTGCATGACAAGATTTATTTTGTCTTTAGTAGGTTAAAGAGAATCCCCTAATTTAAACTCTTACCTTTTCTTGTCAAAAAAAAATCTGTCGCTGCTGTTCCTTAAGGGTCACACATACATATTACAAAAAGGGAAAGATAAAAGGTTAGTGATCAATGCCAGTCCTCCTTGAAGTGCTTGCTTCATTTGAGAAATTAATATGAACATTATTATAAATAAACGATCACAGGTTATATACCTTTGGAAGTAAAATAGTAAGCCAGCTACAGTCTGATGTGTCAATTTTAATCAAATTAGCCCCTAGGATAAACAGGGGCTTACTGTTTGTTGTGTTTGAAAAATAAACCAGTATTCTTTTAGATAGTCTTTCTTAGACACCTGCATGAGATTTGGATAATGTGTTCTCCCTGGCAACAAAGGTAGATAGAGCAATCCCTCCGCCTTCTGCAAAGATGTACTGACTTATCTTTGGTTGATGCAGTAGCTGTGAGAGGTGATTAAGGGGGGAATTATGTTTTGCATTTCAACCAGAAGCTCTGATCAGAAAGTATGCTTTCCATTAGGATATACACAAATCATTTTTTCTAATATACCATTCATTAGATTAATGTGACCATTAGACCTGTATAGAGTGCATATGTGTCCCGGGCATTTTTCCAGAAATGCATTATGTAACACATGGATTTTCCAATTCATAATTGCAAAGGTTTCAAATCCTTTGAAGCTTCAGAGACTTAGAAACAGGCTAGGTGCAGTGAATTTTTCACTCCCTTGCCTAAGTAGTCTCCCAAAATTGTGTCTCTGTTTCAGGAAATGAGACAAAAATCAGAATAAAATCTGAGTGCAGATGCAGCAATTGTTTTCATTTGCTGAGATAACCAGTGTTTTTCTGTAAAGCTGTGAGGAGGAGACTCCTGTTTTTGCATGTTTTGACCTCTTCTCTCACCCTGAGAGAATATAGTGATGGGTTGGGTGGTTCACATTCACGTTCAGAAAAATGCACTGAATTATTTAGCATAAGCAATAGGGGAAAGGGAAGGTGTAAGCAGGAAGAAATAATTTTAAAATATCTTTTGCTGGAGGAAAATGGGCCTAGCTACACCAGAGCAAATATGGCATATGCAGAGATTGAAATATTCAGAGATGTCTGTTTTAGCAATAAAGACCAGATCTGGACACAGTCCCAGGCGTAGTCAGACACACACCTGCACATTCACTATATCAAAAGTACCACAGATGAGTGTTGAAAAGTGCTGAAGTGAGAGACATAAACACAAATGTTTAACAGGAATTGAAGGCCTGAAGTCCTAGATTCTGGCAAAGCACTCAAAAGGGAGCATTCCAGCCAATCTCTGACTAGGCTACCAGGCTCACACTGAAGCTATCTTAGAGCATTTACTCCTGACTGCCCAGTATCTCCAGGGGGATTCAAACACCTTTGCTGGCATCTGCCAGTGACTGTCAAGGTTGAGCTTCTGTGAATGACATCCTTGGTCTTGAGTGGAGGTGTATCCTTGTCAAGAGAGTCAGGCAGAATTTTGAGTGTAACTTTAAAAGAGATACTTCTTTTGGATGGTGCACATCTTTATCACAAGAAAATATCTATGTACAGTAGGGGTAAGGGACCAGCTATTATAAATTTTAGCTATTTTGTGGTCTAACCTTGTTACTGTTCTTATGTTGTGGTGAAGCCTGATCTTACCTCAGGGTCTTTGTACTTGCAATGTACATTTCTATAGAATATAATTTCCAGGAAAATTTGTCATAAACAATTTCTTTTTGTTCTCTGTCATGATGCATGTTGTCTCTTACATAGACA
The DNA here is from genome assembly GCF_000260255.1 of Octodon degus. Lineage (NCBI taxonomy): Eukaryota > Metazoa > Chordata > Mammalia > Rodentia > Octodontidae > Octodon > Octodon degus. The sequence goes on along the minus strand of NW_004524671.1, from coordinate 2,460,968 downwards.
TTTTCTTGATGATCTAGTAACCTGACTTAGTGTCATTGTACTACCTTTCTTTGTTTCCTTTAGAGGACTTACCCCTATATTAAGCACAGTAACTGAATCATAAATAATAATAACTATCCACTGTCTTTGTTTGTATATGTGGGGCCACTGGGAATCATACTTAGGACCTTGCACTTGCCAGGCAGGTGCTCTGCTGCTGAGCAATATTCCTGGCTCTGTATTTATGTGGACTTCCCAAATTATTCAAACTGCATGGTGACAGAGATGCTAACTTTTGGAACAATGCGTGGCATACCATAATCACTCAAGATATGTTGGTTGACTATTTAAACCAATACAGAAGGAGTTGGTTTTTTTTTTTTTTTTTGGGGGGGGGTCCCGCTCAGGATGCCTTCAGGGCAGGTCTGGTTTGGTTTGAGGATAAGGGGATCGAACCACAGCATCCTGAGCCTGACTGCTTTGTTTCAGCAGGCACTTAAACACCTGAGCTAATGGGCAGGCCCCCTAAACCAATACAGAGAAGGATGTAGAACTATTTGAGTTCACTAGTAATGATGATCAGGATTTGTTAAATGATTAAAATGTGAAACAGAGCTGGGATCATCCTGGTTTTCCCCATGACTAGTGAAAATTCTCTTCTGTGGCCTCTCTGACAGGTGATCTGCCTCTGTTTCAATAACTTCACATGGCTCCAGCCATAGCATTCTCTTTGCTGTCTTCAAACAGACCACAGGAGTTTCTTTCCTGTTTCATGGCTATAACTGAGAAAACCCTGATTGACACAGTAATCCCCCTCAGTCCTTGCTTCTTCTTCTAGTTCCTAGAAAACAGATGAGATAGGGTGCCATCTGAATGACTTGGGACTGACTGAGCACAATGCTGTAGCAAGATTCAAGGTACTGCTGCTCATTGCCGCAGATCTGTGTCCTGCCTTTTATGGGAAGGAGGATAGAAGGAAAGGCATCTGGGGTTACATCAGAAGATATTTTCAATTATCTTTTAAAATATCACCAACGTTGACCCCCTGGAGAAATGAGCAGAGCCATTGCAGGGTATGGCCATTGCCTGTGGCCACTCTGATTGTTCCGCATGATGGGAAAGTGTCAGCTGCCCCTTAGGCCTCTGAGTTTCTCAGGAAGTTGTGCTACAAATTCTCTTTTTCTACATGTTTTTGTATATATATATGCAGCTAGTTATTAAAAAAGCAAACGTCATATTACTGAAATAATAATGGCCTAGTTGGGGTTGTTTGGGGCTCTAGAAGACCAACATGTGTGCCTGACAATTTAGAGCTACACAGAGGTTGGATGTCTGTGCCCCTTTGAAAGCCCCACGGAGTTGCTGATACACTTTTACTCACCAGTGTACATGTGGATGGGAGAAAGTCAAAATGCTGCCTTGGATTAGGGTGTATCAGGACTCCTGGTGCACTTCCTGTGACCAACAGGTAAAAAGGTCTAAAATATCTGCAAAAACATCTTCACAGGACTTGGCAGAATCAAAAGTGGGATGTAGCGAACCTGCAACATAAAGAAAAGCAAGTCAGTACTTCTGGGCAACATTATCAAGAGCAACTAACAAGAGCTGGTGAGGAGGCTCAGTAGAATAAGCACTTGCCTGGCAAGCGCAGGGCCTGAGTTCAATCCCCAGTTCTGCCAAAAAATAAATAAATAAACGCAGCTAACAAAATAGGAATAACAATAACAACAGTAAGATCAGTCATAAAAGGCTTCAAATACCACAGTGACAAACACTTCATATATA
>NW_004524671.1:2452719-2453794 GCF_000260255.1 Octodon degus | reverse complement strand
TGGGAGAGGGTCCGGCCCATGCTGCACCTGGGCTAGGACTGGTCCTGCCGGCGCAGGGTAGAAGGAAGCTCTTCACACACTCACCGGACCTGGGCTAGAACTGTGTCTTCATTCACTTCTAATATTTCTTTGTTGATTTTGACTAATTGTTCTGTCTTTTTGTAATAGTGGTGTATTGTGATCCCCCAATATATCCGTATCAATCGTTATTTGATTTTTCATGTCTGGTAATACTGTTAAAATTTATTTAATATGGTTAGGTGCACTGGTATTTGTGGCATATATATTTATGATTGTCACTTTCCCTTTTGGATTGTCCCCTTTACAATGATGTAGTGATATTATTTGTCTCTCTTAATCAGTCTTGGATTGAAATTCACGTCTTTTGCAACTAGAATAGGTACTTCTGCTTTTCACTGGGTTTCTGTCACATGGTGTATTAGGTTCTCTCCTGTGACTTTCAGTCTATGAATTTCTTTGTGAATTTAGTGTGTTTCTTGTATGCAGCCTATTGTTGGATACTGCTTCTTGGTTGATTCTGCTATCTTGTGTCTTTTGATTGGTGAATTGAGGCTATTAGCATTGATAGTTATAACTGATATGAATTAACTTATCCTTCTGTTGTTATTTTCTTATTATTGCCCTCCCCCATTTAATTGTTTGTCTTGTCTGGTAGATTACTTGCATTGGAGTTCAAGAAGTTGTCCTTCAAATCTCTTTCTAGACTGTTCTTCAAATCATTTTGGAGTGCTAGGTTGGTGTTCATAAATTTCCTTAGGTGTTCTTTGTCATGGAAGCATCTTATTACTCCATTGATTTTGAAAGAGTTTTGCAAAGTACATCAATCTGGAATGGAGGTTGTCTTCCTTTACAGCTTGGAATATTTCAAACTCTCATTGACTTGTGAGTTTGTACTGAGAAATCACCTGTGATTATGGTGGGTTTTCTTTTATAGGTGATTTGTTTCTTTTCCCTAACAGCTTTTAGGATTCTATTCTTGCGTTAAATTTCTTGAATTTTCACTAGGTTATGCCTGTTTCTAGGTATTTTTCATGGTTATGACTAATTAGAGCTC
>NW_004524671.1:2449351-2452619 GCF_000260255.1 Octodon degus | reverse complement strand
TTATCTTAGCTATAAATGTTTTATATATACATATATAATATATATGTGTATATATTATATATGTATAATATTTCTCCTTCCTTTTTTTCTCTTTTATACCATTTCATTTGTTCCTTCCATCAAATAGTTTCTACTTCCTTCAGTAGTTTCTTTTCTGTCCACAGTATTTATTGCACTTTTTAAATCTTATTCAATCTTTTATTTTCTTACACTAGGGAGACAATACAGTGCTTACATATGCAAGTCTGTTTTATCTCAAGTGTGAGTATAATATACTTCATTGTACAAAAATACCACATCTTCTTATCTATGCCTCAGTTGATGGGCTTTTGGATTATTTCCAAGATTTAGTGACCACAAATTTTGTTGCTGGAAACATGGGTGCATATATATCTCTGTGGTATAATGTTTTCAATTCTAGAAAAGTACCCAGAAGGGGAATAGCTTGGTTGAATGGGACTTCTAATACTAGTTTTTTCAGGAGGCTCAACACTGATTTCCACTGTGGTTGTACCAGTCTCTATACATGACACAGAAAGAGGTTAAGTAGCACTCTTGTGGTCTTATCACTTTCAAGTGATGGAACAGTGAAAAGGACCCAGGCTATCTGCTTTAGAGTCAGTGCATTGAACCAGTGGGTTATAAACTACAGGTAACATTCATATGCTCTGAAATTGCTAATATTACCAACTTACACACAGAACACACATAGAAATTGCTAGTAGAATTATCTTGATATTCTTTAGTAACAATCTTTTACATTTCTGCATTAAATGTCTATAAAGTAACTAAGAGGATATGGCAAAATGTAAAAAAATAAAATACAAATGAAAAAACCAAGAGCCCTAAACCTTGTGATCAGCCTCAACATTCTTAGGTGAAGGGACACTGAGTGCTTTGTTAACGCCTGTGCCCTCCACAAGTCAAGGGGTCACCTTGGCCACAGACTCACTGCCTGCTTCTGGGTCACTCCCCTCCCTAAGCCTGTTTGTCACCTCTACAATGAGGGCACTGGACCTAGGTAAGCTTTCTCTACCCAGTTGTATCATTCCATGCTTCTGTGAGTCTAAGTGCTGACTGTCCTTAACCTAACATGTTACTGTTTTCTTAGGCACTCTTGTTCTCATGATTTTTCAGCACACAGTAGGAAAGTTAAAGCATCACAGTGAAAGCAACCAATCAACCAGTCCCAACTTTTCGTTCCCTTATGACTTCCAATTCAGCATAAATCTGGTGGGATCTGGTTTGGACTGTGAGAGCACAAGTAAAGAGCTCCAGAATCTTTTCCCCAACTGGCTGTCCTGTGTGTTCGCTTGGCAGCTCTCTCGCAGACTGTCACCTGCAAATCCGTTATAAGGAAATTGAGCTCACAGCAATTCTGACTGAGAAAGAAATCCTTGAACTTTGCTTCTCTTACTGTACAAAATTCCAGCTATATATAAAAAACAATATTAGGGGCTGGAGATTTAGCCAAGTGACACAGTACCTACCTGGCAAGTGTTAGGTTCTGACTTTGATTCCAGGTATCCCCTCGCCAAAAAAAAAAAAAAAAAAGAAAGAAAAGAAAAGAAAGATATATTGGTGAAAAATGCTTATTAAAGGTTAAGTAAGGGCCAGCCAAACAGCTCAGCACATTAAAGTACCTGCAAGCAGGCACACGGGGTTACTAAGAAGTATTACAAATATTACTGGTACTAACATGGATGTACACGTATTGCTGTGGTATGATGTTTTTAATTCTGGGATAATATCCAGAAAAATAGCTCAGTCAAATGGGACCTCACATGCTTGTTTTTGAGGAATATTCACACTAATTTCCACAGTGGTTGCACCAGTTTGCACTCACACCAACAGTGGAAAAGGATTCCTTTTGCCCCATAGCCCCTCTAGTTTCTGTTATTGGTTGATTTTGATTTGTTGATGATAGACATTCTTTCTGGAATGAGATGGAATCTCAGTGTTATTTTAATTTGTATCTATTAAATAACCAGTAATGTTCAAAGTTTTTTGTATAATTATTTGATATTTGTATTTATTTATCTGATAAGTATATAGCCATGTCAGTTGCCCATTTTCTGATTATGTCTTTAAATTTATGAGGTCTGATTTTTTGTTATTGTTGTTCTTTATATGTTCTTGATAGTAATTCTTTGAGGAACAGCTGGAAAACATTTTCCCAACCTTGTGGGTAGTCTACTCACTTTGTTAGTGGTCTCTCTTGATGTAAAAATGCTATTTAATGAGATTAGTTTGTAGTTGTTGATTCTTTATGATAGTTGTGCTCATCAATTCTTTCCATACACTAATGTCTTCAAAAGTTTTACCTATTCTATCTTTCAACAGATTTAATGTTTCTATAATAATATTTTGGTTGTTGATTAATATTTAGAACTTAAATTCTTGTTGAATTCAGCAATGACTTTGTCAGGATCTGGGATTTTCTTTGTGATAGTTTTTTTTTTTTAATTATATCTTCAATTAAATTGCCTGATATAGCAGTATTTCACATTCTTATATCTCTGTGAGTCAGCTTTGGTAATTCATATGTATCTAGGAATCTGCTCATTTCTTCTGAATTTTCCATCTTATTAGATTACAAGTTCTAAAAATAGATATATATATATGATCTTTTGGATGTCTTCAAGGTCTGTTGTGATTTCACCCTTTTCAATTCCTAATTGTGTGGATTTTTTTTTGATAAGGTTAGATGGACTTTGTTGATTTTGTATAATCTTTCAAAGTACAAACTTTCAATTCATTGATTTTTGTATTTTTTTTAGTTTTCACTGCATTAATTTCTGATTTAATCATAATTTCTTGCCTAATATGAGCTTTGTCTTGACCCACCCTTCTTTTTCAAGTTTTTTGAAATTCAATAGTAAGATATGTATTTGTTTTCTCTCTTCTTTCCTAATGTGGGTATTCACAGACAGCTGTATATTTTCCTTGTAGGATTGCTTTCAGTGTGTCCCATAAGTTTTAGTATGCTGAATTATCATTATCTTTTAATTACGGAAACAATCTAAATTCTTCTTTAATTTCATCTGTGATTCATTCATTGTTAAAGATCATGTTATTTGATTTCTAAATGATTATGAAGCTCTCAATGTTTCTTTTGCCATTGACTTCAAATTTTATTGCATTACTATCTGATAATATGCATGGGATAATTTTTGTTTTTATATTTACTTGATCATGTTCTAAGAGCTAGTATGTGGTTTATTTTGGAGGAATTCCCCTGTTTTCTGATGTTGTTGGGTGGAACGCT
>NW_004524671.1:2436611-2440190 GCF_000260255.1 Octodon degus | reverse complement strand
TGTGTGTGTGTTTGTGTATAACTTGTGCTATCTCCTGTTTTTTCATTGAGTCAGATCCAATAAGTAATTCTTCTTTGCATCATCTAGCAGCTACTGGATTTATTTTTCATGGTAGCTTGCTAATTTTAAGAAATCTTCCTTTCCATGTTTGCTAACCATAAACCTGTCTTCTGTAGCTGAGATCCTGCTCTCAAATTGGCTTAATCTGCAGCGGATACTTACAATGGAATTTTTATTCCTCTGGATGTCTACTTAAATATGCCTTATTGATTCTCTTATTTTTCCTATGTTGAGCATTCATGGCTTCTATAATTTTCTTGAGTTTCTCTACTGTTTATCTATATGTGCTCTAGAGCCACTAAGCATGGCTTTTATTGTGTATATCATTTCTGTGGTTATCTGAGAAATTCTTTCTAATTTGATTTTTTCTAGAGTCTCATTCAATTGCTTTGCTCTTTCCTCTTCAGAGAGGGAAGGTGACTGGCTTTTGGATTTTCCCTTCTCATTACCTCCTGGGTTTGCCTTTAGTGAACTGCACTCTGGGACTATATGCTGTTTAGGTGTTTTCTTGCTTTCTTTTCTTTTTTAAATTTTAATACCTACTTTGATGCTGGTAAATTACCTATAGTACATGGTTTTATTGCTACTATTTATAATCCTTAGGAAATGCCTACTTCTCTGCAGTGTCTTTCGGGTGTAGCTGGTTTTTGAGTTTTGAATCTATTGCACAATCATACCTCCTTAATTTTTTAGGGATGAGAACTTGCTGTCCACTTGGCCCAGTCCTTGATTTTTTGATGCGCTGCCACAGTATGTTCTATGACCCTTAGTCCATCTCTGCTCTTAGAATACCACAAAGAACAGGTGGTTAGAACAATTATATGAGTTTTGGTTAAAGTGGTACCATCAACAATAACATTGCTCTTTCTGTGAGTGGCCTGAGGTGACCTGTGAAAATGGTTCGCTACTTTCTTGATCCAGAAAACCCCACAAAAATCATGCAAATCAAAAGGCTCAAGTCTTCACATTTCCTTTAAGAACACATGTGAAACTGCCCAGGCCATCAAGGCTGTGCATATCCAAAAGGCTACCAAGTATCTGAAGGATGTCACATTAACGAAGCAATGTGTGCTATTCCATTGTTACAATGGTGGAGTTGATAAGATGTGCCCAGGCCAAATAGTGGGACTGGACACAGGGTTGGTGGCCCAAAAAGAGTGCTGAATTTTTGCTGCACATGCTTAAAAGTGCAGAGAATAATGCTGAACTTAAGAGTTTAGATGTAGACTCTCTGGTTATTGAACATATCCAGGTGAACAAAGCACCCAAGATGCACCATTGTACTTGTAGAGCTCATCACTGGATTAATCTATACATGAGCTTCCTCTACTGTATTGGGATCATCCTTAGTGAAAAGGAACAAAGTGTTCCTAAACCAGAGGAGGAACTTGTGCAAAGAAAAAGATATCCTGGAAGAAACTGAAGAAACAAAAACTTATGGCACGGGACTAAATTAAGCACAAAATAAATAAAACAAAAATTTAAAAAATAACATCAAACACATTCTAGAAAGTGACAAACTGAGGTAACACTTAATTTGCCACTTTTACCCATATGAACTATATTTGTTATTACATAACAAAATGTAAAACAAGCCAGAAAATTATATGTGGTACATAAGTTTTTAATGTCAATTTTATACTCAGGAGTTAAAATTTAAAAAGGGTTATGGAGAAAGTAGAGAAGTAGAATTATGGGAGCAAATTAAAAGGCTGGAGGACAATGGGGCATCATGCTAACTTTGGGAAATTGGTACAGAAGACTGGAGGGAAGAGGAGAAGGAAGAAATAGAAGGAAGAGCAGAACAGGACAACTACCACAAGGAGGCTAGAAACCACATTCAGACTTATGTAAAAATAAGATCAAACAATGAAGGAGAAATAAAAATCATAATCACAACAGCACAACCAAGAGGGAGAGAAATAAAAATCCACTTCCAGGTTTGCCTTTGCTGCAACTGGTATACAACATGTGGAGATAAGAATCCAGATCTATGTTTATCTAACCAAGAAAGCCATTAGTATGCTGGGGCAGTGGTTAATCTCAATAAGGCCAAACCTTATTTTCCTTGAAGTTCAGTTGGCAGTCTGGCAATGGGGTCAAAGTTCAGACTCATTCGACCTGCAGCTCTTAGCATACTTCTGCAGGCCTGAGCCCAGCTGGGAGCTGATAGATGAAGCTGGTGCCCACTGCAAATTTTTAATTCAGCTGGTCCCTCTCCAAGATAGCTTCAAGCCAATCTATCCCTCCTGGGACAACTAAGCCCTCAGCACTCACCTTCAACTAGTGAAGTCCTTCATGTCCACTGCTCCCCTCCATGCTGTATCTCACTGTGGAGGCCTCTGGCATTGCCAGCAGTCACTGTGTGTCCACAGGTTTTAGTTGCTCTCTTTGCATAGTCAGTCCCTCAGAGAGAATGCTCTGCCAGCTACCTCCTTCTTCATTGAAGAGTCTCTCTTCACTCTCTCCATGGGCTTCTATTCTCATTTCAGATCTTTCCTGGGTCAAGAGACCCATTCTCTCCTCGTCTTTACTTCATTGCTATATTCCAGTACATATATATGGAGACGCTGTGGGAGGCTCTTCCTCTGCTGCTCATCACTCCACCATCTTGGTGCTCCTCCACAACTCATTTGTAGTGTTTTAGGAAATTTTATTTTTTATTGTCCTTAATCAAATTTCAACACTTATTAGATAGATTCCTCATTGAAATGTTGTTCTTACTCTTACTCATAATAGAAGTTGATATTTTGAATGCATGCTTATGCTTTTAAACAACTGAGGATAGAATCCAGGCTTTTTGCATGGTAATGTGGCTCAGAGATTTCAGACGAGGGCCCGACACTTGCATCCTGGGCATGGAAAACTGGTCTCAAGTGGTTTTCTTGGAACAAACAATCGACCATCTGAAATGAGTACTAGTAATTTAATACAAATATACTTGATGAAACAGACTTACATGGCAACTAATAACACATACTCTGGAGCTGGGCATAGTTTCAGTTTTAGTCCTACAATTTATAGCTGTGGAATCCATGAGTAATTTATGTAATCTCTCTTGTGCCCTGATCTTTTCATCTATATAATGGTGATGAAGCAAATACCATAGGCATATTATGTGAATAATTTAAGAATTTATTCAAGGGCTGACCAAATACCTCAGAGGATTAAAGCACCTGCAAGCAAGCACAGGGGCTGTGGGTTCAATCCCTGGGCCTGCGGTATCAGCCCTGCTCCCAGAGCACACTAAGACTGCGATTGAGACTGGGAGTGGTAGTGCATGCCTGAAATCCCAGCTCTTGGGAGGCTGTAAACAGGCGGATCACTACAAGGTAGATATAGTACTGAGACCCTGAAGACCCTCCCCTAAAATACAAAAAAATGGGTTTATCCAAAAGCTAAATTTATGCTTGACTCATACATTAATTTTTACATTCTAGGTTCTATTACTATTAGTTACAATATTCCCATCATACTTATTAAATTATATTAGAATAATAATGAGAACTTATTATTTTG
>NW_004524671.1:2425833-2435636 GCF_000260255.1 Octodon degus | reverse complement strand
CAAAATAAACCTAATGTGAAGATACAGAGCCACACAATTCTCAAACCCTGAAAAATGTGCTTTGTTCTCTCCTTCATTTAGGACTTTTGTTAACCAAAGTTACTGATCTATTTTCGTTGATCAGATTAAAAAATGCCATTTTTGAAATCCAAAGAGAATATTTTTGTAAATAGCTCTGGATTGATGATAAATATGTGGATTTTCTTTATGAAATAGAATGATTTTCCTTTATCTTCAAAGTCTAGTTTTTCTGTGTGGTGGTGGATGCCTGTAATCCCAGCATTTGGGAAGCTGAGGCAGGAGGAATACTTACTACAAGACTGAGGCCAACCTGGGTTACATAGTGATTTCGAGGCCTGCCTGAACTGCATAGTGAGACCCCCATTTAAAAATGAGAAAAATAAATAAATAAGTAAAAATAAAATCTAAGATTTTGTAATACCAAATAAATTAATTACAAACAAACTATGGTAATGTGTATTAAAACAGAATTTTCTAATACAAAAATATGGAAAATGTGTCATTATCATGAAAATCGTATATACCCCAAGAAATTGAAATAGCTTAATGGACCTTGAAAAGCCTAATTATGAAACTGGGATCAAATACAAATGCATGGATAGCCACACATCCACAAATTTTATATCTTCCTAAACAAATAAAGAACATTTGGCCTATTGAAAAAGAAACAAAATAAAACAAAGCAAAACACCCTCACAAAGTCATTTAAGACCAATATCAGATTTCAAGTGCTTTATAGTTAATTCAGAAAATTATTGTACTGAATTTGCTAAACAAGTCTTCATTCTGCTAGATATTCAAAGATAAAAACAAAAGTATAAAATGTTACAAAACTTTTCAGAAGAAAAAAAAATTAGAGATTGCATGCAAGTAGAAATGACACTAAAATTGGATTCCTCAAAAGCATTACATACTATAAACAAATAAAACAGCCAGGAATACTGGCCCAGGCACATAATCCCAGCCCCCTAATAGTGTGAGGGAGGAATATTTCAAGTTTGAGACCAGTTTATGGGACTTAGTGACACAGTCTGAAAAATGATAAAGACTGGGTTGTAGCTTGGTGGTAGAGTATTTGCCTGTCATGTATGTGCAAAATCCTGAGTTCAGTCTCCAATACCAAAGGGCATATAGAAAAAAGAAAATAAAATATACTTTCAAATTGTTGAAAGATATTATTTTTGTATATAAAACATATAAGCAAAATTATAACTTCATATGAAAAAATCAATTATTTTGAACATCAAAGGATGTATAAAATGTATGACCCACTCAGCATAGAAAAATGTAAAAATATTCTAAAATACATGAAAGAATATCTAAATGTACAACCCACTCAACCTAGAAAATTAGTTTAAAAAATCTCAAGTAAATATGACTCAAGGCGACTGCTACAATGACAATGTTTTACAAGAGATATATATATTGGAAGTAGAAAATTCAAAAGAGTATAATAAAAAATTAAGAAACTAATTTTTATTTTCCTTGAATATTTCCCTTGAGCAGCATTATTTTAGTGATGTAAGCTTACATGTTTTTTGGTTCAGTTGAGTTTCACTATATTATCTGGCTACGCTGAGAAAAATATAACATAGAATAAATTATAACTAATATTTGGTTAGTTTATTACACATGAAAATATGAGATGTTCAATATGCAATAATATGTATTTTATTTATATAACTGGAAATATTAAAATATAAAACAAAATATAGATACCCAGAGGTCACAGGGCCATGGTATCAGAGAGGACAGAAAGACTCTGTGGGCTCTGCAGCGGAGCCGTATACCCATGAGTCCCACAGCTCATGTCTGTGAGGAAAGCACTCAAGGGTGGGAGGAACAATATCCCTAGTTAGGGTAGAAGATCCCATAGCCTTGTATTCTAACAAAACACGTAGACCTTCATGTTGAAGAAAGTGGAACAGTACTATACGCTATGTAGGCACTAGACACACATAATTTGAAAGTAAAAGGATGAAGCTGCACTACAACTTTGATGAAAGTGAGCGGCTGCATTCGACAGTATTTTTCAGTGCAAAAGGAAATACTAAAAACAAAAAGATTCATTTCATAAAGCTAAAGGTCTCAATTTATGAAGAGAACAATAAAGTTAAATATTTATGCACCTTATAACAGAGTTTCAAAATGCATGAGGCAAAAACTGGTACAATGACAAGTAGACAGAATTAGAAAGCTGTAACAGGGGTCGGGGAGATGGCTCAGTGGACTAAACGCTTCGCTGGCAAGCACAAGGGCCTGAGTTCACTCCCTAGTTCCCCAAAAATAAAAAAGGCTGTAACATGTTCACAAGAGAGAACACTATAGACAAATACATATAATTTTATAAATTTGCCACAAAGTGAAAGTAAATGGATAATCCAAGATTGCTTATAGAAAGACTCAATGCTGTCAAGATGTCAGTTTTTCCTAACAATTTTTAGATGCAGTGAAATTTTAATCAAATGCACAGCAGGTGATTTTGTAGATTTTCACAAAAATAACTACATTTTATTTATTTATTTATTTATTTATTTATTTATTTATTTTTGGAACTGGAGATTGAACTCAGGCCCTTGTGCTTGCCAGGGAAGCACTAATTCTACTGAGCCATCTTCCCGGCCCCTAAATTTTATTTTATAACAAAAGATCACAATAACCTACAACATATTGAAAGAGAATAAAATCAGAAGACTGTTATTTCTCAACTTTTGGACTTATTGTATTATTAATTAGAAATGTAGTTAGACTTTATTGTAATATTAGCCAGTACATGGTCAGGCTCAGAGGGTCTATCTTCACTCTTGTGATTCATTTCATAAGATTTTCTCAAAAGGGTAAAATTGTAGTAAAAAAAAAAAAAAGCAGATTGATGGATGCTAGAAGCTTGCATTGTAGGAAGGAGTGGAGAGACAGGAACACAAGGAATAATTTGGGTTGGAAAAATGTACTAGATTTTGATCTAAAACACTATACTGTCTTACTAATACTATACTAAATTTTAAAAAGCAAAATACAATATAGACAATAGTAAACAGGTCCTTTGAAAATGTATGCATTTCTAAAAATTTATTATAGTAAAAGATACATTGCCATTAATCCCTCTCAAAATAAGCCCTGCCAGTTAGGGTGGGCTCCTCCTGTCCTTCTTGCCACTTTCTCATGCATATCCACAAATCCTCTTTGTCAAGTAGCTTCAATTGCTCTGTGCTGACTACCTTGGTATCCTGAAATGGTGCAAACTGTTTCCTTCATGGTCATTTTGACTTTGGGATATAAATAGAAACAGCATCGGGTTAGGCTCAGTGATGAGGGAGGTTGAGGACACGATGTGATACATGTTTGCCAGATATTGCTATACCAGGGGCACTGTGTGACATGGAGTGTTCTCATGATGGAGGGTATAAATGCACTGCCCATTCCTCAGGCTGCCTTCTGTGTACCATATCTCACACTCTCAGATGAGCCCTTGTAATATTCATGCTTTGCTGGAGTGTTCCTGGGTGTACACTCAGCTCACATAGGTCTGGAAAGATTAAAAAAAAACAACAAAACATGGCCAACACCACCTTGATGTTGGACCGTGATTGATGTCATTTTTGTTTTGCAAGAAGGGCACTGGGTGGCTTCTATTGAGAACTCTGAACCTTGGTCTTAGGATCACAACCGCAGGCCCAAGTTTCATCTTCTGTGATGACATTTTTTAAAAAGCCAGGATCTGAGATGGCAGAATAATACAAAACCAAGAAATGCGTTTTGATCCATGATTTATGGAATACTTTAAAACACACCTCTCTCAACTGCAACACAGCTGGCTGCACCAGACAAGTTGGAACTTGTCACATACTTTTACTAAGATAAATGCATTTTAAAAACAAAAATACAAAATAGACTATAGTAAACAGACCCTTTGATAATGGGAAGAGCATGGAGAGAGGGAAGATTTGGAGGAGGAGGGAAATAAAAATTAAGATACATTAAGTGCATGTATCTACACCCAAGATAAAACCAAACATCATATAGTGCAATGTATACTAATAAAAATTTTGAAAAGAAATTTGAGGTGCTGCTTCTTGTGTGGAAGAGACACTCTTTTTTAGTGGACAGCATTCAGGGCAATATTCACCATGTGTTTTGATCACAAAACACAATACCATATACTAAAGGGTGAATCTTATGTGTTTGACTTAAACAATAATTTCAATAATGGGTAAGTTACACATATATCTTTCTTTAAAAGTTTGGTTGTTTCAGGCCTGTGAGATAGCTCAGCAAACTAAGTGTCTGCTTAGGCAAGCACAGGGCCTGGAGTTCCACCCCCAGCACCACAAGGTGTGTTAGCCCTACCCCCAGGCACAATGGGTGGATCACTGTGAGTCCAAGCTGCATAGTGAGACCCTGTACCAAATACATTTTTTAAAAAGTGTTTGTTTCATATTTTAAATTAATGCATGCTGACAGAAAAGTACAAATGCTTACAAATTATAAACAATGAAAAATTATGACAAAGTTAGAAGTCAGTAGAAAAGCTAACACAAAAAATTAAGGCATTGAAATACTTTCCAGTTATAAATATTTTTCTAATTTAAACATCTTTCTTTATGTCTATATAGCCTAGATTATATCCCAATCTTTGTTTTCAGTATTGTGAATTGTCATCTTTTTCTGTTTGCATGTGTTTTTATGGACACAATTGGGAATACAAGCTAGATGTCATGTTTAACTATAAAAGTCAGGTTTTTTGATGGATATTAAGGATAAATAACTGAGTTCAGCAGTGAACTTCCTTTTGTTGCTAGTGATGGAGTTACTAGTGGACTCACTGAGCAAGTTGCTTGAGTTATGATGTGATTCCTTCTTCAAAAATAGTAGTAGCCATAGAAACTGCACAGCTGTAGTTTCTGCACTATCAAAGGAATCTTCATAATCAGACACAGCCTTGCTTCTGCCTGTACTTTTTGGGTTTTCTGTCCACAGTAGGTATATTTTTCATAGTTACTGGTAAGTGTTAGATGAGTACGTATCACCAAATAATCATAAAACACATGATCGTGTTTGATCTATTTATCCATCATGATCTCTTTAGGCAAATAACCAGGCTGAATGTCAATGTTTGTTATTGCTCATGAAGAAAAGTATTCCATAGCATCACACCATTTCCTGGATTCAGCCAACAAAAAATATAAGCATCTTCCCTTCATGGATGTAGAAGATGTGTATTTTCTACTTTTGTGTAGCTGATAACTGGCTAGGGCCATCTCCCAACCAGTGGGCTGAGTGGTTCATCCACCATAATGTCTCTATGATTGCAAGTCAAATTGTTAGTTTTCCTTATTTTGGTAACAATGGGCCCACTGGGGACTTACAATTCCATAAATTACAGTGATTAAAACTTATCTTTAAATGTCTGATATTACAACATATATTTTAAAGAAAAAAATTAGAAGGGCTATGGAGGCCAAGTAGCATGTGCAAAATTTTCCACTCTACCTTTCACTCGTGAAGCCCAGTATCTAAGAATATGCTTTATTCTCTTCCTATTGAATAATCCCAAATTTCCTGTCTCAATTTGCCATTCACCATTGTGTATTTTGGGATAAAAATCTAAGAATGAATAAAGCACAAGTATGATGACACTCTGAATTCCAGTAACTACATTCTTCAGTTGAAATTCTTTACAGTCAACCAATCCTGAATGAATTTTTAATTAACTTTTACTTTTCTAATCTTTAATTTTTAGTGTAAGTGAAAACTCTTCTCAAAATAGAAAGTTGCAAAAGCTATGGACAATTTAATTTCATTGAAAAGGTTAAAGAATGTTTTTCCCTTCTATATTTTAAAAAGAATAAAAAATAGTAAAAAAAAAAACCATTAGAAATGATACCAATTTTCAGTAAACAGAAATACTATAAATTTCCTAAATTTACAGTTATGACAGAGATATGTATTCATGCAACCATTTCTAGCATAACAATCTGAATGTAAATCAACAAAAAATGTGTCCTCCTCCTTTTTGTTGACTTTTCCCTCCAACCCTTGCCCTCCCCCACGCTTCTATGCCCAAAGGAGTTTCTGATCACTTTGAGTCTGAATTTTACAAAATTTTGTAGAACAATACATTGGATAGTCTATTTTTTGGTCTGCTTTCCCGGCATAATTTTTATAATATTTATCTATGCTATTACATGTATCAATGTCATACTTTTCTATTTCTGTGTATGACATAGTATACTTTGTTATTTAGTAACTTCTTAAAAGTAATTTTTGTTTTGTTAGAGATGAGATTGAATCCACATAGGAACTGGGGGCATGTGTTAACAGCTTATAGTTTAATAATATTGAATTTCTTACAATATTAAAAAGGCATATTTTTTCATTTACAATTTTGAATTTCTCACCAATGTTTTATGCTTTTGTTCAAGTAATCTTTGCAATTACCTTGCTAATGTTATGTCTAAAAAATTGTCTTATTTTATTAATTTTTAGAATCCTTTGAACATTTATTTTCATAGCACATGTCCGCACACATAATAATCATGTTCATTGTGGACAGTTGGTATGTGCATATAACACATTTTAATCTTTTGCCCCCCTATCTGGTATTTTTTTCAACTTGTTTATTTATTTATTTTTCTAATTTTAACTTCTGTATGCTAGTATACAGAGTTCTGGTTGATTTTGATTCATCGATCCTTTAAGGTATGTCTGGTTAAACTTACTTGTGGCCAATATATTTTATTTTTGGTAGACTCCAGATACTTCCTATTACATGTTCGTTATCCTCCTCTTGTTTATTCTCTAGTTTACCATACTTTGAAGACCACGGCAATTAGAAGTAAAAATATTTTGACTTGTTTCATGCATCAGAAAGCAAAATAGTTGCAACATCAAGATGCAAGATTTTCTTTTCTTTTTTTTATGTATTTAGTACAGGGTCTACAGGATCTCGCTACACAGATCTGACTCAGAGTGATCCTCCTTTTCTCAGCCTTCCAAGTGCTAGGATTACAAGCTCATGCCACCACTCCCAGTCTCAGTCGCAGTCTCAGCTCACTCTGGGGACAGCGCAACACTGCACACAGGGGTTCAAACCCTGGTCCTTGTGTCTGCCAAAACAGGCGCTTTAGTCTGCTGAGCTATTGGCCCGGACCCTATAACAGATACAAGATTTCCTTATGCACTTTTCATCCAGTTGTGAATATTTTTATTTATTTTATCTTATTTTATTTTACTTTTTTTGTATTGGGTGCAGGGCCTCACTACATGGCTCAGGTATGTAGTGATCCTCTGGTTTTTTAGCTTTGCCAGCAATGGGATTACAGGCATGCACCATCATGCCCAGATTTGATGGACGGCTCAGTGTGCCCAAGGTGGGGCCAGCATGGCATGTTCTGCTGGTAATCCAAACTTGGTCTTTGCGCTTGCTTAAGTAGGTGCTCTGTCCACTCAGCTATATTGCAGGCCCTATGAAAATTTTGAACATTAAAGGAATTTTTTATTATGGGTTTAGTCCTACCCTTCACTGGGTCACATGCATTGTGCATTCTATATATTGGTTTTAAATTCAAAAATATTGGGTGAGATTTTTGGCACATTTTCCTGAGATTATGAGTCTGTAGTTTTGCTATTTTTTGTCATGATTCAGTTTTAAAGTACTGCTACACTTCAAAATGAGATGAAAATGGTTTTCTCTTTTGTTCTGAAACAATTTTTACAAAATAGACAGCACTTCTTCCTTATTGTCTGATATATTTTATGAGTGAAATTCTGTGATCCAGAAGCCTTCCTTGGGGGGAATATTTTAATTAAGAATATATTTTCATACTGGAAATAAGGCTGTTATCATTGCATCTAGTGTCAATTTTGAATTTTTTTTTGTGCTTTAAAGGTTTTTTATTTAATTTGAAGTGCTGAATTTAGTGATGAAATTATTCACAAAATTCCTATTTTAAATTACAGTTTGTCAGTAAAATTGTAATGTGATGGTTCTCCATAATGTTATAAAAACATTTTACTGATGTTTTCAAAGAACTAACTTTTGATTTCACACTTTTTCTCTATGACTTGAGGGTTTCCCCACTCCATATTTTAGGGAAGGGTCTACAAGGTGTTCAGAGTCTTGTTACTAGATTGGACTCATAGTGATTCTCCTGTTTACAGTCACCCAAGAGCTGGGATTACAGAGGCATATCAGCACACCTAGTTCCAATTGCCACCTCAGTGTGCGCCAGAGGTGAGGCCAGCATGGCAGGCCAAGGATCAAACCCCTGGCTCCTGTGCCTGCTTGCAGGAACTTTAATCCTCTGAGCTAGTTGGCTGGCCCTTATGACTTGAAGTTTCATTTATTGACGTTTATTCCTTATTATTTCCTTTGTTTTCACATATTTGCTATGCTTTTCCTAGATTCTTAATATAGAAACTTAATTCATTGATTTTAGTGTTTCTTCTTTTTAATAGAAAATATTTAGGTCACATGTGGTGCTGCACCTGTAATTCTAGGACAATCACAAATTCAAGGCCAGGCGAACAATTTAGAGAGACCATGTTTCAAAGAGTGAAAAAAGAAAAGAAAAATCAGGGTAAGAAATTCAGTGAGAGACTAGAATTCTCAAGTTCCTAGGTTCAATCCTCAGTAAAACAAAAGGCAAATCAAATGAAAATATTTTATAGATGTAGATAACCTTATAAATATTACTTTTGCTAATACACACACACACACACACACATATATAATCTGTTGTATCTACTATTGAGTTCAAAATATTTTATTTTCCTTATGTTTATTTAATACTATTTATTGAGAAAAATAATATTTAACTTTAGATCATTTGAATTATCCAGATATTACATTGATTTCTAGTTTATTTTGTTCAACTCTAAGCTTCACCTACTAGTAGCAGGTTTTTATTTTCCACCATGTGTTCTACCTTGGTTAATCTGCACTTACATAGAGCATGCAATTAGTAATCCTTTCAGATCACTTTCTGTGTAGATTGGCCATTGCCAAAGTTTTAGAGTGTTGTTTATGCTTTCCATGCCCTTGATGACTTCTGTTTCATCTATCTATCTATCTATCTATCTATCTATCTATCTATCTATCATCTATTTGTTTGTTAAATACAGTTTCTTGCTATGCAGTTTGGGCTTCTAATGATCCTCCTGTTTCAGCCTCCCAGAACTGGGATTACAGGCATGCTGGTAATGGCACTCCCAGTATTTCAGTGGCTGGGATGGCACTCCTAGGATCCAAGGGCTGGCATAGCATGTGGTACTGGGAATGGAACCTGGGGCCTTGTGCCTGCTAGGCAGGCACTTAGAGCACCGAGATACCTCCCCAGCCCTGGGCTTGATGACTTTATATATAGTTCACAAGGTTTGGCAGATCAGTTTTGTTTCAACAAACTATAATTGTGGACTTATCCATGTCTTCCAGTTTTGTGGTTTGTCTTTATGTAATTTAAATCTCTCCTATTGGTCCAATACACAATTTTAAATTTTATTTATTTCTGATAAACTGATCTTTATATGATTAAGAAATATCTTCTATATCACTGAAATATTTCTTACTTGGAGTATATTTTATCTGACATTAATACAAATACCTCAAATTTCAAATGGTTAGTATTTGAATGACATATCTATTTACTTTTCTTCCTCCTCCTCCTCCTCCTCCTCCTTTTCTTCTTCTTCTTCTCTCCTTCTCCTTCTCCTTCTCCTTCTCCTTCTCCTTCTCCTTCTCCTTCTCCTTCTCCTTCTCCTTCTCCTTCTCCTTCTCCTTCTCC
>NW_004524671.1:2423432-2424673 GCF_000260255.1 Octodon degus | reverse complement strand
TGTGAATTTGATTATTATAATATAGTTTAATTCTCAGATAGAATTATCTATCTTTTAATCCATTTTCTATGTTTTTCTCTACATTAGTTAAGAAATGCTTAGAATTATTATGACATTTTTGTTAGAAAACTCCAACATTGGGCCCATCTCTAAGTCCATAACCTTTTAAATTTGTATCAATGTTGCCTGATTTTATCACATTTAATTATTTTTATCATATACCAGATGTTTGGGATGATACATCATAAAGACTATAAAGTACTTGTGTTTCTTATAAAAGTATTGTTTGATTCTGGTGGGCAAATAAATTACTGAGTCCCCAAGTCAAATAAACCATTGATCTTTGATAGAATTTGTTTAATTTCACTTTGCCCTCTTTGTGAGAGAGCCATCCTTCATATGGCACAGTCTTTATGCCTCGCTGTAGACGCTCCAAGGCTTGCCGAGAATCTGGAGACTGCCAAGGTGTCTTCGGTTGAGGTGGAAGTTCAGCATCTTCACAACACTGTGCTACACAACAGAACATTGCTCACCTCTGATCTTCTAGCAGCTTTCTTTCTGAAGGGCCTGCTGGTGTCCAAGTGATATGCACATCACAGACCACCCAATAACCTGAGGAGAGTCCTTATGCAGAGCGTGGGACCCTCTCCAGGCAGCTCCTTCTTAGTATGTGTGGTGTTTTGACAGCTTGAGACTTTGATCTCTGTTTCCTTCACTAACCATGATTCTGTTTCTGTTGGTCTTCCTCCTCCTTCTTTCTAAACATACATCGTTATATTGGTTGACATCCACTGCTTGAAAAGTTATATAAATTATATCCAGACTTTTAAAGTGGTTCTAGGGAAAGGTTTTATATGCAGGTTTTCAATTTAAAAAAAAATTACTGCTATTTTGCATACAAACATCATAATTCACAGTTCCATTAATATTTTATGAAAGTAGCGCACTTACAGTCTCACTTTAACTAGACTAATGTTGCCCTCATCTTTTGCTAACTTTCATGATGAAAATGATACTTAATGTTTTATTTTGCATTTCACTAACTTCTAGTGTTGCCTTTTTCTACAATTTATATGTTCATAGCTCACAGTCATCTGTTTTGGTGCTGTATTTTTCTCCTTAACCTGTATGCCTGGTTTACATTTAGGGCTGCTAGATGTGCTTCAGATTTTGTTCCCAACTCTATCATTTTCTCTTCATTTGTTTCTGTAATCTTTTATCAAACACAATTCTTCATTTTG
>NW_004524671.1:2418798-2422823 GCF_000260255.1 Octodon degus | reverse complement strand
ATATGAAATAAAATGTCTAGGGATAGATTTAGCTTTCAGTTATATAGTTAGATTTGAAAGCTAAGTGTAATGGAATGTAATATTTTAAAAAATCTAACATTTTCTATCTCTAACTAAGACATAATACCCGTGGAATATGCTTATAATATTCTACTCTGTTTTATTACGTTTGACTACTAATTTAAATTCATGCTTGTAAAATGAGTATTCCATATCATTTTTCATCTGCTAACTTACATAAATATTCACCTGCTAGACACTAAGTAGTCTTATCTAAAGCAAATAATCTTAAAATGAATATATAGATATAGATATATAGATATAGATATATAGATATAGATATAGATATTATAAAGAGCCCTTCCCAGTACCCATTGTGGCCCAGGAAGTTTATATTTGTAATCCCATGGAAAAGTTGTTGGACTTTTAGCAAGTTAATTTTAGTCTACCACTTTTAGTGTAATGCATGGTGAGAATAAAGAGCCTAAGGCATATTTGTAGTTATGGAAAGCCGAGGTTCTTAATTTTAGCCATGATAATGGCTATCTGGATCAAAGGCCTCAAACCAGGACTGAACCTGGATTCTGTTCATACCTGAAGAAGAGAGAGACTTGAGGACAAGTAACTGTGAGAGTGGTGGGAAGTGTGTGAATGTCATGAGCTGGGCTAAAAGGAGGCCAAAAATCACCTCTGTAGTATTCAGAGGGAAGGATACACAGAAAGAATAATCTACACAACACAACTGAGAGAGTATTAAGTGTTTTGCGGTCAGTGTTTTAGCTCTAATGTGTGATCTTTTAAGCCATGAGAAATTATAGCTTCTTATCTGAAGGCTCGATCCCAGCCAACAACAAGGAGCACTGGCTCTTTATCCCATCTCATCCTGGCTTATGCATGAGAATAATGAAAGGGGGTCTAGGGAAGTTTTTGCTTTAAAAACTTGTACATCAACATCTCAGATGGATTGATATATATTACCTAAAGCCAATTAAAGAGATAAAGAAAGTCTTAGCTAGCTCTGTACATATTTGTATATGAAAATAGGTCAAATTTAGCCAAAATGGACCACCACTCCTCCTTTAAAGAGAGTAACCCAAGTGGTCCTCCATAATACATGTTCCATTTAGGAATAAAGATGTTAATCTGAGGTCACAAAATGTTTTTGCTAAGAACTAAGAAGAATTCTGATTTTATTGGCTGTTGTCTTAGTTACTTTTTTCTCATTACTGAGACAAAATATTCCACACCCAAAATTAATTATAGCTTTATGTAACTCATAGTTTGTAGAGGATTCAGTTTGTAATCAGCTGGCTCCAGAGCAAGATGGTATGGCAAAAAGGAAACACTTCATGGTGGTGGTAAATAGAAGGAACCAGAGCAAAACAGTGTAGAGTAAGCCTGTTTTCCTTCCTTACATTGTATGAAGGCTACCTGCCCCAGGATGCATGTAGCACTCACCCCATCTTTGTGCCCTATACTTGTGCAAGCTGAGGATGTTTTCAAAGTGAGGGTCCCATCCCCTTGCTGAGTCAAACTGGAAATGCTGTAATTCTGTTTCCTAAGGTGAGGGCATGAAAACAAGCGGTCCAGGTTTAACAATATATTTTTTATAAAATCCACCACCCATGACCACATGAGGCTTTGAGGGGACATCCAGACATGAACTATAAGATTCCATACCTGAACACTCAAAGACTCCTGTACAACTCTTTGTTGTAAAAGACAGTTAGTCCAATTGCAAAAGTTGCCAAAGTCACAAAAGTTTCATTATTGGAAAAAGGTCCAATTCCCAAGTTTCCTCCAATTCTTAAGGCAAACTCTTAGCTGTGAGTCTTTATACAAATTAAAAGTTAAACACTTAAAGTATTTAATGGTATAGGATAAACATTACTATTTTAAAAGGTACAAATAAGGGGATACAAAGCAATGGAATCAAAATAAGTCCAAACTCCAGCAGTGAAAACATTAATTCTGTAACTCTGTAGCTAAATGTGAACTCTAAAGGGCTTGGAGTCCCACTCTGATGGCGCTGCTCATGGTTGTAGCTCTCATGACTTCTTTCCGAGATCAGCCCTTCTTTCTCCTTGCTGTTTTCCTCAAATGCTCCATGTTTATGTCTTCCCCAAACTCCTGTAGCTTCCACTGTACCTTTGGCTTTGCAATCACAGCTTCACACACTACCCTTTCAGGAACTAAATGTCTGGCTCCCCAGGCCTTCTGAAATCTGGGTGGAAGCCTTCTGACCCCACAACTCTTATATTCTGCATGAACTTAAAACCAACATCAAGTAGATGATGCCAAGCCTCCTGTCAGCTAGAGTAGTAGCCAGGATTTCTTGTCTCATGACTATATGGGTCAAATGCCTGGATCATTCAACACTCTGAATCCATTCCTTAGGTACATATTTTCTACGCTGCCACCGTTCTGGAACATCATGCTCTGTGATTTTCTTTCAAAGCGAGTCTTTCAATTTTGCAGTTTTGAGTCGGCCAAGGTTGGAGACTTGCTGCTTCTTGTGATACCTTTAGGCCATCTTTTATATTCTCTTGTTCCTTTTCTACAATGGAGATCTATTTAGCTCCATGGACTTACTGGAGCTTTTTTACTGGCCAAACTCATAACATTTTAAATCATTTGACTTGGCTCTCTGCTGTTGATTCTCAGAAAAGAAAAGAAAAAAACAACAACAAAAATAAAACCCCACTGGTTTAAAGCACCCAACAGTAGCTATGCCACTACCTCAGCATCTGAAAACCTTGAAATTTCTTTATCTGTATTATTTCATTCAATACCCTTAGTCTTACTCTCAGGAAATGTCGCTGGACATGAGCAAAATGTATATAAACATTTTTTTTCCAAGTCGTAACACATCATCTGAATTCTAAAAGCCAATGAAGTCCTATTGCCTAGCAGAAATCTCCAGATTCTGGTCTTTACCAACATTATTTTTATCAGCCTTCTGTTCTCAGGTCAGACCAGAATCTGCCATATAGAACAGCCTACAGTATTCCAGCCCCACTCTGTTAGACAACATCTCCTAACCTTTACAAGCTCTTCCCATCACCCATTTACAAAGGCTCTTAAACAACATAGTTGGATAATCACACCAATGACCACATTCCTGGTACCAAAATCTGTATTAGTCATTGTTTACTAGAGAAATAGTTGTAGCACAAGATACACAAATGTATAAGAAATTACAGGATTGGCTGATAATGGTCATCTACAGAGTTGGATCAAGAAGTTTATAGAGGGTGTCTATACCCTAGAGGCTGAAGCTTTCAGACTTTCACTTGCTGCAGTGTTCTGTGCAAATCTGTTATGGTTTGTGTCTAGTTGTCCCTCCAAAGCCTCATGTAGTTGTGGGGTAGCTTCTGAAGTTTGTGATTGATTCTTGATCTAGTGCTCGATTGCAGGCATGGGTGCAACACCCACCCTGAAGTGGGTAATCAGCATCACAATGTAAGGAAGGGAGAGAAGCTAGCCAGCTGCCACAGCTGCTGCTCCTCCTTTTGCTCTTTGCTACTTGTCTGCCTCCATGAATGCTGCCCTCTGCCATGTGCCACTCTGCCTTGAAGCTAGCCGGGTTAGGACTAAAGCCTCCACTAATTGTGACTAAATAAACCTTTCTTTCCTTAATATTGGGTATCAGGTGTCTTGTCCCAGCAATGTGAGAAAAGCAACCAAGCCAAACTCGATATTAGGAGGCTGATTGAAAGCTAAAGAGTCTACCCTAGAAAGTTGAAAATTCTTTTCTATAAGTCTGAAGAGTCCCAAGTAGGAGACAAAGAGTCTGTGCTATAAGCCAGGAGATGATATCCAAGCTAAAGGCAAAGACTGTAGCTCTTCTGAAAAACCAGAAATTATTCCTTTCTCACTTCTCTTTTATACACTAAGGAAACTAGCTGTTTTAGGGTATATCCTCTATATCCTAGAACATAGACAGCTATCCTAGGGCAGGTACTCTACACCCTAGGTGGTAGAATCACTGAGTCACTTAGTTAAGTTCTAAACTTCTCAAATTG
>NW_004524671.1:2413919-2417450 GCF_000260255.1 Octodon degus | reverse complement strand
GAAATCTCCTTACTATGAAAAGCAACTTGAACAAAAAGGAAAATGGAGAATTATAGTGAACAAATGCATTCCTTCAAATTTTATGATATTTACACTGTATTCTCTCTTTGCCCAATGGGGTGGAATATCAGGCTCAATCATACAGAAATGACTTATGATTTTTGACCCTAAGAAAGCAAAGAATTATGCTCTCATAATTTATAGTTACTGGTCCTGGAGGTCAGGGAAGGCATGTGAACGGACAGAAAAATTGAAAACTTGAGAAAAGAAGGCAGAAAATGTAAGACTCTACTGTTAGAAAGAACAAAACTTCTGGTACACATGTAGGGCTAGAAAGTGAAAACAGACTCTCAGGCAAATTGCAGTGACAGGCTTCAAACATGACAAGAGCACTTTCCATTCGTTTTCCTGCCTGATCAGAGTAACAGACCCTCTAGCTCTGTTGTGCTGAAACTGCGAGCTGGTTTGAGCGCTAGAATACAGAGTCCTGGAGGGAGGGTGGGGTAGGAAGAAGAGCAGAGCAGAGGGCCACGCTGCGTGCAGCCCACAGCCCTGCCTAAGCTGCAGGCCAGAATAAACACTGTGCTGTGACCTATTTAGCAAATGAAAACGCACACCAGAGAAAGCAGCCAAGGTCAGGAACACATCCTTTCCCGCTGAGATGATTTGGGATGCTCAGAACAAGAAAATGAATAGCTCACATGAGGGAGTTTCCTTGAACTCCCCTGGGCAATAAATCACTGACTGCAGCGAAGTTTCTGCTTTTCTAAAACTTCGTTAAATAAATGGCACAACAAGCGGAGTCTGAGTTTTATTCTCCTTTTCCTTTTTTCTTTTTTTACACTAAAGGCAACATCTGATTAAAAGGAGTTCTTCCAAGGCTGGCCTGTGTATGGTGGAGTCTGGACTGCCTTCCAATCCACCTGTCCCTAAGGTCACCAAAAACCTGTGGATGTGGCCTCACTTTGGACAGATTCTTAGCAAACTCACAGCTCAAATACCTACTTCTTCACTATGTAGTTCTTCTAGGTACTTTCCTCTTGAAGTCACTTGATTGTATTCAAAATGTCATGCTCACAAGGAAGGAAAATCAAAGGTCAAGCTGTGCAGCCCACCCCATGGAAGGCTGCCAAATAAAATAAAGATGAATTTCTATCTCTGTGTCATCTCTCTCTCTCTCTCTCTCTCTCTCTCTCTCTCTCTCTCTCTCTCTAATACACATAAAAAATAACCATCAGGAAATACACTGAAAAGCTCCAAATAATTGTCCATAGGTGATATCATTGTTAGGAATAATTGTCTTGGGCCAGTGAGATAACTCAGTAGATTAAATGCCTGTTTAGGCAAGCTCAATCCCCAGCACTACGTGCTACATGGCCCTACCCCTGGTGTGCTGAGCCAGCCCCTGATACTGGGCATTCTGAAACACATCTGTAATCCCAGCACAGGGCAGACTGAAGCCTGGAGGATCACTATGAGTATGAGCTATGTTGTGAGACCTTATAATTAATAAAAGAAAAGAGACCAGGCATGAGAGTGCACGCCTGTAATTCCAATGCTGGGGAGATTGAAAACAGGATCACTACATGTATGAGTTGTGTAGTGAGACCCTATACCGAATACATAAATAAAAGAAAAAAATTCCTTTCCTTTGCATATTTTCTTGTTATTTCCTGACTATTCAACAGTTATAGAAGTATTATCCATTAGAATTAGATATTGAGCAATAAGTATAGCCATGTTCTTTTAAATTTTCTAATAAAGAGAAAATTTTATTATTACTCTATATTTTACAAAATTTACTAAATCCAAAATATTATTTCCATAGCTCAGAGGATTAAAGCACCTGCTTAGGCAGCCTCAGGGGCCTGGAGTTTGATCCTGGGGCCTGCCTGCCTGCCCCACCCCCCGGGGCACCCTGGGAGGGCAATTGAGACTGGGTGTTGTGGCACATGCCTGTAATCCCAGCCCTTGGGAAAGCTGTAAATGAGAGGATCACTAAAAGTCCAATCTACCCTGTAGACCCTGCAGACCCTGTCTCTCTCTCTCTCTCTGTCAGCCCTTGGGAAAGCTGTAAATGAGAGGATCTCTAAAATTCCAATCTCCCCTGTAGTCCCCGCTGTCTCTCTCTCTCTCTCTCTCTCTCTCTCTCTCTCTCTCTCTCTCTCTCTCTCTCTCTGTCTCTCTCTCTCTATAATTTTCATATATAATTAACATATAAAATTATTTTAAAAGGTTACTTTTTCTATTAACTCTTCAATATCTGATGTGTACCATATACTTACAATTTGAAACTGTTCTATTTCTTTGGTCTTGCATTAGACAGTACAATTATACATGAAAGATAGCAAACCTTAATTACATATATTTGAATTATTTAAATGTATGTGTATGATAAATACACCTTGAATAGCAGGACACAATGATATAAATAGTGTACATAATATTTCCTAAACTGCATTCTGGAATTCTAATACTTGGGTGTCTTATTACATGTTACTAGATAGCATATTATAATACAATAGAAAAATGTATGCTACAAAGTCACGATAGTTTGAGAATTGTGATAAACTACTATTTCTAAATAAAATGATACTACTATTCCCTGAAATTTGGACCAAAGTTCTTTTATTTTTTTATGAAACATCCTGCAGAACATATGGAACAGTTTAGAACAGTTGATGTAGAGACATTATTCAATGAAGTAAATAACGTTTATAACCCTCCTGTCTCTAGGCAAAGTTAATCACCATGTGAACAGGTACTTGAGCTCCTGCGCTTAGTCTGAGCTCTTTCTTTTGCTTTTTTGCCATAGACTTTTCTCATGAAATCTCCCTCTAGCCTATGCCTGCATTTATTACCTCTATCCCGAGGATTCATCTTTTTAGAGCAGAATTCTTGAAATGTGTAACTGTTTAACATTCATTTTCCACAACTACCGGGGTAATCACTCTCAACTAGTCCAAAATGCATATGTGAATGACACTCCTATGCACACACACACACACACACACACACACACACACACACACACACACCCCTTGGCCTTCATAAGCATTCTGTACTTCAGTGAAAGGCTCTACTGTGCATTAATTAGATTATCCAAATTTCTTGTTCCATCATCCACTTAGAGTATATATTAGTGGCATATTTTGAAGAGGCCTTGATCTACCCATTTTCCATCCCCGCCATACTCAGCCTTAGGTTCCTGTCCCATCACATCCACTACACAGTCATTATTGCCTTTTCCTAATTTAACTCAAAGTGATCCGTATAAAACACAGGCATGACCCTGTGTCTGTTCTGATTAGAACGCTTCAAGGGCCTCTCATTTGTCTCAGGCTGAAAACGAAGTCCTCTGACAAGGCCCTCATGTTATTGTTCATGGTATTCTGAGTCTGTTTCTCTCCCCTTGTATTCTACACATTACGTAATCTCACCCTCTATTCTAGGCACTCTGGCTTTCAGACATGGTTTTGTGCTGATGTCTCCTACTTGTAGACCTGAACACGCTGATTTTTTCATGAGGCA
>NW_004524671.1:2403551-2413819 GCF_000260255.1 Octodon degus | reverse complement strand
TCTTTCTTTCTTTCTCTTTCCTTCTTTCTTTCTCTTTTTTCATTTTTTGAGGAACAGGGGATTGAACCCAGGCCCTTGCGCTTGCCAGGTAAGCACTTTATTCTACTGAGCTATCTCCCCAGCCCCTCTTTCTTTCTGCTGGATACACATATGCTTGTGCTGTGGAGTAAGCCTTTTCTTTTGCTGTTAGAATATTTGTCATTTTTTGGTAAGCATATTTTTAATATTCATGTTTATATTGAGAAGATTGGGTGTAATCTTGATAAAAGGTTATCTCTTCCTATGTAAGGCTGCTTGAATTAAAATATTCAATGTAAAATTAACTCCAAAATTCTTTATTTTCATTAGTTTTTTTCACTTAGATTTCATGCCATATCAATAGTTAAGAGTGAAAAGATTTCAGATTAAGCTGTGTCACATTGGTGCATGCCAGTGATGTCAACGTTGTATTCAGGAAGTTAAAGCAGGTGGATCCAAAGTTTAAAGGCAGGCTGGACAACATAGTAAGTTCAAAGTTGGCCTAGACTGTGTAGTGAAGGTCTATTATGAATGAATGAATGAATGAATGAATGAATGAATGAGCGAATATATAAATAAATAAGTAAATTCAGACTCGCATATCTTTTTATTATGTTGTGATTTGGATGAAGTTTAGAAAAACCATGCTAAGGGGCCAGCCATATAGCTCAATATACTAAAGTGACTACTTAGGCAGAGCGCAGCAGTTGGGGTTCAATCCTTGATGTGAAGTGCAGGACCACCCCAGGATGCTTTGAGATGTGGATTGAGAAAACTGGGTGTGGTGGCACATACTTGTATCCCCAGTGCTTGGGAGGTTGAAAGCAGGAGAATCACTACAAGTCCAATCTACATAGTGAGACCCTGTACAGCCTGTCAATCCTGTACCAAATATTAAACAAGAGGCAAAAGAAAAACCATGCTAAAATTTTATAAACAATATAGTTGTTTGGAGGTGGGACTTCTGAAGAATATTATCTTTCTTGTGGGTTGAGATTAATTCTTATAGGAATGGATTAGCGTGAATGATCTAATGAGAATATCTTCTTAGGTTGTTAACCCTCCAGAAGAGAGGCTTATTATTATTACTCCACAACATAGGCAGTTGAGCTTAACCTCACCATCTGTCTGGATATCAAGCATCTTAGACATAACATGGAACAGGTATTTTCCATCAAGTATTGACATTTTAAACTTTGACTCCCTCCAGAATGTGAAGAAAAAAATAAAAAGATACAAAAATATTTAAAAATGGGAATAAGCTATTACATATCATTACACAAAAATTTATAAATCTAATCATATGCGTCCTTGTAGCAGGACAGTCCTTTGACATTTTTGTTGTCTCTTGTTTTCATTTATTACCCATTTTTTTTAAAAAAACAAACGCTTATTTGAGAGACAGTACGGCAGCAATTGATATGCCATGACAAGCAGGCCTTCTATGTAATTAGAAGACCAGAATTCCAAGCCTGACCCTAAGTGCATTTGCTTAGTTCACAGGTATCAGCATATATATTTACTCATAATGAAAATTTTACCAATTAACTGCTAGTTTCAAAAACACATTGAAGATTCTCAGGATCATTGCCTTACCCATCTTGTGCATAAAGATGTATGACTTTGCCCCTGTCATGTCTCCTAGCTTTTCTCTTTGCTCTCTCTTCATTTTGGCCCCAGTCTCTCAAGGTTGGTGAAGACTCAGGACATAGGAGAACTCAACTGTGTCCCAAATTTTCTGATCAAGGAGATTATGGGGCCAAAGAGGAAAATGAATGATGATGTAGAGTGTGCCTAAAGTAGGATACAAATGAATGACCATTTTGCATCTGTATACTCAAAATAGTGAAGATAGATATACAGCTTCATTCTCTTAATTCAATGAATAGAGAGTTTTGTTCTAATAGTGTTTGAGACAAGCTATCGTATCTGCATCCTGCACAATGAATAACCACTAAGCCAACAATATGCAATGTATTAATTATTGAAAATGTGCTAGTAATCAGTTGTGAAACTTTCTCATTGCCATTTGTTTCTCAATAAAATTATTTAAAAATAAAAAATAAAAACAAATAAATAAAATTATACAAAAAAGAGCATAGCCTCCTCCATAATTCGATCACCGTCAGAACACAGGCTTGTGGGAAACCATTCTCATTTAAATCATGGCACAGGAAAAACTAACTATGGAAAAATGGCAGTGTGTGTGTGTGCTGAGTTGTCTTAACACTTTCCACTTGAGTTTGTTTCCCATAACTAGATGATAATTACAGAGAGGGGGAGACTGATCATTAGAAACATTCTACCTGCTACTTATAAGAGACCACTGAAAACTGTTTTATTTCATCATTTAAAGGAGAACACAAAGAAACTTGGCTACTGAACAAGTGAAGTTCCCTGGGAGGGTATACATTGAAGTTTAAAATAAAATTTGAAATGATTTCCATCCCACTACAGATATCTTGAAGTAAAAAGAGTTGTTTTTGAGCTAAACAGGTAGTCAGCAATATCATTTCAAACATGAGAAGTTGAAAGGCACTATTTCCAGTAAAAGCATCTACAGTATTCACATTTGTATTTGAATATCTTTCCTTTTCCCAGGGTGTGCCATGGTTGAAAAAAATAATAATAAGACAGAGAAATCCACTTGAATAATGTGCTTCAAAGTAGATGGAGCAGAAAGAATTCCCAGAGGCAGGTCAAGTTCAACCCAAGAACAACTCACTGAGTGCTTTCATAACTAGTTAAAATACAAGACCAACAATACCTCAGCACTCAAAATCAGTGCTGAAATGCAGCAGCAAGTTGTTAATATTGATATGGTTAATATACATGGAACAGGACTCCTTTAATTTCCTGAAGCAAAAATTCTCCATGGTGTTGACATTTCCTTACTGAACTCTTAGGATTGTTTGGTTTCAAAGGCTGTTGGGCACAAGACGTATTTTGTTTTAAATAATCCTTCATAAAAAATTCAGCTTTCAGTCTAATGTGATTGAAACTCAACTTGAGTGTGCTTTACAATGCATTGAACTGGAAATTCTATGGGCATTGAATTATTCAAGATGTGGTAGGCAAACGAGTGATATGTGTTCTCCTGTGGGGTGGGGACACTTGAAGAAAACAGTGAGACTTGATATGTCTTGTTATCTCATTTTATTTACCTTTTAGAACTCCTCCAAATATTAGAGGAAAGAAATCAATATCAATTTTCATCTCTGTCACGTTCTACACTTCAATTAGTAATGAGTGTCAAATTTGACCATGGGTCTCCATACCACCTGCTCTGCAATAATATTCCTGAGTCTTTATTAAAAATGTAAAATTGTCATTGAATTTCCAAATATGATTCTCCAGCGGCTAATTCAGCTTGTTTTATTAATAAGTGAGTTCTCATGAGTAATACTAATTTAATATGCCTGCATGCAAGATTGAACTATAAATTATTCCTACTGAAGGTGATGAGAGATGGCTGTTGTGTGATTGTTGGGCAGTCACCTCCCTGAATTAACCCTGCGAGCACAAGCTTCTTTCAAGAAACCATGGCAGCTTAGAGTAGCAAACCTGACAGCATTTTCTACTTCCTTTACCAGCAGCATGGTACATGGTGGGCTATGAGATGCATAGTCACCCTGTATATACTTGTAAGATTTTCTCAATTAAATTTCCCCCAAAGAAAAGTGATTTCATAGTTTATTCATTTTGCTCCTACTACCACACTTCAGGACGACTTACATTGTGCTGCCCATGTGATCCTTTCATTTCTGAGATACTAACTATAAAATGAATCATAAATGATTAGAGTCTTGCATCTTGAAGGTCAAAATTCCTCTAGAAGACAACTGGAATATATGTACCTACTAAAGGACAAACTGTTTCTATGAAGAAACCAGCTTTTATTTATACTTAAAGAAGGTATGATACCAGAGCTATGGATAGGGAGAGTAGATGAGGCGTTCTGTGCTTTGTACAATAAGCCACAGAAAATATTTGAAATAGCCTGCAGCTTTTTGTCTTTTGTTCTAAGCCTTTTTTAGTATATCGCTCTTGATCAATTACTCTTAAATCTACAGGAGATGCTTGAACATTTGACAGCTGTGATTTTTATGCCCTGGAGCATTTCTGATGGTTACTAAGATAGAGCAAAAAAAAACCTCAAAAAAAAAATAAAAACACTTTTTTCCAAAATTTTCAGTGAAGTTAGTGTAGAGGAAAAGAACTGCAGCCTGATAGCCTGAATTGCCATTCTAAGGCCAAGAATACATAAACCTTCACAGGTAAACCTTCTCAGTTTGCTTAAGTTAAGAATTTGATTTCTCCTATTTTGTATAAGACAATGGAAGCTTTACTTCCATTGTTGTATTCCCTAGTCGTATGCCGAAGAGTAGACATAGCTCATTAACCATAAAGCATAATGAGGAGGTGTAGCTGGAGAGGTGCACATTTAACTGTATAAATCAAAATAAAAATTAGGTTCTCCAAATATTTAACATTTTTTATTGTTAACATATTTGTATTGAATAATATGTTTTGTGTACTTCAAAATTACTAAAATTTTTATAGTCTCTACCCTATGAAGAGCCACATCCTGACTTCTAAACACAAGAATGAATCAGATGACAACAGATAAACGAGTATTTTATTTAATATCAAAATTAACTCACTGCTCAAGAAAAATGAGTAGATACCTTCATTTTTCCAATATTTTTTTTTTTGCACTGGGCTATGGCATCCCTGATAGAGGAGTTTTACTTCATTTTAATCTAAAAGAGAATGTGCACTTTTGTTAACATGGAAATTGATACTCTCAGGCAGAGTCAAGGGCTGTTTTCATTCAGCTGAATTCCTGTTTCCATTGATAATTCAAAATTTAATAGAATTTTCATCTACCACTGAAAAGTCTATTCATAATAATCTTCTCACCAGAGTTCATGACAACCCAACTTTTCCATGGGAAAGAGAATAGAAACACCACACTTTTCTACCTTGTGAGATGATACAAATAGGGCCAGAAATGTGGCTAGTGTAAGAATCTACTCAGGCAAGGCTAAGATAATCATAGGGTTTATAAGTTCAGAAGTGCTGCCAACAGTAGAGGCAGATAAGTTGGCGAGAGAGTGATCACACCATCATGGTGACCAATTAGAGCTTTCATGAGCATTTGAGGACACAAAAACAGTATAGAGAGTGCAGTTATCTAAAGAATATCATTTTTCCGGATCACCTAACACTTCCTTGATCTTCTAAGAACTTTAAAAATTGTCAGTTTACAGTTACAGTTGATGAGACTATTTCTTCTGGCTTAGAGAAGGCATTTTAGCTTCAGAGAATATCATTACATATGAATTTTTGGAGAAGATGGGTCCAAAACTCAAAAGAATCACTGAGAGGGATGAAGATTTGTCCTTGTCCTGTGGTGTGGTTTTGGTTGCTGTGGGTATACTGTCCTATGCACATTTGGCAGAAGTAGGGCAGGATAGTTTTAACAAAGTTCTTATGCTACTAGCATTAACGTTTTAATTTTACCAATGGATACCCACTACATTAATCTATGGATAACTATTATCTTATCTATGCTTTTTAAAGTATTCGTGGAGAAACTCAACATGGTGTTGTTATGTGGTCAAACTTAGAATCTGTTAAGTTTCAAAGCATTTTTTGAAGTCACCAAAGACAGAGGCCCCAGGCATATCTTATTTTCATTGGCTCACAATCAGTATTTGCTGTATGAAATAAATGAATATATAGTATGAGAGACATCTGACAGGTTATTTACATAACTGAATAACAATGCCCAATCTCGCCTGTGATCATGCACTACAAAGTACTGCATACTTCTAAAAAATGACCTTGTTACAAAGAAAAAGTTCAATTGCAGAGTATCTCAGTTCTAACTTCTAGAAGAGCTTGGAAGTCATCACTCTGATTACAAGATAAAGGAGACCAATTAAAAATTGATGCATTTTCTTGGCTCATTAAGAGACCTAAAGTTGCAGGCTAAGCTGCCAGGCCCAGGAACATGGAGAGCTAAATGAATTCCCACAGTTACAGCCAACATCTGAAGTACTAAGCAGGAGCAAAAGTGGGAGAACCAGATCAAGTGAGAATACTTACACAGGAACTTTGATGAATTACTGGAGTATGGACTCACACAAAACTGAAATCTGATGCCTGTAGTTTTATATGACCCTACATATTTCTGGAGATTACCTCTAGGAATCCCACCAGATTCCCAGTGAAGTGATATCCCTGGAAGAGTCTCTCTTGGCTCTGGGAAAAGAGCGGTAGAGTGAATATTGTGAAATATAGCTGAAGAGTTTTCCATAAAAAATTCTCATCCTGTAGGTGCTGACATTGTCAGGGCTTTATCATAGCTAGCATAATAAACCTGCTCCCCCTCCAAACTCCTTTGACCTTTCTGCCTCAAAGCAGGGGAACAAATGTACTAAAATGGCCCTGGGCTTCAATGAAATAGATTGAAAATACTGCAGTGAAGGAAGGAGTAAGGGGC
Organism: Octodon degus; assembly: GCF_000260255.1. Taxonomy (NCBI): domain Eukaryota; kingdom Metazoa; phylum Chordata; class Mammalia; order Rodentia; family Octodontidae; genus Octodon; species Octodon degus. The sequence goes on along the minus strand of NW_004524671.1, from coordinate 2,407,290 downwards.
AGCAAGTAACAGTAATCACATACTCAGGAAGCACACTTACAGGGTTTCGGCCCAGAGATACAGATCCACTCTAGACTGAGAATTAATCAGATGGCTGATTAATTGTGGAACATGCCCTTCCTTCACACCTTAACAATGCCCGGCATTGGTCAATAACACTACAGGAAGGCTGGACTACAGCTTGTCACATTTGTCATGCCACGGAACTGCTCCACTGAAAATGCAGCTCTCAGTGATCCTAAACCAAGCACCAGTAAAGAACTAAAGTGAGGCAAAGTTTAGTGTAACAAAGGATGATTTATTTCAAGGAAAAGATAGAAAAGGAAGAAGAAAGAGAGCTACCTGAGGTGGTAGGTGGCTTCAGAGACCAAAGGTCATGAGCTCTTAGACTTAGCTCCTTTTATTGGGGACTAGTGTCTTCCGCATGCCCCAGGTGGGAACTCGTCATGATATGATTTGTTCCCTTAACTTGCTTTGACTTTAACCTAGACCTTATGGCCATCTGAATTCTTTTTGTTCTTTTGTAATGAGTGAGTGAATAGGACAGCTTATTGGAAAGGCTATGTATTTAACAATTAAGTGCATAGCTGGTACAATATGATACTGATGTTAAAGTGAGAACATATGTACACTTGGATGTGGGTGTGCCCATGTGCACATGTGTCACACATGCTAAATTAGAGTCCTTAGGTGGCTGTCACTTATTGTCATTGCCTTCTGTCAGGTAGGTGAGTGAGGGGACTTGACTTTCCTGGTAACTGTGTTGCTGCCACCTCTCCCAGGTCTAGCTAGCTTTTTCTCCATAGTGTTTCCAATTACCCTTCTTCCTAATTACTCTAACTGCAAAAATACCTGTGAGGACAGAAAAAGCTCTCAGTAAGTTTCCCTACTGATCTGAATAAAGCTCAAGGAGGTCTTTATCCCATCTTTTCCCCACCTACAGTGTCACACGTTTTTACCAGCTGGAAGAACTGCAAGGTGACCTCTCCATGAGGAAGAGAATTTAAAGAAGTCTAAATCTGAAGCAGGCAAGAGAAAAACAAGGAGCATGGAGTTCAAACCTCTGTCACCTATAAACTCAACAACACTCTTTCACTGCATGATACATGCCTTCTCGTCAACAAAATGTAAGTCACTTGAGCAGATAAGAAAAAATCTGCAAGCTGAGGAAACCAAACAGGTTCATAAACAGACTCAGAAATAACACCACATTGACATTATCAGGGAATTTCAAATAATGATTTATTATTCTGGTAAGGGTTCTAATAGAAAAATAGATGAATTTTCTTCAACAAATGTATCCATTTGTAATTCTGTAAACAGAGGACCCTAGGTAAAGATCAAAGGAAATGCAAGAAATAAAAATAAGTAAGAGAAATGAAGAATTAATGTCTTTGGTAAGTTCATCATGAAACATATCAGAGGAAATAAAAATGTAAATGAGAACAGATGTCGGTGAAAGTTTCTAGAATGTGCATATACTCTAACGTAAAGCACTAACCAAAGGAATACCAGAAAAAGAAGAAAGGAGCTAAGGAAATCTTTTGAGTAATAATGACTGAAATGTCTCCAAAATTAATTGCGAAGCCATAAATGAAAAAAGCTTATAGAATATCACACAAGAATTCACAGTATAAATCCACAAAAGAAAAGAAAAGCACAACAACACAAAAACTGCTACTAAGTTATGTCATATTGTGCTCCTCAACTAAAGATAAGGTTGAGATAAGCCTCAGGAAGAAAACCTCATTTATGTAAAAACCAGATAAAATTTAGCAGGATTCATCTCAGAAATCTCGTGAACAGGAAAAAGAAGTGAAATATTTATTTAAAACTTTGAAATAAAAAGCCCCACCAAACTCAAATTACATATGAAGAGAAACTGTCCTTGAGAAATTACAGAGGAAGCAGGTCATGATGGAAAACATGTGTAAGCCCAGCATGTGGGAGACAGACAGGAAGAAAGCAAGTTCTAGCCCAGGCTGGGCAAATCAGCAGCTAAGGGAGAGTTTGTCTTGAAAAGTAAAAACAGGGTTGGGCATGCAGCTCATAGTGAATACAGGGGTAGCAAAACTTGCTAGTTGTCCAAACTTTCATGATATCTCTTCTCTAAAACTGAAAAATGAATTCTAGGAACAACAGATGTTAAGAGTAGGAAAAATTTTTTAAGAGAAAGAAAGCTCCTGTCTAAGAGGGTCAGAAGGGTCCTTGGAAAGTGGCTCACTCACTAACCTCACTTCTCAAGGATGCTTTATTGAGCAGAGCCATGAGGTGAGGTGGGATTAAGGTGGGACAGAACTATAACCAATCAATAATATTATAAGTAGAGTCACTTAGGTAATATTGACCCAATGACAAATCATAGGATAGGTGTGAGGTGAGACAAAAGTATGTTCAGCCAGTAAGTATACAAGTGTAGTTGCTTGCGTAATACTGATTAAGCAGGGATCAAATGGGAAACAAGTCACATAGCAAGTACACAAAGATGTACAAGGACTTTCCTGGAGGGGGTGGGTTAAGTAGGTTTGGTCCTCCACCCCCAGGTGACTGATGCCTATTTAGAATATCAATCACTGCTGCCCATCCCTAGGGAAAGTATATGGGTGAGTAGTTATTTTTCTTAGCTTCTGGCCTTCCACTTCTCTCCCAGCAGGAGAGAGACACAAGTGGCCAGGCCCAGCCACTGCAGCACAGCCGCCATGGGCGGCATGGAGCAGCCAGACACAAAGAGAGCAAACCAAGAGAAAAACAGACACCCCTGAGAAGGAGAGTAAAGTCAGCATGAGCAAAAAACTCCAAGCTCCTCTCACCAGTGCCAAGAGAATTCAGAAGGATCTGGCCAACATCACTCTAGATCCTCCACCCAACTGCAGTGCTGGTCCTAAGGGTAACAACATCTATGAGTGGAGATCTACCATTCTACGCCTCCCAGGATCTGTGTGTGAAGAAGGTATATTCTTTTTGGATATCACTTTTACTCCAGAATATCCCTTCAAAACTCCAAAGGTTACAATTCAGGCAACAATCTATCACTATAATATTAGCAGTCAAACAGTTATTTGCTTTCATATATTGGAGGATAATTGGAGCCCAGCACCAACTATTTCTAAAGTTCTCCTTTCTATCTGTTCACTTTTTGCAGATTGTAATCCTGCCGACCCTTTGGTGGGAAGTATTGTCACTCAGTATATGACCAACAGAGCAGAACATGACAGAATGGCCAGACAGTGGACCAAAAGATATGCTACATAAATTGAATTGAGTTTTCCCGATTCTTACATTGTTTGTCTGTCACAAAAGAGAGCTGCTTATGATTTTGAATGGGTAGGGGAGGGTGGGAGTTGGGAAAGAGCAGGGTATTTCTATAATAGTTATTATTCTGTCTTACTTAAGATTTTGCTGCAACTTAAGGTATCTTGCTACAGTAGACAAAATTGGTATCAGCACCTTTTAAAAGTCATTAGTTCTACAATATTAGCTGAAATATAGTACAGAAAAGAATGTACACTTAGACATTTGAATTCTATTGCTTATAGTATATAATTTTTAAACAGTTTAATTTGTACACGTTACACACATGGCTGTTCTAGTAAAGTCATTGTAATATGGCATACTTTTTGTTTTAAAATTTGGAATTTGTGGCCCGGGGAGATGGCTCAGTAGAATAAGTACTTCTCTGGCAAGCACAATGACCTGAGTTCAATCCACAGTTCAGTCAAACAAAAAATGAAAAAAAAAA
>NW_004524671.1:2390347-2398041 GCF_000260255.1 Octodon degus | reverse complement strand
TCTACACATTACGTAATCTCACCCTCTATTCTAGGCACTCTGGCTTTCAGACATGGTTTTGTGCTGATGTCTCCTACTTGTAGACCTGAACACGCTGATTTTTTCATGAGGCATTTTGTCTACTATACTTCTCACTTTTCAAGAGGCACTCAAGTGTCACATCCTCAGGGACAAGCCTGGCATCCTGAATTAATCCAAATCCTATTTTATTTTCTCAAAGTAGTAATGCACCTGATTCATAACACTCAGCTATAATTATCAAATTGAGGAGCATAATTATTTGATTGATAGTTTTTATTTCAAAACCAATTATATATGGGAGGAAAGCCTGTCTGATGTAGTTCCTTCATTTGGTTAAGCCAGAAAATACCACAGCGTCTTGAATGTCATAGAAACATGATGGATATTGGGAGAGTACATGAATAAATATCCTAAAAGTGGGAGTTCCAGAATGGGTATGGATAGGATGGGGTTTGTGATATATGGTATCAATTTGTTTTTAGGAAAATTGTAGCACTTTCCTGATTTGACCTTTTAAAAATGGCAGTACAATTGTTTTATGAAAAACTTTAATATTATGAGAAAAAAGTGTTATGAAGGCAAATAGCTGTATCTTGGTTATGTGGTATCTGCTACGCTAATCATTCTGCTCACTGGGTCAGCCTGGCTTTGCCACACCCTCCAAAGGACCAAAGGAAGAACTGAGTGGTTGCGAAGGTACAAAAGAGATGAATTCAATATGAGTATACTAGCAAGAACAGAGGGACTGATCTCCAACACCCTGCCTCCAGGGTACTTGCTGGCACCTACGCAACCCACAGGGATGGAGCGAGAGAGCCAGGAGAGGGCTGGAGAAACACATGCAACCAGTAGGACTGCTCATGCTGACCCAGCTGATCATCTCAGGTCTGATGCTGTGACTTTTAGGTGACAGGTCAGTAGACCACCTGCTAGTCCTGCTGTTTTTGTAACTTGCGACAAGCTGGAAAGGAGAGATGACCAGAGACACAGTTTAGAGGGACAAGATGGGGTTCCTTAGGACAATCACTTTGCAGATTATGACTTCCCTGGAAATCCAGAAAATATCTCAGCCACTGTTTATGTCTTTAGCCTTGAAGGGGCAGGATGATTAGATAAAACGATGTGCATTTAAGTAAATCAACCTTAAGTTACCAGTTTTGGGTCACATTCCTGAAGCAATCTTGCTTTTCTGTTCAGAGATGAGCAGAAATATGGCTCAACGGTTTGGACAGCCAAAGAAGACAGATGCAATGTGAAGAAGTGCCCACTTTTTTCCCTTGTTTTGCAGTTGCACATAGGACACCTGTAGGCCCAGATGAAGCGAGATTAATCTCAGAAAATTCAGACTCTAAATCCCTTTTGTGTTCACACAATTCCCTGAGCATTTACATAAAACTCAAAGTGTACAAATAATAGATTTAAACTTGTAAGGAACTTTATAATTGGATCAAATTTGCCATAAGCCTTGACAAATGCTCTGTGAGATATTCTGACTTGAGTTTTCAAGACAGTCCAGTGACTACTACTATTTTAATCTGGTACTCCCTGGGATAAGACAAACTGGTTCAAATGAAGAAACTATCCTTTATTTCTCTCTTACAAACATAAATCTCAAGAAGGGCTCATATTGCCTAAATATATGTGTTTATGGTTTTATTGGAAAGTATGTTCAATGGCCAGGAAAGACAAGAATTAGTGTACAAATGTCAAGATCTGCTGTCCTGTAAGTCTCCTGAGTAGAATGACCTGTTATTCCTTTCCTGTATGTTCAGTAGAGTCTCAGAGAGTGTTGGAGAACAGCTAACAATGAATACTATTTCTAAACATATGGAAATTACTGAGGTAAGAATATACTTAAGAAATTTGTTTGGATTTTGACTGGCATCTACATATGTGTCCTTTATTGATGGATTCCATTTAAAACATTATCTTAGTTACTTTCATTAAGGGCCAATGTCCCAACTCACAAAGTAAGGGAGGAAAAGTTTATTCTGGCGCAAAGTCTGTAGAAGTTTCAGTCCATAGCCCATTGACTCCAAGGTGGGGTGCTATGGAAGTGGGTCACTGCAGAGGAGAATTGTTCATGACATGGTGACATAAAGGAGCGAGATGAAGGAATAGACAGAGACAGGGCCTGCCAGCCCACACCCCAGTGCCCATCCTTTGGCCATCCTTTACCTCCCAACAGCACATTTTGCAGTGGCCTCAGCAGTTGACTAACCTACTGATGGATATTGTGTACCCCGACACAGTCACAGCCCCACGGCTCCAGTTATGAGCGCATAAGGTTTCAGGGGCCAGAGATAAACCATAACAGACACAATAAATGCTTTATTTATTTATATATTTTTTAAAAATTCAGAGTAAAAATTAGAATTGAAGCAAAAATGCTACAAGTGATACAGAATTTTACCTAACAAAGTAATATGAATTTCACAGTATTTGTTGTAACACATTGTGTTTCTTCCAACCAGTTATTCATATTTCTAGATATATGCATACAAAATTGGAATAAGAAAGAAATGTTTAAGAAATGAAGAAGAGTAAAAGTACAAACAATTGAAAAAAGGACAAAACAAATTCTGTTATCTTCTCCTTTCCATAGATACCAGAAATTCACAGTTCAGTTGTCCAAACCATCCTACTTACATATGTAGAAATATCTCTTTTCCCTAATCCCTCTCCTGTCCTTGTCCTCAACTCAGTAACTCTTTCCCTTTGAATAAGTTCATTTCCTTTTCCCAGGATATATTGTACCCTTCAGATTCCATTTTTTTTTTCAAGTTTTCACACTAAGAAGACAATATGATTTTTATGTTTGCGGGTCTGATTTATTACTTAAGAATATGTCCTCTAGATGTATTCATTTCTGACAAAAGACTCAAATTTATCCTGTTTTGTAGCTGAATAATACTCCATTGTGTGAAAGTAAGACACCTTCTCTATCCATTCTTCAGTTGATGGGCATCTGGGTTGTTTCCAGGACTTAGCTATGACAAACTGTGCTACTATAGACATGGGTGCATATATACTGTTGTGGTATGAGGTTTTCTTCTGGAAAAATACCCAGGAGGGGAGTAGCTGGCTTGAATGGAATCTCCAATCCTAGCTTTTTAAGGAATCTCTACACTGATTTCCACAGTGGTTGTACCAGTCTGCACTCCCACCAACAGTGTATAAAGGTTCCTTTTTCTCCATAGCCCCTCCAGCATTTGAAATTGGATAACTTATTGATGTTAGCCATTCTTTTTGCAGTGAGATGGACTCTCAGTGTTATTTTAATTTGCTTTTCTCAATGATGTTGAACATTTTTTATATATTTACTTCACAGTTGTATTTCTTCCTCTGAGAAGTGTATATTCATCTCAGATGCCATAAAGGATTTATACAGTGAGAATTATGGTACTCTGAGAAAAGCAATAGAGAAAAATTTTAGAAAATGGAAAAACATTCCATGCTTCTGGATAGGAACTACCAACATTGTGAAAATAGCCATACTCCCAAAATTGTTATACAGATTCAATGCAACCATAATTAATTACCATTAGTATATCTCACAAATCTAGTTGATTTGGAACCAGAAGAGACACAGAATATAAAAATCAGTCCTGGGAAACAAAGGATAGGCAGGAAGTATCACAATCCCTGACCTGAAATTATACTATAATGCTACTGTGATAAAATCAGCATGGTACTGGCATAGAGACAGATCTGAAGATGTATGGTACAGAATAGAAGATGCAGACACAACTGCAAACACACGCAACATCTTCTCTTTGATAAAGGAGCCAAACATACTTACTGTAAGAAAGATAGCCTCTTTAACAAATGGTGCTGGAAAAACTGAGTTTCCCCATGCTGAAGGCTAAAGCTATACCCATGCCTATCACCGTGCACAAAGCTACAATCAAAATGGGCTAAAGATTTAATTACTAAAACAGAAACACTAAATGTAGGCAGGAATCTTAAAGACCTAGGGGTAGGTGGAGAGTTCATGAACATAAACCAAACTATATGGGAAAAACTTTGAAGAATTAACAACTGGTATCTCATCTTTTTGAAGAATTTCTTCACTTCAAATCAAATATCCAACAGACTTAAAAAAAACTCTACAAATTGGGGAAAAATTATAGCCAACTGTCCCTCCAACAAAGACCTTCTATCTAGAGTATATAAAGAATTATAAAAATAAGGTCCCCCAAATTCAAAGTTCCAATCAATACTTTTATTCAAATAAATATTAAGATTTGCATTTTCTCACTTCTATCAGCCAAACATGCATACTCATTATTTAAAAAATAGAAAAACTGATTAAAAAAAAGGCAATTGCCTTTCTGCAGTGAAGTTGTCTACTTTTCAGATTTTGGTACATGCTGTTTGAGGCTTGTAATGGTAAGCAGTTAAACATTTTTATTTGCTTCCTTTTTATAATAAAAAATGTCTAGGAAATCAAACCACTAGAAAGAAAAAAAAGACTTGGCTGAATCCAGAATAGCCAAAAATTTTGTGTATTATTGCTGTATACATCAAACAGTTTATAGGCACACCATGGAGAAACAATTAGCAAAAGTGTTATTTATATTTGTGTTCAACATTTTAAAAAATCTTTGGCTTTAGTCAGAGGTGGCCAGCTGTAAAAGTGATAACTTACTGGAGAAAAGTGAAAGTTTGTCCAAATATATTTGCTGATGAATTCCAAGGTCAATTGTATTGTATGAGTGATTACTCAAGACCTCTGATCAAAAGTATATTTTCTAGCTAAGCAAACTATTAAGTGAAAAAATAAAGCGTAAGAGTAAAGATGAGATTTCATCTTCATTCCTCTTGCAAAGATAATGTGTGTCCTTTGGCTTTCACACTGTTAAATGCAGAGAGAAAATTCTGATGAGATGTGAGCTTTTGGGGTCATTGCTATTCTTTGAGGTTCATTTTTGCATGCATTTTTCATTGGTTAGATACCAAAAATCTAGTCTGTACACTCAGGAACAAAATTCTACGCTTTAGGTCTCTATTATCACATGTCTTTTCTTTTTTTATCACGTCTTTTCAAAAGAAATCCTTCCTTGACAAACAGTATAACCAGAGTCATATCTTAGTTAGACATTCTCTCACTGTCACTACCAGCTCTTTTCCTCGAAATAGTAATATTTTCTTATTGTTGGATACACATGACAGTGTCAGGAATAGTGCTTAAAAATGATTACTATCTGAACTATGCAATGGACATTTCCTTGTTTGCAACTGAATATAATTATTTTAAATCAGAACATGTTGTTAATATTTGTAGAAGAGTCCAGTTATATCTCAAAACACATTGCTGCCTCAGTGCAGGACCTTAAATTATGTTCTGGTACACTTTGCTATGTAAACCAATATAATTTCAACAATATATAGAAATCCATGACTACATTTTCTTCTCTCAGAATGTTACATTTATTTGTCTTCACTTCATTAAAAAGGTGAAATTTGATCTGATGGCACAAAAGTATTTTAGCAACACTTCCTTAATATTTTAGTTAATTCTCATACTTTTCAACCCAGGCAAATGCTCAAAATTCACCTGGGATGAGGGTGTGGTGGAGAGGAGAGTGAGCACCAGGCTTTTCAAGGACCTTGAACTGTTGGGCTGAGACCTCACCTAGCTAGTGTCTGTTACATAAATACCAATTGAGCTCTGCTGAAATTGGCCACAAGTATATTTCATTCTATTATACATATAATGGGAACAATGAAAAATCTTTTTCCTTGTTAGGCTTTTCTATTGCCAATCTAAAACAACTGGGATAAAAGCCCATCTAAATCTAACCATCTAATCTAAGAAAAAATTGGTCTCTTTTACTCATTTAATAAGGGCAGTTTCAGTGTTCACTGATGCTGAGCCACTATAATTATGTTAAAGGTGGGATAGGGTATCAACAGAAGAGGTGCACACATCCACACATGTGCACATACATTTACTGATGTGAATGCACATAAATGTCAGCCACTATCCTCACCAATTTCCCATCTTTTCTTTTCTACTTAAAGGGCATCCCATATAAATTACATGAATAGAAAGATAGACAAGTATCATGGTTGGAACATTTTTGTGTTAAGGACTATGCTTTGGGCAATGTGACACCTGTGTATGTGTGTGATTGTTTACATACACATGAACAAATACTCATAGTTATCTATAAAGTATTAGAGTAGTCATACAGCTGAAAGCAGAAAGGGCTGTTGCAAAATATCACTTTGCATCCTGCTTGTTTACTGTGCTTTCATTTTTTGTTTATATTTTCTTTATGAAATTATGTACAGAATGCTTCAGTGATTGCTACTACCCATGCTCAAACATAGACAAAATCCACAATCAGCAGTGCAATTCCCCTGGAATTATCTTAGAGAAGTTTGGCCTACGAGTCCTCTGCTGTCTCCCACGTGGATGGGTGTTTGCCCATCAGCCTTCCCTGGTCCTCACTTCACATCAGAACTCAAAGGAAAGCTGAACATTTCTTTCATCTTATCACATTATTTATTATTTATTTATTTATTTGCAGTACCGGGGATTGAACTCAGGACCCTTATGCTTGCCATGGAAGTGCTTATTCTACTGAGTTATCACCTCAGGCCACATTCTTTTACCTTAATATTTACATTTTTGCTTGAGTCTCTTATTTCTTTCCCCTCCCCTTGATCCACATAAATTGTTCTACATCAAGACTTTTAAAGGCAAAAATGGAAAATTGTTGCTAATTGTGTTTTCATCCCATGCATGGGATTTGCATTATTTTATTATTTAAGAATATCAAGGGCTAGCCAAATAGCTCAGCCTATTAAAGGGCCTGCAAGCAGGAGCTGGAGATTTTATGCAGGCCCCGGGCCCGGGGCACGCTGAGACAGCCATTGAGACTGGATGTGGTGGCATGCACCTATAATCTCAGCACTTGGGAGGCTGTAAACAGGCAGATCACTACAAGTCTGATCTAGTAGTGAGACCCTGAACACCCTGTACACCCTTCCCTGAAATAAAAAAAAAGAGAATTTCATTCAGTGTTTTCTTGTTGCTGATGTTTTGCTCACTTGACTATTGCAAATATGATCTCACAGGCAAAAATACCATTTATTTATCCCGCCCCCCTGAGACTGCCTCAAAAATACAGAAGCTATTGTGATGTCACCTTTCTGTTGAGGCCAGCACAGTAAAGAATAATTCTTATTAAGACCAGAGGAAGCAATTTTTTTGATGCCTTAGAGATTGTTTGATGAGAAATTATTAAAGCCAAACAGTTAGTTGAATTCCTCCAAGTGAACTTCAGCTCCCTTTGGCTCATGAACTCCTCAAGCTCAGAAAATTCCTCTAATGTGCGTAATTACACTGATGGCCAGGCTGAGAAAATAAGCCACTGCTCTGGGCTTTGTGTGATTCTGCTAATTGCTGCTGTGGACAGCAGCCTGGCCCTTTATTCATGTGTTGCAAACCTTTCATCAAATGAGTAGATTATTTCTAATGCATATTAGACAGGATGAACTCATCTTCCAAGAACGGCATTAATATGTCTGGTGTGGGTTTTTTTTTTTTTTTTTTTTTTTTTTTTTTGAGCTGACGGAACTTGCTTTAGATGCAACTCTAGTTTCCAACTCATTCCACTGGAGATGTGCCCCAGCATTCTTAGTAGCCTATGAACAGCCAA
>NW_004524671.1:2389505-2390247 GCF_000260255.1 Octodon degus | reverse complement strand
TTACGTCTGCATTTGTTGCTGTGCTAATAAACCATATGAAAAAACAAAACAAAATAATAAAGTCTGGCCTTCACTGACTATGCCTCCCCACTACAGTTGTGTTCTGGACTATTCCAGGGCCCAGCCTATCATATTTCTACCTAATTTATCTACCTATAATACCATGCCTCTCCACTAAAACTATGGAGGAATGGAAGAAGAAGGCTTTTTTCAACCCAAACTGAGGATGTTCATGGTCTGTAGACCCATCCTGCAAATAATGTTAGACATTTCTGCTGAAATAAGGAAAATGATGCTAGTTAGAAGTAAAGTTGGCACAAAGAAAGAAAAGGATTAAACACAAATAAACAAATATAAAATATTTACTTTTTTGGAATTTTGAAAATTTATTGCTTTTGCTTTTAATATGACTTGTTTGATTGTACTTTAAAGTTTTTTTTAGTTTCCTTTTTATTAGTATATGTTTGCAATACATAATTACATTCATCTTGTAGAAAGGCATCATGTACTTTTTTATTCTTATTGATGTAACTCTTCAGAGTAGTAGCAACAATATATTGACTTACAAAATGAATTGATATATGGCATTATTAGAAATGTAGTGATAGAGGAGAAAGAGACTTCCAACCTGCTAGATGCCTGCTAGAAGTCTATGCTCTTTAAAATCACAGTAGGAATTCTAGGAACAATGGAGGTTAAGAGCAGAATATATTTATTGAGCAAAGAAAGCTTCAGACAGAGA
>NW_004524671.1:2370881-2376360 GCF_000260255.1 Octodon degus | reverse complement strand
GCAAACCTTTCATCAAATGAGTAGATTATTTCTAATGCATATTAGACAGGATGAACTCATCTTCCAAGAACGGCATTAATATGTCTGGTGTTTTTTTTTTTTTTTTTTTTTTTTTTTTCTTCCTGAGCTGACGGAACTTGCTTTAGATGCAACTCTAGTTTCCAACTCATTCCACTGGAGATGTGCCCCAGCATTCTTAGTAGCCTATGAACAGCCAAGAAACAAAAGCAGTTTACGAGTTTGTGGGTTCTGATTTGATGCTGGCTACAGTTATACCATGTCAAACAAAACCAATTGCTAATATGGTGGCATCTGTACCCTGCCAAGGTCGTTCTATATAATAGTACTGCATGTGTAGCTCTGGGTTTAAGATCTACAGCAACACTCTTTGTTGAAAGAGTGAACTATGAGGTCAAAGGTCAAGGTTGAAATCATAAAAAGAAATTTTGTTAAAGTTTGGGCATATATATTATACCACTTCTTGGTCTCAGGAGGACTGAACAAGCATGCCCTCATATGGTATTTTTAACACAATTACTATATAAATGATTTTATGAAAATGATTCCTATGAATAAACTTTTGTATAGTTACCAAAAAAGCAGAAAACTACTTTTTTTTCTTTATTTTACTACAACAGTGTATGAGGAAATGAGAAATTCTTTGATGTCCTCCAATCACTATGTTCATTCTTCACAAGTATTTCACAGGGAAGATTTTAGGCAGAAGCTGAAAGGGTGTCAAAACTGCAGATTTTTTGGTTTCAAGCCATTAACGGTCAGAGTAATAAGGTACAAAGGAAGATATTACACTGGGCTAAATTGTTAAATGGAATGCCATAAAACTCTCTTATGGAATGTTTTCTTTTGTGTATGTATAAGCAAGTGGCAGTGAGATTTGATCAAATTAATGTTTTTGAGAAAATGTCAAAAACTGGGATTCTGACTTCCTTTTCAGTCAGTTGTAATCTAAAACATTTTGTCTTTGGTTTCATAAAATTTTAAAAATTAATTTGGAAAAACTAAAGCAAGATGATAATGCCTTGCTGAATGACAGAATCTAAAATGGAATGCAAATCATTTTATAGGTAATTGTAAAACTTATTGGGACATGCTAGAGGAACAGGTTTAGACTCAAGTATGAATGGAAATTTATGAGAATCTGTAAAATAAGAATAACTGCTGAAATCCGTGGTATAAAATAAATTTTTGTTAAAGCACTTTTGGAAGTGGCTAGATCCTTCTTCAAAAGGGAAACATGGATCACTGTTTTATTCCTTAGGACACCAGACATTCTGGTTTTCCTGTTTTGTTTTGTTTTTGGTTTTTGGCTGGCTTATCCTGCCCTTAGGTCAGGACTGGGGTAGCATGCGGTGCCTGGGAATTGCACCATGGACCACTGTGCCTGCCTAAGCTTGCCTAAGCAGGCACTTTTGACCCCTAAGCTGTCTTGCCAGTGCCAACACTGGACATTCTTTAAAGATAATAAATGCCAACTACAAAAGTAAAGCCAGATGACCTAATTTGAAAATAACTCAGTGCCAGGCAACAAATACTGTTGAATTCGTATTTTTTTAGTGAAATTCTGTATCATTTCGAATTTTTTATTACTATTTTGTATTTTCTAAAAAAACAAAACAAAAAACAACAACAAACAAAAAAAACCATAATACCACCCCAAAACAACAGAATGAAAGGGCTGGCCAAATAGTTCAATGGATTAAAGTCTCTGCTTAGATGCAGGGGCTGGGAGTTCGATCCCCAGGCCTGTTGCCAGCCCTGGCCTCTGGGCACGCTGAGACAGTGATTGAGACTGGGCATGGTGGCATGTGCCTGTAATCCCAGCACCTGGGAGGTTGTAAAACATGAGGATCACTATGAGTCTGATCTACTCAGTGAGACCCTGAACATCCTGTATACACTGTTCTAAATATGAAAAATAGAAAATAAAAAACTGGATAAACTATAAAATAAGCGATATTATTTAAAAGTCAATTATGGAGACCTTTGTCACACTATACTTGACATAAATTCATCAATGAAAGGCTTACAGATAAAAGAAATATAATAAAAGGCCTGACTCCTATGAAGATCTCCCTTATGGCAGACACATAGTTTTAAATTCTCCACTGAACCAGACTCAAAAGTGAAGAAAGCCCAGAGCCCTAGAATGTACTACCTACTAATATCACTTAAAAATGAAGTCCCAGTTTCACTGTGCTGTAATGCTTGTGTTTGTGTTTCTGTATACAAATGTGTAGAGTTCTTCATTTGTAAATTTACAGATAAATGTGTGCAATATCTCAATTTTCCTACTCTTCATCTACCTTTGGCTCCTAAGGGAGTCATGCTTACTAATTCTTATGACTTTAATGAAAACTTTCTGTGTGCTTGACACTATTTTAGGGGCTTGCATATATACAGTGGTCCCTCACTATTTTGTGGTTTGACTTTTGTGGACTGTTGTGTGGGTTTTTGAAAAATATTATCTAATTTATTTATCACAGATTTTTTTGCTATATCTCGGGATTTTACAGTACCATACAGTATATGTATGTTGTTAAAATTGGGTAGGTTTATGAGTTTAGAAAATGATTAAGAACATTAAAAGTATTTTTATTTTTTAATTAAAAATGTTTTATTTATATGTTTATTTGCTACAGGGTCTCTCTATGCAGCTCAGACTCATAGGGGTCCTCGTTTCTCAGCCTCCCCAGCACTAGGATTACAGTCATATGCCACCACCCGGGTTTCAGTGGCTGGCGTGGCACACCTGGGTTTCTGGGGCTGGCAAGCCATGTGGTGTTGGGGATTGAACCCATGTGCTTTTGCTTACCAGGCAGGTGCTTAGCCCACTGATCTATCTTCCCAGCTCTAGAAGTGCTTTTAATAGTGTGGGAAAGGTTTATAAGTGTGTGGGAAGGGTTTATAAAGCTTAAGAATATCTATAAATACTAAAGTAAATATATCAGCTACTTTGATGATTTTCAGTTATTGCAGGGGTATCTGGAATGTAAAGTTTGTGATAAATGAGGAACCACTAATTGTAACACTAAACAAAATTCCCTGCTCTCATGATCTTTGCAACTGATACTAATGTACTATTTTTACAGAGTGGTGTCCTGACTGCGTAACAGATGTAGGCCTTGTTTACTTTCGGTTTCCTAACCTGGTGTTCCTGAAACTAATGACAAAAAATTATGCATTTTTTTGAGTTGTTTGCTCACATCTTTTCCTGAAATGCATAATTCATTGGTGTTTATGCCTACCACACTCATAGCCATGACACTCTACCCACAGGTGAAGGATTTCTTGTTTGCTTGTTTGCCAGATCAGCCTGCTCTGGGGACAGGGCTGTCACAGCATTTGTGCTGGGGATCGAACTGTAATCCTTGAATCTGCTTAAGCTTGCCTAAGGAGGTGCTTTAGACTACTGAGCTGTCTTGCTGGAACAAGGACTGACTTCTTAAACCCTCAAAAAGTTTCTTCAGTTGTTAAACCTCTAGAAGAAAAGCTTATTGCTATTACCATAAAACCTAAAGTTTGCAGACCAAAAATTAGAGAAAAAGAGGGGCTGCAATGAAAGCCAACATTTTGGCCCTAGCCTTCCAAGGTCAATTAAGACTCAGGACATATGAGAACTTGTACTGTAACATCACGTAATTCAGTAGTGTCCCAAATTTTCTGATCAAGGAGATTATGGAGCTGAAGAAGAAAGTGATCGATGATGTAGAGTGGTCCTAAGGAGAGTCAAATGGAAAGAAAACATTCTCTCAGGCTTCCATAGAGAGTACATTGGCCAAGCAATGGCTGTGACTCATCCACATGGCTGACACTGACAAAGGATCTACAATTTGAGGTACAGGGTCTAAGGGATAAATCCTGAGGGGATTTGACTGACCCTATCAGATCCAAAAGCTACAATCCTTTTACATAGGTCTTGCTTTATCTTCATCTTAACCATCCAGCAGAAAAGTATAAAAATGAAGTATAAGAAGTAAATCCATGTTGTTATGTTGAGCTGTAGGGGACTCAGGTCAACAACTTCTGACATTGCCAGTCAATCAGAACACCCAATACTATTATGGACTACTGGACTATTTTGAAATATTTTTCTGAGTTCACACACCTATAATATTTAAATGATGGAACTAGACAAAAAAATGGTATACAGATGAATGTCCATTTTGTATCTGTGTATTCAAAATGGTTAGGATAGATATATAGCTACATTCTCTTAATTCAATGAATACAGGGATTTGTTCTAATAGTGTTTGTAAATAGGATATCATGTCTACATCTTGTACAATAAATAACCACTAGGAAGACCGTATGCAATGTGTTAATTATTGGTATTGTCCTAATAATTTGATTTGAAACTGTACCATTGCTATTTATTTCTCAAGAAAATTATGGAAAATTTTTTTAAAAGTTTCTTCAAAGTAAATTTTATGTGTGTTCCTCTAAAAAAGTATGTGTAAAGAAATAGATGTTGAACTCAGAAATCATGATCAATAAGTAGAGGTGTGAGTCAGACCAAAGAGGCAAATTGTCTCCTACAGGGTGGCTTCGCTGTAACAAGTGTGCTGAGTGGATAACTGGATTAAACTCCCCTGAGGGCACTGAGATTGTGAATTACCAACAAGGGCAAAGAAACATGCTTTAGGAGAAAGGGAAAGGCACTGAAGAGAGCATGCAGGCAGCAATTTGAGTGTTCCCATAGGGAGCTGTGGGTCTGTGTCCCCAGACATTTGTCCCAAGGGATTTGGGTACAGCCAAGGGGAACAAGAGGTGTACATGGTAAGAAGCATGGGAGAGGCTCATTGCTGGCCTCCCTGACCTGTGGCAGGCTGATGCGTGGCACCCTCTTTCTTTCCAAACTTGTGTGACCCAAGATTTTCTATTTCTTAATGTCAAAAGAATCCAAACTGATCCTTTTGAGCCAGGCACTGGAGAGAGTAGTGTCTCTCTTTAAGGTCTTCAAAGCAGGCTCCTGGACATGAACGCCATCTGAATTTTTTCCATCAGATGATAAAAATAAATATATTGTACCCATGCAGATGAACAAAATATATGTATTTGCTTATATTTGCTGTGGTTTTACTACTGTTTTTGATGGGAATATGAAGAGAACATGCTTTCATTTAAGTATAGATTGAAATAGGGTCCATGTATGAGTAGGTACATGCATGTAATGAATATAACCAGTGTGGAATGCAAAAAATAACATATGTGGTAAATAAACCCTGTTAAACCTTATTATAAATTGAAGTACTGCAAGAATATAATCTGAAGCAGATAGTGTTTCTCCAAGGTTAGTGCACTGTAAATTATTTGTTCCCTTGGGAGAATAATGACACTAAGAAAAGTTTCTAAGTAAAATTTTTTTTTTTATTTTAAATTTTATTAGTGCTTCTTAGTATTACAGAATGGTGTGCTTTGTTTGGTTGACTGTGTGCATTTAGCCTATCTTCATCTCTTT
>NW_004524671.1:2349503-2368196 GCF_000260255.1 Octodon degus | reverse complement strand
GCTGCTGTGCTCAGCTCCTTCCTGCTGCAGACCTGGGCTAGGACTGGGTCGGACCTGGGCTAGGACTGGGTCTGGGGGCTCCCGGAACTCGGCAGTCTAAGTAAAAATTTTAATAGGTAGTTTCTGCACCATACTTCAATTTGCAATCCCCCTTTAAGTTATAATGTTTAATTAAATTTATGAATTCCCCCTTTTTCTGAAGAAATCATGAATAGCTTCCTGGAATTTTGGTGGTAAGTTTTTCATTTACTGCATTTAGCTAACCCTAACTCTTAATTCAGAATATAAGACAATCCCTTGGGAAACCAGAACTTAGACCAGAAGACCAGTTCTGCAATTGTTCAGCAACCTGTGGAGGAACAGCAGGGATGAGGAGTCCCAAAGCTTCTTTCTAGGTAGGTTATGGGCATGCCGATGATTCATAGGATCCCCAACGGGAGGAATTCCAAAAGAAAACCTCATTATGATCTACCAAAAAGGAACATACTGCCACTATGCTTTATAGGAGCATCTCATCTGTCTATCTCTTTTGGAAATAATTAATTCAAAAGATATTCATAATTTCCATCTGAGGAAGAAAATGTTGTTAAAAATGACATCTCTGTGACCCTGAATTCTGAATTGGTTTCAGAAGCAAAGATGCCAAATAAATGTCATTCTTGAAGAGAGAAATTAGACAGAAAAAAGTGACTGAGAAATTAGACTAATTTTAAAGTTTTGGAGTGGATGAGGACAGCAGAAGTTTGGTTTTAGAGAATGCAAGCCATTATTGAAATAAAAAGACAATATTTCCATCCACTATTATATGCTCAGAGTTTAAAAGGTCATGTAATGGATTTCACTAAAGACTATCTGAACTCCTGCAATTCTCTCAAGTTAATTTCCTAAAAGGTCAGCTTCACATCATTTTTGTATAGGAGTATAAATTACAGTTTGGTTTTTAATGCACATTCTAATTGTTTCTGAAATTTTCAGTCTCATTACTGCAGATACCTGGGTGCTCCCTTCTGTCCAGTTTTGCCTCCAACGACCACACCTCTGGCTCACCATTATGCAAATCTGGCACTTGTGTAGATGACTGGAATGCATTAGTTTTCCCATCTTTGCAGCACTGTTCCTGCCAACAAGTTTGTGCTATGCTGCTTTTAAGAAGATTCTTGTAATGCTGTTCCTTTCTCCAACAAGTCAGCTTTCATATTTTATTTCAGCTCAGATATCATATTCTCAAAGAAGTTTTTTCTCTCCCCAAGCAATGGCTCATCTAGCCCTTCTTTACAAAGGTTCAGCACTATATGTGGCTTCCTTCAGTATACTTATCCACACTTCTTGTAATCAATTTTTGTGTGCCCTTGTTGATTGTGAGTGTCCTGCAATACCTTATTTGTTCCATGAGATGGAGTCCATCTTTAACTTTGTTTTCACTATATAAGTGGTCATATAGCAGGTTCTCACTGAGCTTATTAAACATAAACACTGAGTGAGTTCATTTAAATTGGCACACCATGTGCACAAATCAGACCCTGCTGCACTCAGTGGCTGACCACACTTGGGGTGTCTTCACTTCCTTCTACGCAGTCATTGGGTCGCCGTTCACATCAGAGTACACACACGTCACCAGCTCCATTCCTGCTAATAGGAAAAAGTATATAAAAAGAGGTGTCAGGAAGAGAGTCTTGACTATCAGAGCACAGTGGGGAGAGACTTACACAGGGAAAGTTTGAATTGGATATTTCTAGTCCAGAGGATTGACAGCTTAGTTGACTGCATAACCTTGCCAATTTTATTCTTTATCATTGTTGCAGTTATTCCTCCCTCTGGTTCCTATTTGATTCTTAGATTCTTCCCCTAGCTTCTATATCTGGCTATATTTCTCTTCTAATCCATGAATTTATTAAATTCCTGTATTTCTTGAACCTGAATTTTTGAATTATTCTAGATTTTCTGACCTCTATATCTGTACACACCCTTGATGGGGCTCCTTTGTTTCCAGTTCCTTTAATTTTATTTCCTTATGTATTTTTTTTTCCTGATACCAACCAGAGATTGAACTCAGAACCCAGCACTTGCAAGGCAGGTGCTTATTCTATTCAGCTATTTCTCTGGCCTATATATATATATATATATATATATATATATCCTGACCTTACACAATTTGATCATATTTCAGTCAATAATTTGCACATGAAATTAGAAAATGATGATATGCTGCTAAGTGTATAAAAATATGGGTGTAGGGCAAGAAGTATAATTCAGCAGCACAGGGCTTACCTGGAAAGCACAGGGAGCTAAGTTTGATGATTCCTAGTACTAAAAAATATATATAGATAGAAATCCTCATTAAAATATGCATAGTATTTCAGAGTTACTATTTGTTATGGTTCAGACTGAAAATGTCCTCCGAAGTCTCATGCTTTCAGGGGTTCAGCTTCTAGAAGATGATTACATTATGGGTGCTCTACCTTCTTCAGTGGATTAATCTATTGATCAGTTCTAAAAGTGTGTTTAGGAGATGGGACCTGGGTGGAAGGAGTGTGTTGCTGGGCCATAATCTGGAAGGGTGTACTCTTTCCACAGCTATTTTTTGTCTCCCTGAACCGTCTTGTTCTCTGGGATTCAGGCCCACCATGGCTGAGCATCATCCCTCAGCCATACCCTTCCATAATCCTACATTTGCCTCGGAGCTCACCTACCACTGACTGAACCATTGAAACTAAGTAAAAAAAAAAAAACAAAACTTTCCCTCAGTAGTTGTATGTATCAGGTATTTTACTCTAGAGATGAGAAAGTGGTGGCTAAGAAACAAAATTAATACTAAGGAAGTGGAATTGTTCCTATGGCTGCATTTGATCATGTGGTTCTGAAACTTGTGGGACCAGTTTGCAGAAGGAGTTTGCGGGAGGAGTTTAGAAAAGCTCATAGTTGGGGGATAGGTTAGTACAGTAATCTCTGTACGCGGACATTGATAAATGATTCTGAAGATCTCAGAAGAAAGAAAAAGAAGAATAGTACCCACCCCCAGGGTGAGCTGACATGGTGATTGAGACTGGGTGTGGTGGTGTGTGTCTGTAATCCCAGTGCTTGGGAGGCTGAAAACAGGAGGATCACTATGAGTCTGATCTGTGTAGTGGGACCCTGTGTACCCTGTACTACATACATAAGAAAGGACAGTAATGACCAGACTCATGAACTTATACATAAGAATGAGAACTCTGTTGAGAATTGGACTAAAGGTTGGTAATGTTACATTCTGACAAAGAACTTGCCTTTATTTTGACATATTCTAAGCGTTTTCAGGCTAAATTTAAACATGATAAATTAACTAGTTTTGTGGAGGAAATTTCCAGGCATCTTAATCTTTAAGGTAGTGGCATGAATACCGCTTATGGGCTTTAGTCAAATCTACAGTAAGAATTGGGAGCAAAATGCAGAGCTGAAGGATTTGAAAATTTTTGTAGTTTGGCCAGAAAAAAATGTATATGGAAAATTGGGGTCAAAGAATATTGGGGCCTGTGGGGGGAATGTAAATAAGACAACTTTTCATGAAAGAAAAGTTGTAAATATAGTGACACACAGATAGAATGATAAATCCAGACAGAAATAATGCCATAGGTAGGTACATAGCTAGACAACACCAAAAGTGCAGCAAATCCATACTATTTCATGTAGAATCTAGCAAGATTTTAAGGGAAACTCTTCAGACTCACAAAATAATATAAGACTACATGGAAAAGTTAACACTTCTAATTAGTTAAGATAAAAGGTAGCATATTCTTGTGGGCATAAGGCTTTCAAAATTGAGGAAGCTATGAAATTGCCCCCAAATGCAAGGGGCATATAAACTAAAATACTAAGTTTCCTATTTATGTCGTACTGTCTTAAGTGAAAGCAAAAACAGTAGGGAGTGGATAAAGGAGTTGTCAGGCTGGACTTCAGTTCTAGGTAACAGAAGTGAGGTTTGAAGAAGAGTGCAGTGAACTTTCTAAAGGAAGAGTATGCCACTGGCTTGTGTGTCTGGCATGGTAACCTAAAAAAGTTGTACCAGGAATATAAGAAAATACAGTGATTACAAGAAAAGAACAGGTGGGTCTTAGGAATCAGAGAAGTACAAATCCATTGTTAAAATCTGAAAATGAGAGATAATCTAGTGTTCATTGTAGAGGGAAAGTTTGGTATTGAGTTGGAGGTTGAGTATGTGGTTGAGAAGTAATTTTGTAACCACTGAAGCATTTATCATTGTGGATAAAAGAGTTTCAAAAACATAGAGTAGACTCACAGGGAAGATTTATACAAGGCATCCAGCAAAGACAATATTAACAAAAGGGAAAAGATTAAACAAGAATATTAAAAGCTGTGGAATAAGCCATCTTTTCATCCCACTGCCACAGATTTTTCAGCCTGGCAATCACAAGGGCCTGAGTTCAACCCCCAGTTCTGCCAAAAAGTAAAAAAATGAAAATAAAAATTAAAGCTGTAGGGAGGCCAGAAGAGAGAAGTTCTAAGACAGCTCATGTGGCTTTGTTAATTCAAAGGTCGCTGATGACTAGGAGGCAGCTGTTAATGTACAATGAAGAGGTGATCCTCAGATAAAGGAAGTTGAGGAAGGAGACAAGATGATAACAAAATAGAGGCAGAGAGGGAATATTAGTTCTAGGAGTGTGTTAAGAGTTTACAAACAAATAAGATGAACGTGGCTTATATGGTGGATGAAATAATCATCAACTTGTAGCACCCAGAAGAACTGAGTCAGCATGGTGCTGGGTGTGGAAGGCCCCCCTGAGAATTGTTGCTGACAGCATAAAGGGAGAACTGGAGGAGAAAATTACATGCTGTGGCTTCTCCCGGAGAAGCTTGCCATGATGGTTTTCTTGATTAGAATTTAGCTGTTCTCATCATTAGAGGAGCTTGGGTCCTTGCTATTGCTGAGGATGGCTGTGGATCTTTGTAGAGGACCTCTGGACCTTATCTTGAGCTTTGCTTCTTGACTGTAGTGCAGATCCTAGCCTGCTGGCACAGACTTTTCATCCCACTGTCGCAGATTTTCTAGCTTCCACTGATGATCTTTGTGCCTTCCCAGTGTGGATCCTTGAAACAGGTCTGTGTGAGACATTATTGTGGACTTTTGGCCTCTGCCTGGACTTGTGGGGGCCTTGTCACAGATGCTAGGTTTTCAGCTGGACTCATGCAGGATACAACTGTGAGATCCAGGTCCTCAGCTGATTCTTTGGGCCTCCAGTGAATGGACTGATCTGCACTCTTCTGTGTTTGATTCTTTGGGAGACCATTTTAAAATAATCCTATAAATTATGTGTTCTATATTAAATTCTGACTGTAACAGCTTACTTAAGGTATTAAAAAGAACTTTTCCTTGTCGTAGACCTATGAGTGCACATAGATAGGAAAATGACCTAGGATTTCCATATTTTTAAAGCATCTACTATTGTTCTTGGGATCTAATAAATACATATTAATAGATTAATTGGCATTGATGTTAGTACAATTAAAATTAGGTATGTGTGAGTTTATTGCTGAAGTAAGTTGCAGAATCTGGGTAAGCTCAAATTTTCCTCAGTGATTTCTAAGAAAAGCAAAGAAAATGAGGGGTGCACTTAGATATTTCACAGCAAAATTCTTAGGGAAAATTTTGTGAGTCTCACATTATTTGCTCATGATGTAGGGGAAATATGACCAATGTTGTGTAAGTAGAATAAACATTAGATGTATTAATATACCTTAACATATTTTATAAGGGTTGGAATATGAAAACAATAAGGAATAATAACTTATTGGTGAGGAAAATATGACTAGATATGGCACGTATTTTTCTTTTCAGAAGGAGTCTGAACTCCAACTATTTCTCAATTGCAGTTGCACTGTATTTTTAGCCCACTCAAATCATGCTAGGTGCAATGTAGGACAGAGAGGTCAACCTATCCTCTACCCAGTGGATTTACAATCTGCCATGGTGCTAGCCAAGTTTTGTAATTTTATGCTCAATTAACATCTGGTTAGAACTTGTTCAGTTAACAAAGTGCTTCCCTTTGAAGATAAATCATGGGACTCTTTCATTGCAGCTTGGAATCTTTCTGATTTGGGATGCTTTCTGAACATAAAGACATTCTTTTCCACCCTAGTTTGCATCATCCTACTGCGTTCCTGCTGTGAAATGTCATTAGGATGGCAGCTCCTACTGAGAGGAACACCAGCCCCACTCCTGGAATGAGCTGACTGAAGCAGACAGGCGTTTCTGAACATTGCTTTCAAAATGTGCCTTGTACATTCAAGAGTGTATTTTCCTGTAATTAATATTTGTTTAGCCACAATGGTTTTTATGAAATCCGTCCTTCAAGACTGTTTGCATGCAAATACCAAAAACTTAGAAAACATCACAATCATTCTCTCCAAGTATGCTTTCAGAATGCTTAAAGCACAGCTTATTTTAGTGAAGATACAAAAAGCTAGACATGGAAACTGATTACTTGGACTTCTGTAGTCAAAAACAATTGACTGTATTAATAGCTATAATTAGATTATGATAGCATCAAAGAAATCAAGAGCCTATTGCTTTTAACTATTAAACAGAGGGAATTGGTACAGAATCTCCTGCTTCCTTGTTTCAAATACTGTGTACTTGTCACCCTGCCTTGATCATGACAAATTTAGGAAAATGATGTGATGAGATATAATAATTATTTAAGGTTCAATAAATATCTTTTGATTACAGTTATGCCCAGAGCTAGGTTTTTGAAAACATAGAATGGAGAGAAAGAAAAAGAGGTTAACAAAATGTGAAGTGTGTCTGCCAGTGGAGGTCTGATAGATAATTCTCTTGTTTTTACATTTGGAAATTGGAGGTGCTGCCAATTTATGGAAAGATTCTTCCTTTGAACTATTTTTTTTTCTTTACTAGTATGACAACAGTTGTCCTCTCTTGTTGGTTTTGTTCATGGAATATCAGAATTCATTATTGAAACATGTTCTACCTTAGGTATCAGATGTTATCGCTCATCACACTTTGTTTTTGTGAGAATAACAATAGATATAATGTAGTGATAGTGCTTGTTATATTACTTAGAGATTTTTTTCCATGAGATGATCTTCTTATCACAATGAATGTTTTGTTCTTTTTGTTACTACATAATCTCTATGGTCCTTTTTTCTTTTTTAACCATGTTTTTCTGAAACACTAGAACAATATCAAGAAATAAGCTATTATATCACAGGTTGTGACTATGTTCCTCTTTCTGTTCTTGTTATATTGCTTTATAACTCAGTGGAGTTTTCAGCCTCATATTTCCCTATTTTCGGCTTTCTGGCCAATTGCCTTAGCTTAGTCCTATAAAAGGCAAATTTGGCAACTAAATTGTGTTATTTGCTCCCAAATCTGTACATTTTCCCTCTACCTATTATTTGCGTCCATATGGAGTCCAACAAAATAGAGTGAGAGAAGATGCTAAGAATAAGATGGGGCATTATCATGACCAGATGGGAAGGAGCAGGGACCTGGTTGGCTATGCAAGCATACTTGTCTTCACTTTGTCGCTGTGTTCAGCACTTACATGCAGCACAAGAGAAGCCAGGTCTCCTTGATTCACTGTTAATTAAATGTTTTGGCTGGAACCCATTTCTCCATATGGTAGAACGCACCAGCTTGAAGGAAGTGCTTCAAATTTGGCCGCAAAAGCAGCTGCCCCTAAACATATGCCCTGACTCACAAACAGTTTCATAGAGTGTCAAATTCATGAAGATCTTTGGCTTTCTAAAGCTCATAGCCTTACATACACATCTGCTCAGATTATAGCAGACTTAGAATTTAAAAGAAAAATGGAAAAGCAAAACTGCATCCCAGTTAGGTTGTACAGTACATGGGAGTCAGATTCAGAAATAACATAAGCAATGTCTCAACAACACATTCGGTAGCTCGAAATTATAAGTATGTATCTTACTAACTACGATGTTCCCAATTTAAGATTCAAGTGCTTGCGTACTGTTTCTAATGTCATATCAAGTATTACTCTACTCTCTTTAAAGTAACTTTAAAAAAAAAAAGCTCAGAGAAAATGAGGTACAAAAAAAAGAGTATAAGAAACATTAAAAAATGAATGTTATACTACTTGAAAAAAGTATCAAATAAACATTATTACTATTTAAAAATATTCAAGTGCTATCATCCAAATAATGCATGAAAACAGGGGCATTCAGGAGATGTTTATATGGAGATGTAAAAATGTTATTAAAATACTCAAAAGCCATGATATGCAGTGATATGGCTGATATGTGAATCACAAATCACATTGACTTTTCTCAACATTTTGTGAGGAATTTCAATGAGTCTTTAAAATATGAAGGATTTATTCCAGGAAGTTACTTTGCAGTCTTTTCATCTTTATTTGGACATTTTCTTTTCTTTCTGGGCACAGAGCCCCTTGAGTTTCCTTTGTCCTCTCCACGTAATCTAACTCAACAAGGTCAATTGATTTGGTGTGACTGATTTTTGGGTGTTACCCCTGCAAGGCTCAGGAGCCTCTTGTGATCACACACATGCAGGATCCACCTTCAGCTGGTGATTTTGCCTGTGTGTTCTTTGTCCATACAGGAAAGGTTCTCTGGAGCTGCTACTTGGCCCTGCTGAGCGATTCACTGTACTGATGTCTAGCGTGGCCATCTAGTTATTTCTCCTTCTTATTTACACTTCCACAGTTTCTCGTGAACTCTGTTTTTGTATTCAGAGTTTATAACTGATTTAAAAGTACAGTAAATAAGTTTTTTTTTCTTATAAAGGATAGAGTTTCATGTGAAGGGTACAAAGTTTTTCTTTGATGATGAAGCTGAAGAATGAAAAAAACTTGTCTTCTTCTTGAAAATGTCCTAGTAGTTATTTCCATATCTAATTACATACCTTTTCAAATTTAGAGTGTTATCTTTCTGTTGAAGCTTCCATTCCTAATGTCTGTAAAGAACAAACGAAGTGGGATTTCTTGAAAACATTATCGTGAGAACCACTAAAACATAAACACAGCAATAAAACTCTAATATTTTTTAAGAAAAGTGCTTAAATTACCAAGAAATGATATCCTTAAGAACACACAGCCTATAAAATAACCAGTTTGAGAGTAATTTGGACTGTTAGTCTACAGTTATTTAGGTAGATGTAAAGACATTTTACTTTTTATATTCTCTTATCCCCACTTGTAAGTTACTACCAGGCAGTTACTCTACATAATAAACATCTTTCTAAATATTTCAAATAATTTTAGCAAAACAGAGAACATGGGTTACCTGAATAGCTTATTCAAACCTCTACTTACAAACTTTCTTTTTGTTGCAGAGAATAGTACATAACTAATGTTTCATGTTTCAGCAATTGTCTGGTCTTATCATCTCATTATTTAGAATGTTTAATTAAGGAATATTTCTATGTCAAGGATTGATTATAGGAGTTCTAATCAGAGGTTTAGCTATTAAAGTGACTCGGCTGATACATCTACCAACATAGGTATCAATAAAACATTTTAGCAATTAATTTTATAAGAGAATTGACAAAGGTGTAGTGCATATAAATCCAATATATAGTCAGTAAGTAATTTACAGTTTAAATTAAATATGATTTAATAGCAACACTGCCAGCATTAACAAAATTGTGCAGAGATAAGTTTTTAAAATGTAGAATCTAATTTTTGATATGTTTCTTATTATTTAAATTAAATTTTCCACCCCTGAGATAGTTCACTTATAACTTATTTTTGGAAAATTTTGTTCGGTGCAACACTCTAAAAAGAATTGTTTACCATGCTTCTCTCTTCTTTACCATAGATGAATGTTTTAAAAATTCAGAATATGAAATGTTATGTAATGTGATGGGAACATTAAGTCAGATTCAAATATGAATTGTAATATATTCTACACTACTGTGTCAAAACTTCTATTGTTTATTTTACAGCATAAAACTTCATCTTCTTTTTGGCATCATTCGTATCAAGACATTCCCAAAAAATTTAATCGGTTATACTCGAACTGGTTTCATACTCTTCCTTTTAGGAAATACAACTGCGAGTGTGGGGAAGAGCTTCTGTGCTGTCTTGTGCCCTCCGGACCAAGCCCAGACCCACCGCATGAGACAGACCTTTTCCCTCATTGTCCATTACCTCCCCCACCCCTCCAGAGCCAGCCCAAGCCTACCCTGTGAGTGATAAATCCCACCAAGCTCTTGGGAGCCCTCCAGACCCACCAAAGCCCACGCCTGGTGAGTGTTTGGGACAGCTTCTGCACTCTCCTCATACCGCCCCTTATACATCCAAACCCAGCCCAGACCTGGCATATAGACCTGGGGTAAAACTCTGCAGCTGAAATCCCTAAAGTGAGACTAGGGTCAAAGCCATGCAGCTAATCAAGAGCAGAACATCTTGCCAGATTGGAACAGCAGGATCACCTCCAAGGGCAGCAGTAGGAAGGAGCTGTGCACAGTAGCCAGACCCAAGCCAGGGAAAATTGGATGAACTAGAACTTGGTATATTGGTACATGAATTTTAGTAGGTGCTAAGGTTATAACTGCACCAAAGCTCTATGCCAAAGGTCAGTAGAGAGTGCTGTACAAAATGACAAAGAGAAGGAGCAAAATGCAATCTCAGGTCCTGAGTTCACCCAAAACAAATGCAGAGGACACTAGCACAGATGAAATGTCTGAATTAATAGCATCTTAAGTAAAGAAAAAACAGCAAGAAAGTATAGAGAAACTCAGACCAGAATTAATCTCTGAAATAAAAAAGAAATCTATGAGTTAGAAGTGTCTGAAGTAAAAAAAAAATAAAGCAGCAGAAAGGTATAGAAAAATTAAGATCAGAATTAATCTCTGAAATGAAAAATCTCTGAATTAAGAGGATCTGAAATAAAGAATCAAATACAGAAACATATAGAGGAAATCAGATCAGAAATAAACTCTGAAATAAAATAATTAATAATTACTACTCAAGAAGACACTGATTAAAAAATTGAGATTAGAAAAGCAATGAATTACTTCAATGAGCAATACAGGAAAGAAATAGATTGCATGAAGCAGAGACAAAGAGATATAGAGAAACTTAACCCTCAATCACAACTTGCAAAACCAAATGAGTGAAAGTGAAGATAGAGTTTCAGATCTCAAAGAGATAGTCACAGCTAATGAAAAGGTAAGAAAAGATCTTTTAAAAACAAATAGGATGCACAAAAAAGTAACTCACCACTTGCAAGATGATGCAAGGATGAATAACATGAGATGAATAGGTATCAATGAGAAAGAAGGAGTCAAAACAAAAGATATGAAAAGAATATGGGCAGAAGTAATAGGAGAAAACTCCCCAAATATGAGGAAGCAATCTGACATTCAGGTAACCGAAGGATACAGATGCTAAATAACTTTAACCCAATTAAAAACACATCGAGACATATAACAGTCAAGATCCCAGAAATCCAGCAGCAGAACAATATACTGAAAGCTGCTAGAGAAAAGAAACAGATCACATTTAAAGGAAAACCCATCAGAAAAATGGCCAACTTCTCTTTACAAACCATGAAGACAAGAAGAGCATGGAGCAGAGTACTTCAAGTTCTCTGTGCAAACAAATTCCAGCCTAGACTACTACACCCTGCAAAACTCTCTTTCACTTTTGATGGAGAAGTGAAATACTTCCATGACAAAGAACAACTAAAGAATTTCACGATGACAAAGCCAATCCTACACAGATTATTAAAAGATGTTCTAGAGAGGGACCAAAATGATCAGAACTCCATGAATGAGATCAGAAGGAACCTGCTAGATAGGGTAAACAATTAAACATAGGACAAAAAGGAGTAAACAACAGGAGGTAAATAACATGTCAATTGTAAGTCAATAAATCTCAATTATAATCATCAATGTAAGTGGACACAATTCACCAATTAAAAAAAATAGACAGGCACAGTGGATTAGGAAACACAATCCAAAAATATGCTGTATACAAGAAAGACACTAAACTCATAAAGAAACTCATAGGCTGAAACTCAAAGGATGGAAAACAATACTACACATCCCAGCACCTCAGATAAAAGCAGGGGTAGCAATCCTGTTCTCAGATAGTCTCAACTTCAAACTAAGAATGATCAAAGGAAATAAAGAGGGCCATTACATATCAGTTAGGGGAAAAATTCAAGATGAAGAGGTAACACTCATAAATATACACACCAAACACGGAAGCAAACAACTATATAAGACAAATCTTAATGGACATGAAAAACCTAATATCTAATACCACAGTCTTAACAGGAGAATATAACACCCCCTTATCCAAAAAATAGGTCAAGAAGACAAAAATTTGGCAAAGAAGTAGCGGAACTGAACCAGAGCTTGGAACAAATGAACTTAGTGGACACATACAGAGTGTTCCACCCAACCGCATCTGAATATACATTTTTTTTTAGCTGCACATGGGACATTTTGTAAAATAGACCACATACTAGTCCAGACATCAAGCTTAAGTATATGCAAGAAAACAGAAATTATCCCATGCATAGTATATGACCACAGTGCAACGAAAGAGGAAATAAATGAGGCAAGAAAACAGAAACCACCCCCCCCAAATACATGGAAGTTAAACAACACTCTACTCAGCAACCAGTGGATCACAGATGAAATTAAACAAGACATTCAACAACATCTACAATTAAATGAAAATTCAAACACAACTTATCAGAAATTACGGGATGCCATGAAGGCAGTTCTCAGAGGGAAATTTAAAGCTGTGAACACACACATTAAGAAAATAAAACAGGAACAAATAAACATCCTAATGTTGCACCTCCAGCATCTAGAAAATGAAGAGCAAAACCAAACCCAGAGCCTAAAGATAGGAAGAAATCATAAAGATTAGAGCAGAAATTAGTTCAAGAGAGAAGAAGAAAACAGTTGAAAGAATTAACGATCCAAAAAGCTGATTCTTTGAAAGATTAAATAAAATTGATAAGCCCCTGGCTAACTACATCAAAAAGAGGAAATAAAAAATTCAAATACAAGCAATAAGGAATGAAAAGGGTGTAACTACTACAGACCCAGTAGAAACTCAGAAGATTATCAATAGCTACTTAGAGAACTTTTGCTCTCACAGAATAGAAGACACAGAAAATTGGACAGATTCCTAGAAAAGTACAAACTACCAAAACTGAATCAAGAAGATATAATAACTCTTAATAACCCAATGACAGCCAATGAAATACAAAATGTAGTAAAAACTCTACTGACAAAGAAAGTCCAGGTCCTGATGTATTCACAGCTGAATTCTATAAGAAATTTAAAGATGATATCATCCCTTTAGTCCTCAAACTCTTCAATGAAATTGAAAAGGAAGCAATCTTCCCAAAGTCATTCCTGGAGGTAAGTATTATACTGACTCCAAAATCATGGAAAGACACAATTAAAAAAGATAATTACAGGCCAATCTCTCTCATGAACATCAATGCAAAAATCCTCAATAAAGTCCTAGCAAATGGAATACAGCAAATCATCAAGAAGATTGTACACCATGACCATGTAGGATTCATCCCAGGGTTACAAGGATGGTTCAATATATGCAACTGTATAAATGTAATACATCATTTCAATAGAGACAAATCTGGAAAACACATGATCATTTCAATTGATGCAGAAAATGCTTTTGACAAAGTCCAACACTCATTCATGTTCAAAGTGCTACAGAAAATTGGAATATATGGCCTCAACTTCAATCTTACAAAAGCCATCTATGACAACACAAAGGCTAATATAATTCTAAATGGGAAAAAATGAAATATTTTACTCTCATATCTGGTGCAAGACAAGGATGTCCTCAATTACCCCTCCTATTCAATATAGTTCTGAAATCATTAGCTAGATCCATTAGACAAGGAAAGAATAAAAGGAATAAGTATAGGTAAAGAAGAAGTTAAATTATCATTATTTGCAGATGACATGATACTTTACTTGGAAGACCCAAAAAACTCCACTAAGAAGCTACTAGAATTGATACACAACTTCAGTAGCATAGCAGGATACAAAGTCAATATCCAAAAGTCAGTAGCATTCCTCTACATAGATAACAAACACACTGAGAGGAAGATTAGACAAAAATTTCCTTTTACAATAGCACCACGAAAAATGAAATACCTTGGAATTAATCTAAATAAAAACTCAAAGATATTTTCAAGGAAAATTGCAGTACTCTGAAAAAGAGATTGTAGAGGATTTGAGAAAATGGAAAAATATTCCCTGCTCCTGGTTAAGATGAACTACCATTGTGACGATGGCCATACTCCCAAAATTGCCATACCAATTTAATGCAATCTCTATGAAACTACCAACAACATACCTCACAGACCTAGAGAAATCATTCCCAAAATTCATTTGAAGCCAGAAATTACCTAGAATAACAAAGGCAATCCTGAGCAATGAAGACAAGACAGGAGGAATTACAATTATTGACTTGAAATTATACTACACAGCTATTGTGATAAAATCAGCATGGTACTGGCAAAGAAATAGACCTGAGGATCAATGGAATAAATTCAATGATGAAAAAACCTCTAAGAACACACTCAACCACCTGATCTTTGACAAAAGGGCCAAACATGCTTACTGGAAGAAAGATAGCCTCTTAACAAATGGTGCTTGAAAAAATGGCTTTCTACATGCTGAAAACTAAAACTTGACCCAGGTCTACCACCATGTTCTAAACTAAAGTCAAAGTGGTTTAAAGATCTAAATATAAAACAGAAACACTAAATCTCCTAGAAGAGAAAGTAGGAGGAACTCTTGAAGACATAGGTGTAGGCAAAATGTTCATGAACAAAAATCAAATTGCATGCGTAACACTTGAAAGAGTTAACAACTGGGATGTCCTCTTTTTGAGAAGTTCTTGCATACAAAAAGAAATTGCCAAGAAAAAACATTAGCACCCCAAAATTTAAAGACAAAAACCAGAAACAGGCATCCAAGATGAACACACACTTCTCAGAGGATGAAACTAAAAAACCATGATGTTGGAGAACAATAACAGATGTTGGAGAAGCTGTGGAGCAAAAGGAGCATTTGTCCACTGTTGGTGGGAATAGAGCCTGGGGCAACCATTATGGAATTTAGTGTGGAGACTCCTTAAGAAAGTAGTGCTGGAAATCCCATTAAAACTAGCTATCCCACTACTGAGAATTTTCCCACAGGAACTGAAAATGTTATATCATACTGATATATGTGTGCCTATGTTTATACCAGCACAATTTCTGATAGCCAAATCTTGGAAACAACCAAGATGCCCATCACCTGAAGAATAGATGAAAAAGATGTGATAGTTTTATACAATGGAGTATTACTCAGCTATAAAGAATGATAAATTCTAAGCCTTCATATTGAAGTGGATGCCACTTCAAGATATACTCATAAGTGAAATAAGCCAGACCCACATGTGTAAATATCATATAGTTTCTCTAATATAAGAACTCAACAGAAGAAATACAAATAGAAAGATATAACACATTTAAAAGGAAAGCAAGAACTTGAGGATTAGACAAGGAAAAGAGGGCAAGGAGAAAAGGTAGGAAACATGACAGGGGCAATGCCATACATTTATACATACAAAGATGGGTAAGGCAATGATCCTAAGAACTACCAGCAGGTTGTTGAAACTAGCATTTATTTGGTGGCTTCTCACCCTTACTAACTATATATGCTGATACCTGTGAACTGGGTGACTGCACTGAAGATAGCAATGTGTAATAGTGGGGTCATGCTTGGAATGCTTGTCTTTCTGGTCTTCTAAATATGTACTGCTTCTCATGACAAACCAATTACACCCAGACTGTATCTCAAGTAAATGTTTTTTTTTTTTAAAGGTGTTCCTTCTTATGCATAATGTGTTTGATATTCAGACAGATAGTGAGATTAAACCCACCTGCGTGTGTTGTAGGGCAATAATAAACTTCTCTTCTGGAGGGTTAGCAACCTAAATTTGCAGACCATAAATTAGAGAAAAACAAGGGCAGCAAGGATATCCAACATTTTGGCCCTAGCCTTTCAAGATCAGTGAGGACTCAGGACATAGGAGAACCTGTACTGTAACATCATGTAACTCACTTGTGCCCAAAATTTTCTCATCAAGGAGATTATGGGGCCACTGAGGAATGTGATGGATGATGTAGTGGGTGCCTAAAGAGAGTCACATGGAGAAAAAACATTCTGTTAGACTTTTACAGAGATCAAATTTATAAAGCAATGACTGTGACTCATCCACATGGCTGACACTGAAACTGGTATAAAAAGTGTGCTGCACGGTTTTGAGATAAGTCCTAGGGATCTTGACTGACCTTGTCAGATAGAAAAGTTACATTCTTTGTTATGGTCTTGCTTTATCTTGGTCTTAACCACCCAGCAGAAAAGTGTAGAAATGAGGTATTAAAAGTGAAGCCATGTTAATATGCTGAGTTGTGGAAGGCTCAAGTCATCAGATTTGGACATTTCTAGTCCTGTCGATAACCCACTACTATTGTGGAGTACTGGACTATGTTGGAATATTTTGTTGAATTCATGTACCTACAATATTTGGATGGCAGTGGAATACTCATCTCTAACAAAACAACACAAAAGGTGATATGAATGAAGGACAATTCTGTGTCTGTATATACAGAATAGTTAGGATAGATATATAGCTACTTTCCTCTTAATTAAATAAGAAGATCTGTACTAATAATATTTGGACAGGATATCATGTCTGCATCTTGTGCTATGAATGACTACTACAAAGACAACAATATGCAATGCATTAATTGTTGTAACTCTCCTACCATCCTGTTTTGAAGCTGTCACATTGCAAATTTTCTCTATAAAATTACTTAAAAAAAAGGAAATATGTTTTAATCACTTACTCAATTTCTTCTTAAAGTTTTGTCTCCTGAACGTGGGTGCATATTTTTAAAAGTTAATAGTGATAACTCTGTTGAATATAAGCTTTTATTGATCTATAGATGAAGTATAGGGTGGTGTAAAGGAATGTATAATTACTAAATTTCTGAACTCAGGGCATGAAATTTGCTTTCCACACATGTGATGTGGGTTAGTCTAATTATGCCAAGCAGGGATTCCACAACTGCAAAGCAGAGACTGCCTCACTTGCCACAATCATCACTATCAGCTCCCATGGTCAGAAGTGAAGCGCAGGGCTCTGGCACCAGAAGCCCAAGGCTGGGTTGTACCTTGTACATGACAGCAGGATTTTGCATGTCACTACTTTGGGCTTCTGGACATAATTTGTTTAAAGCTGAAATTTAAGTACTATGAAAGCAATATTGTATAGGTAGCCAACCTGCCATTAAACTCAGAGAGTAAAATTCTAAAAATAAATAAAAAAATAAAATTAAGAATTTGTCCTTTACCCTAAGTACAATCCCTATCTATTTAATGACAAGATCAAGTATATGCATTACTTATAAGGATTCTAACTGAATTATAGATATTCCTTTATTTACAACAGAGAAAATATTATTAAGAGTAATATAACATTTACTGTATCTAGCCTACCAAATCTCTTGGACTGATACACTGTAGAGAATCTCGTGTTGACCTTCATGATCCTCGGGCTGCCTGGAGCTGTGCTTGCCACTGCTACCCTCAGACAGCATTTTACAGTATATTACTAGCCCAGAGTCAAGACTGGAATTTAAAATTCAAAGTGCAGTTCTTCTGAAGACGTAATGCTTTGTACTATCTTAGGTGAAAAATCCTAAATCAAAACATCATAGTTGGGCAACACCCCTGAGGTGAGATAATGTACTTCTGGTAAAATTAAATATCTACTAAAGGAATTGAAAAATTCTCTGAACATAAAAATATATCCCCAGTTCCAGCTTTCAGTTTCATACAATTCAAAGCTAGTGTGCTAAAGTTCTAAAGTAAGCAGTGTTTTGTGCTGTGTGACATAATCTCTCCGCACTAAGGGAGCAATGGATTAAGATAAATAAAATCCAAATTAAATTACAGAGCAAGATAACTCAATGAAATGTACAGTGAGTGCATGGGATTATCTCTGCATATGTGTGTTTGATATCACATAGAGTTCCTGGTGACAAAATTTGGGCCAGACTATGAGGATGAGTTACATTCACGATCTGACTTAAGAGACCTGAACTGTCACAGCCCTTTGTACTTGGTAATAAATTCTATGATTCAAGAGAGTTATTGTATACCACTCATGATTTGTTTCTTCTCCTTAAATAGATGTATATTATGAATTATTTCAACAACACATAGGATTATGTATTTTTCTGGCACAATACAATATATCTTTAGCACCCTTGTCAAAATGTGTTGACTGGTAAATCGTAAGACTTATACATTGCATTATGTACTAAGTGAAAAGTTATATATTGAATTTTAATTAACTAATATATGCTAAAATATTTTAGAGTATATATACCAGTACCTGAGCTTCACTTTGAAATGAACACAAAAAAGAATATGAATAGCTAGAGAGATGTGTGGTAAAGCAACTATAAGCTAGGTGGTGGGTGTATGTGTTGTCTGCCAGTTTTTTCTCTTATTTTTCTATACTTGATTATTTTCATAATATAAAATGTTGAACATGAAATACCATTTTACATTTACTTCACTTTTTTATTTTTAAAGATAAGAACCAATAATAAAAGAAAAACAATTTCACTAAAAAA
>NW_004524671.1:2345907-2349292 GCF_000260255.1 Octodon degus | reverse complement strand
AAGGGCTCCTTTTTCTCCACAGGCTCTCCAGAATTTTGTTTTTTTTTTATAATTTTTTATGCATTTAGTACAGGTTCTATAGGATCTCTACACAGTATATATATATATATATATATATCCCCTTCTTTCTTTTCTTATGTAGTCTTATTATTAAGAGAAGATGAAAGAAAAATAAAAGTACATAAGGAAGAACTTGGAATAGCGATCTCTCATCTCAATACGAAAGATGTGCTTGTGTAGACTGATAACAATAGTTTGGGATAAATTGAGTAAAATCAACATATCCACCTGAGTAAAAATAACAATAAAAATGGTAGTCTTTCTGGCTCTCTGAAACAGTCTGCAGTCCTACTGTGACATGCCCCTGAAAGTCCATATAGCCTTGAAAAATTCATAGTGTTTTGTGCATATTAATTGGTCACAATTTTTATTTTATTATGTTTCTTGTTGTTTTCCTTTATTTTACACTCATTAATCACATTTATTTTATTCTTTACTTGACCATATTTTGAGATTTTCTTATACAGGGCTATCATAACAACATATCATACAGTGGGTGGTTAAAGCAACAGAAATTTATATTCTGAAGCTGGAAGCTGAAAGTTCAAGATCAAAGTATCAGCTGATTGGCTTTCTGTGGAGGCTTCTTTGTCTTGCAAATAGTAACTTTCTTATTGTGTTAAGCAAGGCCCTTCCTCTTGCCCCTCTTTCCCTGAATGCTTTCTGGGCTCTCTGCCTGCTAATAAGAACATCCACCCTACTGGATTGAGGCCCCACTCATGATTTCATTGAACCTCATGCACATTCTTAGTGTCCACTTCCCAAACACAGTCACATTGAAATCAAGGCGTCAGTCCTTATGTTTTGAGGATACAAGTCAAACTATTGCAGAGATTATAACAAAAACCTGACCTGCATGTTTAAACTGCATATTGTCTTTCAATGTTGATTTCTGCTTCTATTGAAAGGAACAGTTAATGCTTAATTTTTCTCTTCTTTTTAATTTTTTGGATCAATCTCGCATGTCTGTATTTGGTGATCCAATCAACTTTTGAAGACAAAAATATGCAATATAACAACCAATGTTGAATTTCTTTCACTTCTTTAAAAACTAAAAAAAGGAAAAGAAATCTAGACCCTCCTTAAGTAATGTATTTTTTGTAATTTTTCTCAATTGCATAATGTATCCTTTATGTAATTACTAACATGTAAGGCTTTCTATAGTTAACTACTCATATTTATATGTACACTTTTTCTCTTAATAGTTAATTTTTGCAATTCTTTAAAGAATCACTACGTTGTTGATTCCCATTTGTTTTTTTTTTCTTCTTTTCACTAGTAAGAAGTGAATTTTGATGCCTTGAAAAGCTATTCCTAAATTATGTACGTTATTATATATCAGTAACTATACTTGTTAACAGCTTTTTAAAAATATTTTATTTTATTTAAAGAGTAAAAATGAGCAACATCAAATAGCAAAACAAAGACTGAGACAGAGTAACACACAACAATAAATATGGTACATATTTTCAAAACAAGAATAGAAAATTAACAATAGTTGTTATATATTTTTATCATTAAATCTCTTGTTCACATTAAAAGATAAATATTTGTTAGATTGGACAAATAATTGAAAATTAACACTTGCTTTCACTGAACCTTAATAATGTTTTTCTTGAGCTTTTTACTTTACTATTTTTTAATTTATTTCAAAGAGTGTGTAATAATTAATAAGACATTAGACATGGTACACAATTAAAAGAACACAAGAGATACTCAGGTATGATTTTTGTATTGCACATTCTTCTACTTAATGTAGTAGCTCAGATTGTAGATATTAGCAAAAAGAGTTCATCAAAGTGAAAATTTTAAACAAAAACTGCTATATTCAAAAAAACTGATGGAAATTAATAATACAACCATCTCAGCTTTCCTGAATATAGATACTTGCATGATTTTCCCCTTCCATTTTCCTTCTTTTCTGCTTTTGTCATCTTCATTGTTTATTCCTTTCATTCAGCTCCTTTTGATTTTACTATATATGTTATATATTTCAGATTTTATTTATTCTTTCAGATTCTTAGAGTAAGCAGACAATACAATATTTATACATGTGGGTCTGATTTATTTCACTTATAAGAATGGCCTCTAGTTGCTTCTATTTACATATATAAAGAACTCAAGATCGTTTTTCTTTATAACTGAGTAATTAATACTCCATTGTACAAAATTACTACAAATTTTTAATCCATTTCTCAGGTGATGGACATTTTGGTTTTGATTCCAAGATTTGGTTTTCTTTATAGCAAATTGTGTTGCTGTAAACATAGGTGCACATATATCACTATATGATATGTGTCATAAAATCATGTTTTCAGTTCTTCTGGAAAAATACTCAGAAGATGAATTGCTGGGTTTAATGGGACCTCCAACCAAAGTTTTGGGAGGAATCTCCACATTGATATCCACAGTTCGTCTTCCAGTCTACATTCCCACCAACAGTCAGGAAGGGCTCCTTTTTCTCCACAGGCTCTCCAGAATTTTGTTTTTTTTTTATAATTTTTTATGCATTTAGTACAGGTTCTATAGGATCTCTACACAGATCAAACTCATAATGATCCTCCTATTTTCAGCCTTCCAAGTGCTGAAATTACAGGGATGTGCCACCATACCTGGTCTCAGTTGCTGTCTCAGTGTGCCATGGGGGGGGGGCTGCACTGCATAAGGGGCCAGGGATCGAACCCTGGTCCCAGTGCTTGCCTAAGCAGGCACTTTAGTCTTCTGCAGCATTTTATATTAGTTTATTTCCCTTAAGAAAGCCATTCTTTCAGGGTTGAGATGTTATCTCAGTGTTGTTTCAATTTGAATTTCCCCAATGAATATTGATGTGGAACATTTTTAAAAGTATTTATTTGTCATTTGCATTTCTTCCTCTGAGAACTGTGTATTCATTCAGATGAGCATATTTGGATTGAGTCTTTGAATTTTGGGAGTCTGATTGCTTTTAATTCGTTACATATTCTAAATAAATGTCCTTTGTCTGAGTGATTATTGGTTAAGATTTTTCCCAACTTGTGGGTAGTCTTTTCACTTTGTTGGTAATTTCTTTTGTTGTGCAGAAATTTCTCAATAAGATGAGTCCCAGTTCTTGATTGTTTGAAGTAGGTCCCATTCAATATGGCTTTCCTTCATGAGCTCTCTGCCTATACCTATGTCTTCAAGGTTTTCATCTACTTTCTCTTCCCATAGATTTAGTTTCTGTTTCAATGTTTTTATCTTTAATACATTTGGACTTTAGTTTAGTGTATGGTGATAGACCCAGTTCTAGTTTTAGTTTGTAGCATGAGAGAGCCAGTTTTTCCAGCACTATTTGTTAAAGAAGCTG
>NW_004524671.1:2342948-2345367 GCF_000260255.1 Octodon degus | reverse complement strand
TTGGGACTTCCAAGTGGAGTATGGTGTCATCTTTGAATAATGACATTTTATCTTCTTCCTTACACAATCTCATTCCTTTTATTTCTCTCTTATCTAATGGCTCTAGCCAATGAAAGACTCCAGAACTATATTGAGAAAGAGTGTTTATTGCGTACATCTTTGTCTTGCACCTGATTTTAGAATAAAAGATTTCACATTTTCTCCATTTAGAGTGATGTTGGCTGTTGGTTTATCATAAATAGATTTTATCAGATTCTGGTACAGGCCATGTATTCCAATTATCTGTAGGACTTTGATCATGAATGAGTGTGGATTTTGGCCAAAGCCTTTCTTCATCTATTGAGATGATTATGTGGTTCTTGGTTTTGGCTCTATTAATTTAGTATATTATAATTATAGGTTTGTATATGGTGAACCATCCTTTCATCCCTGAGATGAATCTTGCCTAATCATGGTGTATAATCTTCTTAATGATTTTCTGTATTCTATTTCCTGGGGTTTTACTGAGGACTTTTGTATCTATGTTCATGAGGAAGATTGGCCTGTAATTATCCTTTTTGGTTGAATCTCTGCATTCAGAATTAGCGTAATTCTTGCCTCCAGGAATGATTTTGGGAATATTGCTTCTTTTCAATTTCATTGAAGAGTTTGAGGAGAATTGGGATTAAATCTTCTCTAAATGTCTTGAAGAATTCAGTTGTGAATACATCAGGACCTGGGCTTTTCTTTTCTATATTTCTTTCTTTATCTTTATCTTTTTTTTTTTTTTTTTTTTTGTATTTTAGGGAGGGGTCTATAGGGTGTTCAGGGTCTCACTAGTAGTCTCACTACAAGTTCACACTTGTAGTGATATGCCTGTTTACAGTCTCCCAAGAGCTCTGGGATTTTCCAGGTTGGCCTTTTTTTTTTTTCTTTACCACATTTTGAATTTCGTTGGCTGATATTGGTCTATTCAGAGTTTTTGTATCTTCTTGATTCAGTTTTTGGAATTTGTACCTACCTAGGAATCTCTCCATTTCTTCTGTGTCTTCAATGGTGTGAGAGTAAAGATTTTCAAAACAGCTATACAGCTATACATAATCTTCTGAATTTCCACAACATCTGCACTAACTTTTCCATTTTCATACCCTCTTGCTTAAATTTGATTTTTTTCTTTGCTCTTTCTGATGATGTTGAATAGGGGCTTATTAATTTTATTTAGTCCTTCATAGAACCATATGTTTGATTAGTTAATTTTTATATTGATTTCTTTGTTTCAATTACATTAATTTGTTGGGCTTTTTGTTTATTTTTTGTTTTTTATTGTTTTTTTGTTTTGTTTTGTTTTGTTTTTGTGGAACCAGGGATTGAACTCAAGCCCTTGCACTTACCAGCAAGTGCTTATTCTACTGAGCCATCTCCCAGTCCAAATTAAATTAAAATTAAGTTACATATCTGCTCTAATCTTTATAATTTCCTTCTTTCTTTGGACTTTGGGCTTGGTTTTCTCTTCTTTTTCTAGAAGCTTGAGGTCCAACATTAAAGTATTTATTTAAAGTAATAAATACTTTAATATACATTAATGTTTTCTTAATGTATGTGTTCACTGCTATAAATTTGTGTCTGATAACTGCTTTCATTACATCCTACAAATTCTGGTTAAGTTGTCTTTCAATTTTCACTGGATTGTAGATATTGCTTAATTTTTTCTTTAATTGGATCTGCAACCCATTGCCTGTTGTCTTAGTTACTATTCTCTTGTTGCTAGAACAAAACACCTAACACCCAAAATTAAGTAACAAGTGTTTATTTAGCTCACAGTTGTGGAAATTTCTGTCCATTCTCAGTTGGCTCCAAGGCAGACTGGCACAGGGCAGAGGACAGCAGTTCGTGGTAGCAGAAAACAGCAGAACAACAAGAGCAAATGGGAGGAGTAGCAGCACCAAATGCAGCAGAGGGCAAGTCTTTGTCCCCTATGTTGACTTCAAGCTATTTGCCCAAGTCTGGGTGTAGCACTCATAACTCTGAACCCAGTAGCACTTACACCTATAATCCCAGCAACACTCACACCCATAATCCCAGAACTGGATCATGAATTCACCACAAAATCTAAAAGTCTGCCTTGTGACTATATGAGTCTTTGATGAGACAACTAGACACAAATCATAACAATACACCCCTCGATCTCCAAAGCCTCATGTACATACCCTTGTGAAAAAGGCATTTAGTCCATCTCTACGTGTTGCCAAACTCCTATGTTTCAGCATTGATGAAAAGTTCAAATCCAAATTCTCCTCCAAAACCATATCAAACTCTTAGCTGTGAGTCCCTGTACAAAAAAACAGTACGGGGGCTGGAGAGATGGCTCAGTGGTCTAAAGCACCTACTTAGAACAAGCTTAGCAAAAGCATCAGGGACCGCGGTTCAATCCCCCAGCACC
>NW_004524671.1:2325886-2342808 GCF_000260255.1 Octodon degus | reverse complement strand
AACAGTACAACACTTGCAATATACAAAGGCATAAGACAAACATTACCATTCTAAAAGGTGCAAATAGAAAGATACCAAGCATTTGGAACAAATCAAGTCCAAAATCCAGAAGGGTGAACATGAATATATGTATATAGCCTTTTTTCTCACTTGGCTGTAGGGGTCAAGTGCCTAGATGACTGGGTGCTCTGAAGCTGATTCTGAGGAACAAACTCTCAATGCCAGTACCATTCTGGAATGTTGTGTGGTGGCTGCCACCGTTCTAGAACATGGCACTCCATAGCTTTGTCTCCAAGGCCAAGTCCCTTACCCTTGCAGTTCTTAGGCTGCAAAGGGCAAAATCATGCCTCCTACAATGTCCTCAAGCTACTTTTTTTTTCTATTTTCTTGTTCCTTTTCAACAATGGAGAACCTCTCAGCTCTATATTTGCAGGCCAGTGTTATTGGCACTTACTTTCTGGCCAAACTTACATTTTAATTCATCTTGTGGGGCTCTTTACTCTTGATTCTCAACATTTATCTGACGAAAAGCCCCCAACAATAGCCATGCCACTGCTTCAACACTCAACTGCTTTGAAATTTCTTTTGCCAGATTAGTCAGACCACCATGCCTAATGTCAATCTCAGGCAAAGTCTCTGGACAGGAGCAAAATTCAGGCAAACAACCTCTCAAGGCACAACATAAATGTATGGAATCTAACAACCAATACAGTCCTTCTTCCCAGAAGAAACAGCAGCCTTGGCTTTCCATGCAGGATTTCTAGCAGCGTTCAGGTTTTCTGCGCTCTGATCAGAATTTCAGATACAGAACAGCTAAAGCTGTTTCAGTGCTTCTCTTATAGGCGACATATCCAAACCCTCCCTATCTCTTCCTATGGGCAATTCCCAAAGGCTTGTAATCCACATGGTCAGGGGATTTAGTCACAGAAAAAATGCCACTTTACTGGTACCAAATTCTATCTGAATTACTTTTCTCTCATTGCAAGGAAAAAATACCTGACACTGAAAATTAAGGAGGGAAAGGTTTATTTATTTATTTATTGGCAGAACTGGGGATTGAACTCAGTCCCTTGCACTTTCCAGGGAAGCACTTACTTCACTGAGCCATCTCCCTGGCCCCAGGGAAAGGTTTATTTAGCTTACATTTTGTGTGTGTTTCAGTCCATTCTTAGCCGGTTCCAATGAAGAGTGGCACAGGGTAGAGGGCAGCAATTCATGGCATCAGGAAACAGCAAAACATCAAGAGCAAATGGGAGGCGTAGTGGCACCAAACACAGTAGCGAGCAAGTTTGTCTCTGTTGTGTTGCATTCAGACTGTCTTCCCCAGACCAGGTGTAACATTCACACTCATAATCCTAGAAGAACTCACACCCATAATCCCATCAGCAGATCATGAATTAATCATGAAGTCTAGAAGTCCATCCCATTGACTGAATGAGGTTTTGGGGAACCAATTAGACACAAACCATAACAGTTGCTGAAGACTTTATTATTTAATTTTTACATATTTTTTGTGGTTTCTTTTTTCATTAATTTCCAGCTTCATTGCACTGTGGTCAAATACTATGCATGGGATAATACCTGTTTGTTTTTACTTAAGCATGATCTATGAGCTAGCATGTGTTCTACTTTAGAGAATGTCCAATATGCAGCTGAAAAGAATGTGTATTCATATGTTGTGGGTGGAATAATGTGTAAATATCCACTAACTCCATTTTTTTTTCAAGTTTTGGTTCAGTTATAATATTTGTTTGCTAACTTTTTTTTGCCTACTTGACCTGTCTTTTTGAGATAAGGTGATGTTAATGTCCCCTGTTATGATTGTGTTATTGGTTATTACATTTTTCATGTCCCTAAAAATTTGTCTGACGTAATTGGATGCTCCCATTTTGATGCATACATATTTATGACTGTTTTCTCTTCTTCTTGAAATTTTCCCTTAACAATTACATAGAAACCTGCTTTATCTCATCTGGTAATGCTTGGCTTGAAGTTCAGATTGTCTATGAACAGAATAGTTACCCTTGATTTTTTTTCTGAGCTCCTGGAATATGTAGTAGTGTATTCCATCATTTGACATCCAGCCTTTGAATTTCTTCATAGGTTGTGTGAGTTTCTTGCATACAGAATACTGTTGGATTTTGTTTCTTGATCCACTCTACCAATTTCTATTAATTGGTGAATTGAGCCCATTTAAATTCGTGGTTATGATTGATATGTATTGGCTTATGTTTATCATGTTGTTTTCCTACTGTTGATTCTTTACTTTTCCAGTTTCTAATTATTGCCCTATGTGGTAAGCTCTTTTGGTTGTTGTTCCTGCATCTGTCGTTATTTTTATCTCTTTCTAGAATATATTAGGGGACTCTATGTAGGGTTTTCTTGGTCATCATGAATTTCTTTAGTTGTTCTTTGTCATGGAAATATTTTACTTCTCCACTAATTTTGAATGATAGCTTTTCAGGGTATATCAGTTTGGGTTGGAGTTTGTTTTCTTGAAGAACTTGACATACTTTGATTCATGTTCTTCTTTAATTGATGGCTTGTGCTGAATTTCTGGGATCTTGATTATTATATGTCTGGGTGTAGTTTTAAATTGGGTTGATATTATTTGGAGTTCTATATGCCTAGGTTACCTGAATGTCAATTTGTTTTCCCATATTTAGGCAGTGTCTGCTATTCTGCCCATATTAATTTTGTCATTTGTATTCACTCCTTCTTTTTCACTTATAACTATTAGTCTTAAGTTGTTCATATTTGCATCATCTTGCAGTTGG
Organism: Octodon degus; assembly: GCF_000260255.1. Taxonomy (NCBI): domain Eukaryota; kingdom Metazoa; phylum Chordata; class Mammalia; order Rodentia; family Octodontidae; genus Octodon; species Octodon degus. The sequence continues at coordinate 2,340,031 of NW_004524671.1, read as the reverse complement.
TGAATTATTATTTCCTGAATCCTAGTTGTTTTGAGAGATTTTTCCTTACCTTTTCACTAGCAGCAATGGTATCTTCAAGGTCTGAAATTCTATCTTCACTTTCATTCAAATGATTTTGCAAACTTCTAATGCAGGTTTTAATCTTCTTAATTCTGTTGCAGACATTCTATTTCTTTTCTTTCCTATATTGCTCATTCAAGGTTTCCATCATTTTTCTATGATTTTTTTTAAATTAGTGTCTCCTTTAGAAGCACCTAATAATTATTCCATTATAGTTATCATTTCTTTTTTACCTGTGGGATTCTTTCTGATCTGATTTCCTCTATACTCTTCTGCAGTGGTTTGTTTACTTCACTTGCTATTATTTCAGAGATTTCAGGTGTGTGACGTCTGATTTCTTCTATGCTGATGTCTCCTGGGTTTGTTCGGGGTGGGCTCAGAGTCTGAGAATGCATTTTTTATCCTTCTTTTTCTCATTTTCTATTTCTGAAACGACTTTATTTTGATTTCTGTGATTTTTTGTGCTAATTGATAGTAGGTAGCTGTGTCAGTGCAATCAGAACCTCTCTGCCAAGAATCTGTTCTTTAGGTATCTCTCCTGTGTTAGAAATTCTTGTTTTGTGTGTGTTGCAAGATTTTTTCTTTTGTTGTAATTGAGAGTGAGATACTGGTTTCTGTTAGGCACTGTCCTCTGTCCTTTGATGTAGGGCTCTGGTGAGGTTATTACCCAAATGCCTCTGGATATTATGACCCTATGCAAAACATGTGGTTAAGACAGATATGCTATCATATTTACAGAAGTACAATTAGCAATACTAGTAACGACTAGTATAAACTAGTAATTAATTTATTAACAAACTTTTATAATTAATGGTTTTGTACTTTAGACCACAGGAGAAAACATTACTATACAAACATAGTTATATAACAAAGCAGATTGTAAATTGGGAATTTGTATTTAAATTAGTTTCCCTGAGTTCTGTCTGGACACCTCTGCTTCATGCACCTTGATTCTTGCAGGTGTACTAGTTCACCCCAGTTAATGCCTAACACCTCTATGCCTCTAGGATCCTCCCCATAGATTTGATCCTCAGGCTGTGCCCCACTGGCACTTAGCAGTATACCTCAAATCACTGCATCTAGTTCTACCCAATTAGAACTGGATAAGCTTGGCCATATTGCTAGGCTCAGTCAGCCCCTTCTGTCTCCACTGCACAAGACTGAATAGGCAGGGTCTAGCTGCTGGGCTCAACTACTTCTGCCTCTGCCTCACCAACCCACTTCTTAGTTTTCCTATGAAACTCTTCTTTGCCATGTATAAAGTCATAACTTTTGATCTCCATATAAAATTCCTTTATAGGTATTTATTTATTTAAATTTAGACAGAGTCTTGCTATGTAGTTCAGGCTGGCCTTAAACTCACTACATAGCCCTGGCCCATGTTGTAATCCTGGTAATGATAGTCCTTCCTCACCTTCTCCATTTCTGGGATTATTGGCATCCACCACCATGCTCAGAGTTAGCCATTGTTCTTAAGCAGAAAAACCTGGGCAAGTTTAGGTAGGTCTAACTTCTTGAAATCAGGTTCTTTATACCCCTTTATGAGAAAAACCTCTCCATTCTCTCCTTATTCAATTGTTTAACTGGATTTTATTGAATCTATGGGTAGAAAGAATTGACAGTCTTTAACTCATCAATAAACAAGGTTATTGTATTTTTATAATAACTTTTAACATTAACTTTTCCTCTTCATGAACAAAAGCTTTAAATAAAATTGACCTTGTTTATCATTTATATCCTTTAGCAATTTAGAAACATTCTCACAATGTTTTCAAATCCTTTTATGTACATATTTAAGGATTATCTGTAATTTATATAATTTTCATAAATATATTCAATACTATAAATATTCATTCGGTATAAACTTTAACTTCTTTCATACAGATAATGATGTATCTTGTAAGGCAAGGACTAAGTAGTATGCATGGAATTTTGCATTTATACTTTTCTTTTTTTTTTAAATTTTATTTATTTATGTGTGTGTGTGTGTGTGGCCAGCTCAGACCACCAGGGGGCGGGGCTGGCTGGCATGTGGTGCTGGGGATTGAACCGCGGTCCCTATGCTTAGTTTAGCTTAGCTTGTTCTAAGTAGGTGCTTTAGACCACTGAGCCATCTCACCAGCCCCTATACTTTTCTTATCAATTGATAATTTCATGGCCTTATAAAAATAATCTATATGACACAAAATTTTTAGACTGTATTTTAATAGATTCACTGAGAATTACTGCATTAATAACTTTTGTAAGAATATCTCATTTGCTGGAAAATAATGTCTATTTCCTCTGAAATATAAGATCATTCTTTTAGGTTGTGTATGAATATAATTGTTATATATTACACAGTAAGTATTATATAATTGTACTTTATAGTTTTTTAATATATATAATACACAATTATCATGTATTTCCATTCGATAAAATAATCTTATTTATTGATGAGTTAAATTAATATTGATTTGCTTGTCATTCTACGAGGATTTATACTGTAAATTTACATCAAGTACTCTGTTTAATGCAATTTTTTTCTTTTTTCTTTTCTGTTTGTTTACAGTGAAGGCTATTTTGCTGATCTGATAACTATGTTTCACTTATATTCTGTTAGAGATTGCTCCTTTTACAATAAGACTTATATTTATAATTTCCTATCAGTTTCTAAAATGTGCAAAAATGTGTGCCTTTCTCCCAAAATAGACAATGTCTTGATATGTTTTCAATTCCTTCCCCTCTTTATCATTTGCAATTTTTGTTCTTGACTTTTGCAAATAGATTACAGAGCATTATTTTAAGTCATTGCTTATTTGAAGAATCCTGTATTTAGTGATTAATTATCTGAACTTTCTGTAAAATGTGAAGTCAAGGGCTGACAATGAGGTTTAGTGATATTACTTGTATAGGATGGGCATGGTCCTAGATTTCATCCCCACAGTTAGAAATAAAAAGTGTGAAAGCATAAAGTAATGTCAATAATTTATGTTCACTTTTGTGGAGCAGATCTTTCCTCCCACATTAATTTGATGTGAACGCTTGTCTGTTGCTATTCATGCTTATATGGTTGATAATCATAATGATGGGCTCAGCAAGTAGTCCTCCAAAGCATGGGGCTCTGGCATGCTAGGTGCTTTGCTCTAAAGGACACCAATAGACTTCAGAGCCAAAGTCTAAGGCAAGATCGTCCTCTCCCTTATTGTTTCTCTCTCAAGGCTCCACTGAAGCATGACAAAAACCAGAATTCTTCTTTCCCAAATGCAGAATGTAGACATTGCAACCCCATTTTCTGAAAATCAGCCATAAAACCTAAAAACTTTACAATAACCTTGACACTGTCTACTGCATGGGAGTTGGTCATACAGGAATTATCTGACCTACCTTGTCTGATAATAGATCATATGATCCTCATTCAAGCTCCTGCTATGTAATCAGGAGAAAAGAATAATACTATACCAAAAGGCCCAGAAAATTCCGAGCAGAAGAGACTTGTTGATTTCTTCCTTCACTCTGTTGCATTGGTTCATGTGTTTTTTGTGCAATCACATTTTTACAGTGTTCTTCATTGAATATAAGTATGAACACCCCTGCATTTTTGAATCTTAATTATGAAAGTTGCTGTTCTCGCAAAAATTTGATTCAATAAATTTGTGACACTTTTCTGTCTTAAACATATCTTTTGTTATAGGAGTCTTAGGATGACCATTATGAGGGGTGGAAAAACGTGTATCTTTGCAACTCTAAAATACACTTACTTCAATTTCAAGTGATAGTTCAACTGCTATTGTAATTGCAGATACATCTTTATTACTAGAAGTTTAAAAATATTACTCTCTATATTTTTATATCAACTATGTTCTTTGTGGAAATCAGTTTTATTGCCTGGATACAGAGTATTCTACTTAATATTATTCATTCTATTTATCTCTCCCAGTGTTTGTGTTCCCACGTATGTTTATTTAGTATATTCTGTTGGTTCTTTATAATTTTTTGACTGGAATTTTTCTAACTTTCTTCAGTTATAAAACTTTTTACATTAATTTTCAAATAATTTTGCCTTTTACAATTTGGCTTTCTTCTTCTACTCTTCACAGATGTTTCAATATGTGTAGAAGTAGCTATTCCCATTTAACTTTTTCTGGATTCACTTATTACTTTTATCTCTCTGTTCCAGGTGTGTTTGGAAGAACTTTTTCAATTAATAGCTGGAAATACTTTCATCTAATACTTATAATGATTTCTTTCTTTCAAAAATTATATGTCTATTTTTCATATTCACTGATTCTACTTGATTCTTTTTCTTTCTTCTTCTTTTTTTTTTTTTTTTTTGCAGAACCAGGGATTGAACTCAGGCCCTTGTGCTTGCCAGGGAAGCACTTGTGCTACTGAGCTATCTCCCTGGCCCCTCTGGTTGGTTCTTTTAATTATATGGCTGTTATGTTTTGTTTTATATGGCCATTATATTTTCTTATCTCTGAAACTAATTATACTCAAATTACATTATTATTTTAGTTTGTCTATTTCATTAATATTGGTTTCTTTGGTGTAGGTTCTTTATTTTTTTCACAAAATGTTTAGATATTTCATTATACAATGTACACACAGAGGCTCATATGCTCTTAGGATTCTGGGGTATCACCATTTACTGCTATTTTACCTTTCAGTTAGTTTTAATTATCATCATTTAGGATTCTTTTGAACAGTAACATGCATTGGTAACACACCCAGATTATTTTCTTATTCATACAGGAGGGTGTAGTGAGAAATCCAGTGCAGATGATATGTAGCAACTCTGGTTGCCCATTTATCTTCTCATTTTACCTATTATTACTATATAACATGAACATGTTTTTGTAAAGAAAATGAAATTTATGGAGTGGGATTCAGGGAGGTATCTGGCGCACCAGAGGCTTGCTCTTTGTTGTGTTTTTAACTTCATGTATTTCCTGAAGGTAATCTTTTGTGTTCAGCTGGTTCTGGAAGGCTTTGTTGATTCTTACCCTTTTATGTGCACAGTTTAGGATAGAAGATTATTATTCCAAGGTCAAGATGAGAAGAGAATAGGACACAGCAACTATAGCTTTTAGCCCAGAAAGACTGTGTTCACGGTTTCTTGCTTACTTTTTCTAGGTTAACAGGATCCTCTGTCTGGAGTTTAACTGTCTTGTGCCAGTGTGATAAATTCTACTATGTGGTGTATTTATTCCTGAGGAAAAACAAACTTCACTTTTAGTTCATAACCAGGTTTAATCAAGAAATATTATTGGCGTTCAGAAATTCTTAATATTATTTTTCCATCTTCTACTATAGTTTTATTGATTTTTAAATTTATTTCTGTATTTATACAAATAGATACTAAAAGCCAATATTTTATTGAATCTGGTAAAAAATTAATAAATGATTGAGATTTTAAGAATAATTCACCAGTAAACTTTATCCTAGCATGTAAGCCTACTTGGTAAGAAACAAAATTTAACTCAGAGGTATAAAATGCAAATTCTTTATCGAAATACTGCTAAATGCTACAGCTTGGATTTGAACAAATTAAAGATTGATAACACCCAATCTTACAAATAATAGGAAGTTAGTGATACTCGGAAGTTCAAAGATGAGGCAGAGGAGAAGCTCCTGGGAATCTCTGAGAAGCAGATACTGGGAGAAGAGACCTTCCAGGGGAAGCCACAATATGGAGCAGTGTGGCAACTACCGGAAACAATTGGTGTGACTTAATGAAGAGAGCGTAGCTCTTAGGAGGACATTCTGTCCTCTGACTCCATCCTCCTGATCTCGTGCTAATACCCAACCTTGGCTGTATCTTAGCAGACACCAAGACCTTAAGGAGCTTTAGAGAAGCAGTCCAGAGTGGCAGCTGTCTGTGTCACAAGAAGAGTCAGAAAATTGACTAGCAAGTCTGAGGAGAGGGTGACTGGAGCATTACAGGCATTCTGGTCTTTGTAAACTTATCCTCTGTTACATCATATATATTCACTCATGGTGATCCCTTTGTCCCCTTGTTTAAGCCTGCCCATGCTGGGATTACAAGCGTGTGCCACTATTCCGAGTCTTGGTGGCCCCTCAGCACACGTGAGGCAGTGCTGGCACAGCATGCCATGCTGCAGGTTGAACTGCAGTCCCCGTGCTTGCCTAGGCATGCTGTTAGACTGCTCAGCTATCTCTGTAGCCCAGTGTTTTATATTTCTGGTAACATTAACATGGACCTTCTTTACACCCTTGCCTCCCAGGAAAACACGTATTTCTTCTCCAATTCTCCATCCTAATAGCAGCACCTCTGTCCTTGCTTGGGATGTTGCCCTTGTTCTCACGAGGTATTTACTATTTATTTCTGATATAACAATGTTCATATTTGGTCTTAGTTAACTGTTAGTTTTCCATTCTTCTTTTATCTCCTGCAAAAGAAAAATTATCTTTCTCATCCTTCTATCCGTGTAGCTTTCCTTGATTACTGGTACATGATAAGTGACTCAAACAATTTTCATAATTGAATGTAAGGGAGATGATGTGAGTTTGAGGTTATTTCTTTCATGAGAAAAAGAAAAGGTAGTTAAGCAGCAAGCAAACAAATTAAAATAAAAGAAAGGGGAGATAAAACATAAGTGACAGTTTAAGGACAATATAGAAGGCTCAAAATAAAATATAAAATAGAATAGGGTTAAAACTTTCATATAATAAAAAAAATTTTAAAAACCCTCAAAAGCTAAAACACATGTGTAAGATGGTATGAATTTAAAACAAAGAATTCATATATATGTTCTGCAATGAATGAAAAAAAATCTAATTTAGAAATAGATTGTATTAAAATAGTAAGAAATATTTTAATGTTGATTCATTCTTTAGTTTTTTGATTCAAGTTCCTTTTGTTCATTATATTTTCAAAATTAAGGGTACAGTCATTTTGGCACTGATTAAAAATTTCTATTCATATTTTGTCTTAGGAGGCAAACTAAGTTAGCATTTAAACTTGGTATTTGTCTATGATTAATAAGAAGGAAAAGACATATGCTGTTGTTTAAGGGTTCTGATGAATAATTTTCTCTTATCCTATAAATATTAATGGTATTTAAAGACTGACCCCGTCATCTAAAGTTTAGATAGCTCAAGGGAGATATTTGAAGTGTATCTTCACACTCAAGATCATTAAATATGAAGGAACATATATCCATTCAAAATTCATACTATGCATTTTGCTAAAATTTATTTTATGAAGTTCAGCCAAGAAAGTACACTTACTAATTTGATAACAGTTCATCTAAATAGCTACTAGTTTCTATATACTTCTTACATTCAAGTCAAGGAAAAAAATGTAAAAGAAGGGAAGGGATGGGGAGAGAAAGAAGAAAGGAGGGAAAGGTGGAGTGAGGGAAGGAAGTTTCTCTTTCAAGGACTGGAAGGGAAAGAGAGAGAGAAACAAGGAATTTCAATAGGCTTTCTTATTGTTTAGACATGATAAGACTATCAGATCAGGAGATAAAGGCCACTGAAAACATAAATCCCAAAAGAGGATCATATCACACTGTAGGGACCACCAGCAAACATGGGGTACTGGACAGAGATAGGGACAGTCAGGAAACAGAAGGAGAGGAAAAATTTTAAGACAGGAACTTTCATTGTGATTTCCCTATAAGGACTTGAGAAGGCCAGTTTCAAATTTAGGCAGATTTGAATTACAGGATCCATGCTATAAAGCAATGATCCTGGGGTAAGGGTAAAAATAAATAAATAAATAAATAAATAAATAAATAGCTCAAGGGATGAGACCCCAATAAAAGATTTATTTTGAAGTTCATGATCAAGGCTAGTTGGTACTAATTTATGTAAATATCACCTTCATGGGTAAGTTGCTTACTGCTTTTTGAATTGGCTAATTCTGAAATAAGCTCACCACCTCCAAATCAGAAACCTCCAGACAGTAAACTGCATCCATATAGCAAACATCTATACTATAGAAGATAAAAATCATGCCTAGTCCAAGAAGGGTGAAAAGAAGAAAAAAAAGAATGTAAAACATCTTTGTTCTACAATAACAATAGCATATAGAGTAACAGAAACGATAAACTAATATTCAAGATGGAGGAAATATGTATCATATCTTTTCCTATTTTCTTGTATAGAGAAGTGTTATGTGTTGTTTGGATTGCAAAGAAAATGGGTGAATGTTCTGACATTTAATCATAACATCTGATTTTTTGTGAGATTTGTGTTTCTATAGTATTGAGATAAAAGTACCTTCTTTAAAGGATTACTGTGAGATATAATTGTGGTGATGTACAGACAGTACATCAAATTAAAAAAAAATAGCTGCTTTTCTCTTAATTACTATTGCCAAAATTCTCAGTGCAGATGCCCCACATCCATACAGATGAAACAATTAAAATAATAACACATTTTACACAAAAAGACATGAATTATATGCCTTACAGTTCTTTGCACCTAAAAATGTTTTAACAGGCTGTATTCACAAAGGATATATTCATAAAGAAGGAAGGAGGGAGGGCTGGATGGGAGGAAAGAAGGACAGAAAAGACATTGATGACCGAATGAATAAATGAAGAGCAAATGAGTAAAATTTGATTTTAGAAATTTGATACAAGAGATGTAGACTTTTTAAATCCATAAACAGTAAATGATGATGCTGTCATATAAAAATAATGATAAATGGAATCTTTTGGCATGGTTGATCTCATATATTATTTTATTTGTAACTTAAATTACATGATATCAGAAGTCATGAATTCATTAAAATTGATTTGCAAATCTTCAATTAATGACCTTGGTTATTTGTAAATGAGAGGGGGAGAGGTTGGATGAGTGGAAGTAAATTAACCTTTCATTCCGTTCTCCACCAACCTCTTCCGCAATGACAAGTAATCAAGATTGTTTGACAGAAACAGCAAGTTGTTTAGCTTCTCAGCTCTCTTGCCACTAAAATATGATGTCAGATAATTTGTTCCTGTTTAGTTCTAGCTTGATTACTTCTGGTTCCTTGAGATCTGAATTGATGAAGTTTTACTTTAGTTACATGGCAGTGTTAATAAATGCTGTCATGTTTATTAATGAGATGCCAAACTTGTATTGTTACATTTAGAGGACAAAGTCAAGTTCATGGAACTTAAAGTAGTTGAATGTGATAAAAGGTTAATTAAACTTCATGACCTGTTTGGAATATGTCTTCAGTCTCAATGCCAATATAACTTTGAGTACAAAATACCAAAACCTATAATTAATTTGCAAGGTACCTGTCTAATAGCTGCAATTAAAAAAAATGATTGTAACAGCCCCTGAATAAATATTCTAACTTTAAAAATATTTTAAAATAATAAGTAAAGTGAAAGAAACCTCAATCAAGGTCAGCAACTGTGTTTCTCTTGATCCAGTGTGAGTTTATTGCATTCATATTTTATGTCCTCTATTCCCAGGATTTTAATTTATTTCTATCGAGGGAAGAATTCTTAGTAAATGCTTTCTACAAATTACTTTCGATGTAGAATATGAAGATTGAAAAATATAATGGAATTAGTGGGTAGCAGAATGTATGCTATAGACAATTTCTTCTTCTTCATCTCTTTCTCACTTTCTGTTTGGGGATAAAATAATGTTAACCTGAAAAATCAGACAGGAACACCACTTGGAGTCTAATGAGAAATTTTATAGTTAAAAAATGAAATAACATAAATGACGTTCCACTTATATTGAATTACAATAAAATTTTCCCCCTCTAATTGAAGACTTCAGTGAGAAAATTAAGAATTTCTGTTCATGTTTCAGGCAAAGTGTGAAAGAGGCCATATCTAGACCTTTTCTGGTGAATTTTTCAAATTTTTATGAAAATAAAAACAGCCAATGCACATCTAGTTTCTCAAATATATTACTTCCAAAGACATTTTATTTATTTATTTATTTTAATTTTAGTACAAGGCTCACAGGGCCTACAGATTCTCACTACATAGATAAGATTTGTAGTGATTCTCCTATTTTCAACCTCTCAAGCGCTGGGATTATAGGCGTGCTCCACCATGTCTAGTCTCAATTGCTGTCTCAGCATGTCCTGGGGCTGGGCCAGCAGGCACACTGGGATTGAACCCTGGCCACTGCACTTTGCCTAAGCAGGTGCTTTAGTCTGTTGAGCTGTCTGGCAAGCCCCCAAAATGTTTAGAAAAAATTAAAATGTAGTTTCCAGGAGTGGATATTATGTGTAGCTTATATTAATTATGTTTCAAATTATCTTACTTTAATAGTAGTGTGAGATTCCTAAAACCACTGTTTCTTTAAGATGATATTTCTAAGAAATATGTAGTCTACTTAACAATAATAGGAAAGGATGAAAACATTGTGAAAGAGAGATCTCTCTCTGTTTTGTTATCTAAAACTTTATTTTCTACTGAAATCTCCACTTTAGTAGTGCAGATTTTTAAGTAGTAAGTGTACATCACCCTGAGTTTTGGTGTAGTACTTTTAAAGATGGTACCTATTTCATCTAAATTATTAAAGCCATGAGCTTGGAGTTCCCCAACATAGTCCCTGTTCCTTAAACGTCTGTAGATTCTACAATGATGCTACTTTGCTAATGCTTATTTGTGATTTATGTTTCTCTACATCTTAACCAAAGATTTATCATTTTACTGAATGTTTCAAAGACATAGCTTTTCATTTGATTTTCTTTCTTTTCTCTTCTAAACTTCATTGATTTCTGCTCTTCATCATTCTTACACTTCATTTTGGTTGAATTTGTTTTCATTTTTTATTTTTTAAGAAAAAACCCAAATAATTTGTGTGACATCTGCTTCTAATACAAGCAGGTGACATTTTAAATCTTTAAAGCACACTTTATTATCGTCTCAATTTTTCGACATATTGCCTTTTTAGTTTTCTTCAGTTGAAAATGTTTTGAACTCGCTTGTCAGAGATGATATTTAATCTCTAAATGTTTGGGAATTTTCCATATAAGCTGTGTAATTAATTTTTAGTATAATTTCACTGAGATTCATAAACACATTTTGCGTTTATTCAGTGCAAAAGCAAGTTAGTCTTTCTAAGCTACTGAGTCCATGATTCCCCACCTCAGGAGACTTTGAAAGGAAGTTTAGCACTCACAAAGAGATTCTTGGTAAAGCAAAATAATTGTGATCTGGCCTAAAATGCCAACCAAGAACAAGAATTGGTGTTGTTCTGGCTTTGGTTGGGGCTATGGCTCAGATGTCAGGGTGAGGGTTTCTGACTATGGGATGAGATTCTGTAGCTTGAACTTCTCAAGAATGACAAGAAAGAGGATTGATGGATTCTAAAAAGCCAGCCTTTCCAAATATGGCATGAAAAGGAACCTAGAGGTTCATGGCTAAAAAACTGTCAGTTTGGAAATACCAAAAGTTGAGTCAGATTCCTTATTACAATTCATGCAAATGTTTGATTGATAATGGAAATGTGCTGAGTCTCATTCAACTGCATCTGGGCCGGGGAGATGGCTCATGGCCGGGGAGCTGGCTCAGTGGAATAAGCGCTTCCCTGGCAAGGTCAAGGGCCTGAGTTCAATACCCAGTTCAAAAAAAAAAAAAAAAAAGTTTTCAACTGAATCTGAATGTGCTAAAATAAGAGTTTTCAAGTCCATGTGCCTAGACCATGCTATGATGGAAATGAAGAGACCTTAGCCAGTGAATACCATCATCTCATGAAGTGGAGAAGCAGCCAAAAAACATCAGAGGACGTTTACACAATTTGCTAGAAAGAAACTAAAGCAGACTACTCTTATTAACAAAAATACCTCATTTCATTTGTTGTTATTTGAATGGTTACACCCCCTTGATGGCTATTTTCTTGTAGCAAAAATCATCTTTAAGTGAATTAATCACTCCCAGCTGACACAATTCAAGGACAGACTACAAAGTGAAGACTAGAAGGAAGCTTAGCCTCACCTCCGATAAAAGCTATCTGAGCACCAGGAACTTGTTTTATGTGCTTAGAAATTTTGGATGTTGCCTGTTTGTGTACACATCAATAAATATACGTGCCTGAGTGGCTTACAAGCAGGAGGAATTCTAGAGCTTGGTAAATTCACAACCAGATGGAGAAGGCTTGCTCCTCAGTGAGATCCTCCTTCCTGACTGATGCACAGCTGTCTTTTCCATGTGTTGCCACACAGCATGAGGGAAAAGGAACTCTGTGGGGCCTGTTTTATAAGAAAACTATATCCTTCACAAGGGCTCCACTCTCATGACCTAATTTCTCAAAGACCCCTTGGTCCAACATTCACCAATTTGGAAATACAGTTTCAACATATTAACTAGGAGAGGAACCCCACATTTAGTTTGTCATTTCCTGGACAGTGTTAATGATATTTATTTGGTGATTGGTTTATTTATGGCAGAAAGTAGTGACAGGGACCGCCAAGCAGTTTAGTGGCACTTTCATGACTAGAACAAGGGCCCAAAAGAAAACATTGTCTTCTACGCCTCAGCAAGCCTAATGAATGTATGATATTAGACTATCAGAATAAGAAAGTATTAAGCTAAATAATACTGGGGATCAAGGATTTTGTCTAAGAGGAAAACACAGTTGGTTAGGTACCAGTAGGCTTATTCATATGGAGCAAAGCCAGAATGTTTCTTGTACATTACAAAGGAATTTAGAAGACAAAGCCATGTAAGCAATTCAAATAAATATTTAGAGATATAATTGGTCTTGTGGAGTGACATGAAGTAGTGGGACCACTGGCTAAGGTAAATCTTCCTCTGAGCCTGACTGGAGGTGGTAATGAGAATTGATGACACATCCAAGGATTGATGGAAAGCCCAGCAGAGAGAACAGTAGAGGACTTGGGCTGTGTGTGCTCTCTGAGTAGCAAGTTCATACAATGGGAGAGAGTCTTGAGACGGAGGTCCTTTACTGTGATGAAATGAACTGGGCATTGAAGAAAGGGGGGAAAATCATAAGCAGAGATATCAGTGGGAGAGTGAAATTGTACCAAAAACTGAGGAAGATCATAGTAGGAAATGGAGCTGAGGTGACATGCAGACAGTGCCTGTCAGGAAGTGCAGTTCAGCCCTGGCATAGAGGTTGTGGACTTCTGTATGCATAATGAGATGGTAGTGGGATGTGTGGAGCAACACTGAAATTAGGATTCCAGGTGATAGAATCTAAAGAAGAAACAGACTGGCTTCAGAAGTTGACCATGTTAAAAAAGTAGATGGAGGACAGAAAGAGTTAGCTCCTGTAGATGTGTAGCTGAATAACGAATTACTATGTGTCTGATCTTGTCACTGTCCATAACACAAAGAAATCTGTGTCGAGACAGTGTGACAGAAGGGTTATGAATTTGAGGCCAACTGTGCAACTTAGTGAAACTCAAACTCCAACAACAACAACAACAAAAAGAAAAAGAGGGAAAAGGAAAAAACTTTCACTGTGTAGATGGCATTTTGTAAGCACTGACAATTTTTCTAGCAACATTAAATCTAGCCAGGATGTCATTGAATTTGTGTAGTGTGAATAACTGCAGCAGTCTTACATACTGGAGAATGGCTAGGCTCTGGTAGGGAGTGTCAAGGGAGGGGAGGGTGGCATTATCTCCTTAAGTCACTCGGCAATGATCAGAAATGAACTTCATTTATTTTGAGCAATGTAGTCCTAGGACTATGAGAGGTAGGATAATGAGGTGGGAGGGAAGAATTATAGGATAGGTAGGGAAGAGTGAGGATAATAGATTCCAAAGAAAACTAATATTTATAATTAATTGAGGGCATAATTTATTGGTAGAGATCTTGTTTAGCATAAATAGGACTTGATGGGCCAGCCAAATAGCTCAGTGGATTAAAGCACCTACAAGCATGTGCAAAAGTTACAGGTTCTATCTTGTGCTGGCCCCATCCCCGGGGCATGCTGAGACAGTAATTGAGATTGGGTGTGGAGGCCTGGGGTTCAGTTCCCAGCCCTGCCATGCTGGCCCCACCCCCTGGGGCACGTGCCCCCTGGGGCACGCTGACATGACAATTGAGACTAGGCATGGTGGCTCACACCTGTAATCCCAGCACTTAGGAGGCTGTAAACAGGGTAATAACTACAAGTTTGATCTAGCAGTGAGACCCTGAACAC
>NW_004524671.1:2319478-2325190 GCF_000260255.1 Octodon degus | reverse complement strand
TCAGGGTCTCACTACTAGATCAGACTTGTAGTAATTATCCTTTTACAGCCTCCCAAGTGCTGGAATTACAGGCATGAGCCACCATGGCCAGTCTCAATTGCCATGTCAGCATGTCCCAAAGGGGTGGGGCCGGCATGGCAGGCCTGGGAATTGAACCCCCGTCCCTGAACCTGCTTGCAGGTGCTTTAATTTGCTGAGCTATTTGGCATTCCCTGACAAGTTTTTCATCAGACTGGAAATGACACTATTCTGCCAGTAAGGTTGACTATAGTTAGTGTAGAGAAGACCGAAAACTGTCGTTAGCAGTATAGACATAGCGTATCCCAGCGGCTCTTGTACTGAGTCTGCCTGATAATGTGATATCGCAGTGTGGGCTGCTGTGAACAGTACATATGGGCAGGGCATAAGAAGGAAGACGGCCCATACCTTGTGTATTGCTATAGTGTATGGAGGTGAATGGTTGATGGCAAATACAGGCCTAGCATGGAACACTGAGATACCTATTTGGATCCAATATGGAAGGAAAGTATTAACACCCAATGTTTTTAACAGAGACCTACTTTAACTTATAATGACCTCATTTTGCAATCCACATGGTAGCAGCATGTGCTCTAAAGCTATAGTCTTTAGTTCAGAATGAGACCATCATTGCCACTATTCATCAATATCTTACATAAGATGACACCATTTTTTTTAAATATTTATTTATTTTTATTTATTGTGCATGTGTGTGTGGCCAGCTCAGCCCACCAGGGGGCGGGTCTGGCTGGCATGTGGTGCTGGGGATCGAACCGCGGTCCCTGTGCTTTGCCTAGCTTGTTTCAAGTAGGTGCTTTAGACCACTGAGCCATCTCTCCAGCCCCAAGATGACACCATTTTTGAAGATTATGCCATAGATAAGTCATCATGAGGGAGCTAAGAAAGTTGTAGTGGTCAGTAATACATATATTCAAACAAAATTTGCGCTTTATAAGGCAGTAATTCTAAAAGTGTTAAGATTTGTTTCATGACTCAGAAAGTGCTCTGTCTTGATAAAAGTTGACTCTATGCATTCTATTGTTGGGTGAAGTTTTCTCTAGTGCATTTAAAACATTTTGATTGGGATATTGCTCAGATCCTCTATGTCCTTATTGACTTTCTGTGTATTTTTAACTATACTGAAATAACTTAAAATCTTCAGAGATAATTGTGGATTTCTCTTTCCTCCCACCTTCTTGTGATTTTTGTTGTCTAAAATAGAGATGTATATATTTAGAATTGCTATACTTTTTTGTAAGTCAGTCCCTACACTCTTACTTAATATTGCTCCGTTGTTCAGGGCAACTTTTTTTGTTCTTATTTGCATTTTATGATTTTTTTTTTGGTGGAACCTGGGATTGAACTCAGGCCCTTGCACTTGTCAGGCAAGTGCTTATTCTACTGAGCCATCTCCCTGATCTTTTATGATCTTAAAATTGCTGTGTATATGTGTATGCATGTGTATACAAATTTTTGTATATCTGTGGGCTCTGATATTTTCTATGTATGACATTTTCTAATTTATCTAGGAAAGATTGTCTCATTAATTTTGGAAGAATAGTAATTTCTAATTTTGAAAATCTTCCAATGACATACTTTTAAAATAGTTTTTTGTTCTATAATTTTTCTTTGGAATTATGAATACATTAAGAAATGTGATTTTATCCCACAGCTCTTAGCTGACACATTCTTTTTTCATATTTCCTTATTTTTTATATTAAATATGGGAAGTTTCTATTAAAGCTTTAAAATTCACTAATTATTTCCTTGGTTTTTGCAAATCTACTGATGAATCTATTGATAGTATTTTTGATGTATTTTTATTTGCTACTATGTGATTCAGTTTGATTTTTTTTTAGTATTTTCTATCTTAGTATTTTCTATCTTCTACTTTTCATATCTTTTTGATCTGTTCACATGTAGTTTGTTTTTTCATGAAAGTGCTTTAACATAGTAATAACAATTATTTTAAATTCTTTGTCTAATACTTCAAACACTGCGGTAACATCTGAATTCAGTTATGTGTGTGAAGGGGATCAATTGTAAGAGAGTAAGACCAGAGGTGATTAGTATTTACTGCACTTGTGTGTGTGTATTGTGAGTTGGTTTTCCAGAGGTCTCTGATTTTTGTTTTTCCTTTCTTTTACTTCCTCAGTTGTATCTCAGAAAAGGTCTTTGTCCCTGTACTTGGTATTCTCCCAACAACGTCTTGCTGTTACTTATTGACAAACACGAGTTACTCTGAAGATGGCAGTAGAGTAGAGGAGCATACTTTTGTAGTTCTGGTTCAGCCACTGTGGTCTTGGGTCTCCATGATAGGATCTTTTCAGCAACTGTGCATCTCCTATGACAATCAAAATTTTAGTCGAGGTCCAGTTTATTTTCATGTCCTTTTCACTATCTAGAAAGTTTTAAAATCTTGTTTCATTTCCTGAGCTATGGTAGCCTTTTACCTGTGCTCTGAGGGTAGCAGAGTTGGTGCCTATAAATCTGTTCTTTGGAAGATACACAGGCAGAGGATCCAGTGAGGGCTTTGTGCCTTTCTTCAGTGGCTGCTGGTCCTTCTTCTAAGACTCCATCGGGGAACATTTTCTCAGGCTTTTACTTTTCTCCCGATCTTTCTTCTTCAAGGTTCATAAAGAAGAGTTCTTTTTCTGATACAAATTCTCCTTCTTGTGGTTGGTACTTTCATACTAGCTTGGGTGCAGTTATCAGCAATCTATTGAGAGATTATATAGATAGATTTTCACTTACCAGCTTGCATGATATTCAGTACCTGACATCTGCCACTGCTAAACAAGAGTTGGCTTTCCATGGCTGCCTGCAGACACCTATCTATCTTGCCCTGCATTTAGGTAATTGGTTACCTCAGGGCCATATTTTCCCAATGGATTCTGAAGAAAGCATAATTTTGAACATTATTAAACTTTGTTATTATGAGGGTGGGACCGATTCTTCTTCCACATTTGTCCCTGCAAAAGATTACTTTTGTGAGTATAAAATTAAAATAATATGCAGATCCTATTAATATTATTGATTGAGAATGTATTCCATAAGTACAGGAACCATTTAGTTCCACAAAGTTTTCTTAATGGGTTTATTTTCTGTATTTATTTGGTATCACAATTAGAAGAAGACATCATGTCTTCCTAAAACTTTGATTATTTTATTTTATTTTATTATTAAAAGGAGAATCACAAACAAAAACCAGAACAAGTAACAAGAATGAAGACAAAAAATAAATTAAAATAGCACAAATGGTATAGAACTTTAGGAATAGATTGCTCATTGCTTTAGTTGTAAGTTCTGGTGAGGAGTTCATATTTAATTATATGCTATGGATAACAGATGTGATACTATTTCACTTCTAGGTAGATAAAACCAGAGCAAAATAAAGTCTATCAAAGAATTAATGTTATGCTTTAAATTATTTGGCAGTATGAACTTTAGTGAGAAGAATTGTATTTTCAAATTATTATAGATACACATGGGAATCTCCACAACCTGCAGCCGCTTCTTTGAGATTCAGAACTATGTTTCCCCATAACAATTCCTTTAACATCCAACCATTACATAATGCAACCCAATGGCACATACTTAATAGAGTCCTTGTCCCCATCTTGTACTAGGTGACATCATTCTCCTAGTCCAAAATAGTGCTGGCATCTACCCTGCCTGAACAAATCATTATCTCAGTCTCTGAAATTTAGAATTGGAATGCAGGAATTCTCCTGAATTCATAACTAGCTCTGAATCTGGAGCAATATATGTTATATTTCCACGATTAACTGACACTTGCAGGACCAGAAGCACCAGGGCACAGAGCACGCTCTCCATCTCAGTGGACATACTGGGCAGAGCTTCAGAACCTACAGCTGCAGGTCTAGCAGTCCACCTGTACTGGGATCAGCTAGAAGGAGTCAAACATAGCAACCAAATCCAAGCAAGGTCCTGCCAGTAGATTTCAAGTTCAGTAGATGTGGACCTAGTGAGCTGAAGCATACTGATGGGTCCAATTGAGCCCAGACCAATGCCCAGACCTACAGGAGCATCCTTGCAGCACAGAAGTGGCAGCAAGTAACTGTGTTGAGATCGTCTGCCTTGAAGACTCCAGACACATGAAGGGGAGGCACCCAGAGAGAACTCAGGGGAATTAATTTAAATATAAATTCCCAATTTAAGATCGGCTTTGTTACACAGCTATATTTGCTCCAATGGTCTAAAGTACAAACCCATTAGTTAACAAAAGTTTGTCAATTTCTGAATTTTACTAGCTGTTATTAGTATTTCTAATTGTACTATTGTAAATAGGAAAACATATCTGCCTTAACCACATGTTTTCCCTTGGATAATAAAATTGGGAGGTGTTTGGGTAATAACCTTACCAAAGCCTTACACTGATGGAAGAAGGACAGTGCCAAATGGAAACCAATATCTCATTCTCAATCAATGGAGAAGGCAAAATCTTGAGACACACATAAATCAAGAATCAATGACACAGAACAGATACCTAAAAACAGACCCTTGGTGGAGAGGCTCTGACTGCAATGATACAGCTACCTACTATCAAACTTTCACAAAAACTATCATAGAAATCAAAATAAAGAATTCTTTCTGAAACAGAAAATGACAAAAAGGAGCATAATGCATTCTCAGACCCCAAGCCTAGCCAGAGCAAACCCATGAGACATGGCAGAATGGATTATAAAACAAAATCCAACAATATTCTGTGTACAAGAAACACATTTAACCCATAAAGAATTTCACAGGCTGAAAGTCAAATGACAGAAAATAATACTACATGCTCCAGGACCTCAGAGAAAATCAAGTGCAGCTATTCTGTGGACAATCTGAACTTCATACCAAGAATGATAAAATGAGATAAAGAGGATCATTATATACTGCTTTAGTGGAAAAACTCAAGAGGAAGAGATAACAGCCATAAATATGTATACACCAAATATGGGAGAACACAAGTATATAAGACACATTTAAAGGACATGAAAAATCTAGTAAACAATATCATAATCTTAACAGGGGACTTTAACATCCTCTTGTCTGAAAAAGATAGGTCAAACAGACAAAAAACTAGCAAAGAAGTAGCAGAACTGAAACAAACATTTGAACAAATGGACTTAATCGACATATACCGAGTGTTACACCCAACAACATCTCAATACACATTTTGAGCTACACATGACATAGTTTCTAAAACACATCACATACTCTTCCATTGATCATGCTTAAGTATATGCAAGAAAACAGAAATTATCCCATGCATATTAATGGACAACAATGCAATGAAACTGAAAATTAGTGACAAAAGAAACCACAAAACTACCATAAAGGTATGGAAATTAAATAACACCCTCCTCATCAAACAATGGGTTACAGATGAAATTAAACAAGAAATTAAACAATATCTACAATTCAATGAAAATGCAAGCACAAGTTGTCGGAATTTATGGGATGCAATGAAAGCAGTTCTCAGAGGGAAATGTGTAGCAGTGAACAAACACGTTAAGAAAACAAAACAAGAACATATACATATCCTAATGCTGCACCTCAAAATTCTAGAAAAAGAAGAGCAAAAAAGCTCAAAGTGCAAAGTTGGGAGAAAATTAGGAAGATCAGAGAAAAATTAAAACAATTGAGATGAAGAAAACACTACAAAGTATTAATTAATCCAGAAGC
>NW_004524671.1:2315551-2319033 GCF_000260255.1 Octodon degus | reverse complement strand
CATAACTGAGTTAAAAAAAAAACAGAGAGAAGTTTCAATTCCAATTCTCTTCAAACTCTTCAATGAAATTGAAAAGAAATTGATATTCCCAAAGTCATTCCTGGAGGCAAGTATTATACTGATTCTGAAACCAGAAAAAGATCCAACCGAAAAAGAGAATTAAAGGCCAATCTCCCTCATGAACATAGATGCAAAAATCCTGAATAAAACACTAGCAAATAGAATACATCAAATCATGAAGAAGATTATACGTTGCAGCCTGGTCACCCAGGGATGGAAGGATGGTTCGTCAGTTTTTAGCAAAGTTCAACACTCATTCATAATCAAAGCCCTAAAGAAATTAGAATAGATGGCCTATACCTCAACCTGATAAAAGCCATCTATGACAAAACAACAGCCAACATAATTCTAAATGGAGAAAAACTGAAGCTTTTACTCTCAAATCAGGTATCAGTCAAGGATGTCCACTATCACTACACCTGCTCAATATATTTCTGGAGTCATTATCTAGAGCCAATAGACAAGAGAGAGAAATACAAAGCATGTAAATAGGCAAGGAAGAATAGAAACTGTCAGTATTTGCTGATGACATGATACTCTACTTGGAAGTCCAAAAAAAACTCCACTAAGAAACTCTTAAGATTAATAAAGAAATTCAGCATCATAGGAGTATATAAGGTTAACACTCGACAATCAATAACATTCCTCTACACAGATAAAAACTCACTGAGAGAAGTTAGAGAGACAATACCCTTCACAATAGCAACCAAAAAATGAAATACTTAGGAATTAATCTAATGAAGAATGTAAAAGACCAATCAATGAAAATTACAACCCTTTAAGAAAAAAGAGTGAAGAAGGTTTCAGAAAATGGAAAGATATTTCTTGGTCCTGGATAGAAAGACCAACATTGTGAAAATGTTCATACTCTCGAAATTGTTTTTCAAATTTAATGCTATCCCTTTCAAAATACCATCCATAATTAACAGATATCATTATATAAGACTGGACATATGATTTTCCAGAAACAACAGATTTGATGATAAAAAAGGATAATATGTTAATGATTGTTAATCAGCTATTCTTCTTCTGAATATCTGTAACATGTATTGTTGAATGTTATCCTGTTTCTATATTATTTCTGAGTTTGTTCTTGCTTTTATTTTTACTTTTCAAAATGAGACAATAAAATTAAATTTCACTAAAAATTAGTTAAAAATATCATCAGTGAACCTCACAGATATAAAGAAAATATTCATAACATTTATTTGGAACCAGAAAAGACTTAGAAGAGCAAAGGCAATATTGGGCAACCAAAGGAAGGCAGAAGACCTTACAATCCCTGACTTGAAATTATACTACAAAAGTACCTTGATACAATCAGCATGGTACTAGCAAAAAGCTAGACCTGATAATCAATGGAACAGATTAGAAGATGCAAACACACACAGCCATCCTATATTTGACAAAAGGCCCCAATATGTTTATTGGTACAAAAATAAACTCTTTAACAAATGTTTCTGGAAAAACTGACTCTCTACATGATGAAAACTAAAACTAGACCCAGGTCTATCACCATGCACTAAACTAAAATCAAAATAGATTAAAGATCTAAACATTGAAAGAGAAATACTAAATCTCCTGGAAGAGAAAGTAGGTGGATATCTTGAAGACATAGGAGTAGGAAGACAGTTCATAAACAAAAACCAAATTCTTTGGGAAATACTCCAAAGAATCAACAAGTAGGATCTCAACTTATTGAGAACTTTCTGCATGTCAAAAAAAAAAAAAAAAAAAATCAGCGAGTGAAAAGGCAACTCACAAATTGGGGGAAAAAGCATAACCAGCAATCACTCAGACAAAATACTTCCGTCTTAATTATATAAAGAACTAGAAAAAAATTGGCCCTCAAATTTAAAGACCCAATCAAAAAAATGCATATCTGAGATGTATACATATTTCTCAGTGAAAAGAGTATGAGTGGTAAATAAATACATGAAAAAAGTGTACCACAGCACCGACCATTCAAGAAATGCAAATTAAAAATAAAATTGAGATAGAATCTCACCCCAGAAATAATAGGTATATAAAGAAATGAACTCATAACAAACTTTGGAGAGGATGTGGGGGTAAAAAGAACCCCTTTCCACTGTTGCTGGCAACGTAGATTGGTACAACCTCTATGTAAATCAGTGTGCAAACTCCTTAAAATGCTGGGACCAGAAGTCCCATTCAATCTACCTATTCCCCTTCTGGGTATTTTCTGAAAAGAACTGAAAGCTTCATACCATAATGATATATGTGTGGCCATGTTTATGTCAGCACAATTTGTGATAGCCAAATCTTGGAAACAAGTAAAATGCCCATCACTTGAAGAATGGATGAAAAAGATGTGGTATTTTATACAATGGAGTATTACTTAGCTAAAAATAAAGATAAACTTGAAGCCTTTGGGTGTAAGTGGATGAAACTAGAGGATATACTCATAAGTGAAGTAAATCAGACCAACATGTATAAATATTGTATTGTCTCCCTAGTGTAAGAATCTGAAACGATAAATGAAACCTAAAAGGTATAATAGATATAGCAAAACACAAAGCAGCTCAAGTTGGATTAAACAACAAAGATGAGAAAAAGGAGAAAAAATAGGCAAAAAGAAAGTGGGGGAGACATGCAAGTATACAGGTAGGATGGCTGAGATAAAGTACTCATAATTTCCATCAGTTTTTTGAATATAGTAGTGAATGTTTAGAAATTTCACCTTCACTAACTCTGTATGTTGATATCTGTGATCTATGCAAGTACATCGAGGACAGAAATGTATAATACAAAACCCATGATTTAATACCTCACATCTTAGTCTTCTAAAGGCTTATAATTTCTGTCATATCAATTATTATACTCTCTTTTAAATAAATTAAAACAAGAAAAGACAGAAAAAAATAAGATTGCTTGAAGGCAAGCATCAATATTCAATGATCTCCCCAGTCTTGCACAACTATATCTGTTAATCTGAGCAACAGATTTGATGATAAAATAGATACTATAACAACCATTGCTAAGTAGCTGTTCCTCTTTTGAAAATCTGTAATGTATTGTTGTATGTTACCTTGTTTCTTGTTTTCTTTTCTTTTTTTATGAAAAGAATATATTTACTGGGGGAAAGAACGCTCCTGCCTGAGAGAGGAACAGGAGGGGACCTCCGAGCTGGTGGTCCCCTCTGTCTTTTCTTTTCTTTGGGTTTACTTCTGTTTTTATTCTTCAAAATAAAATTGGACTAAATTAAAAAATAATGAAAAGAAAACCAAAGAAAGACACATTTTTGTTATGTTCATTTAAAATTTTTAATTTTCTGATCCTCAAATAAACAAAGATGATATTGTCTATGTATTAATGGCTTCAATCATAATAGCCCAAGATTATAAATCAACAGTCAAAAATAGATCATGTGTCACTATGTATATGAAAAGGAAAGAGTAATA
>NW_004524671.1:2296329-2314816 GCF_000260255.1 Octodon degus | reverse complement strand
GTATGTGTGAAAGAGAATGGGAGGAGAGGGAGGAAGTGAGAGATCCATAAAAAATGGATAAAGAAAGATATGTATTTTTTTCCAGATCTGTCTTAGGAAAATAAAATCTTTCTAATCAAATGCTCATCTATACAGAGCCTCAGCTTGTGGGACTCTTATGTTTCAGTAGCTGTATATTTTATTTAATTTTTTATTTTAAAGTGAATAGAAAACAGAATTTCAAAACAAGATAATAGGAGAGTAACCATAGCTAATACATTGAATCTTGTTACCTTTAAAGTAGTTACTCAGAATATAAACTATAAGCATAAAATATTATCCAAAGAATAACAGCACAAATGTTTCTTTACACTGAACTAAGGCTAGCAGTCTATCTTAACTATATCTTAAATATATATATATATATATATATATTTGTTGTTGGTTAGTTGTTTGTTTTTCTTTTTCCTTCCTTGCTTTCTCCTTCAAGAGTTAAGCAAAAAATTGTGAAAGAGAGTCAGGTTGCAGATGTTTTATAGAACAGGGAAACCATAGAGAAAATTAATGAGCAGTCACATTGAGACACATATATACACCTTTAACCATATATTTCCAGTTGTACTCTAGAATAACAGCTTATTAAATAAGAGCAGTGAAACAAAGATATTACAAGAAAGGCAGACTGTAAACTAATTGCTTTCACTAATAAAAATGTAAAAGTCCTCGGCAAAATATTAATATTATGAATTCGATGATGTATAAAGCTAACATTTGATAATGTATTAAAGAGTGTGTGACAGTCAGATATGCCAGGCTCATCCAATGTTGGAAAAAGTGAAAAAACTCAATCCAAGATGTCAAGAAGCTAAAGAAAACTCACCACTGTTCATATCAATAGATGCAGAAAGAGGATTTGATAAAACCAAGATGTATTCATGATAAGATAGTCTCAGCAAACTTGGACTGGAATAGAGTTTTCTCAGTTTGGCAAATATCTTTTAAATACCAGCTTATTTACAAGTAGAAAACTGTGTACTTTTCCCCTAAGAGTTTAAATAAGGGAACAAAGACTCTCAATATGCCTATTCCACATGCTACTAGAACTTCTAGTTAATCATGAAAGTAAAATAAGTATCTACAAGTTGTGAAAGAACAAATTAAATATTTGTCTTCACAGTGATGTAAATGTCTATGGAGAAATCTGAAAACAACAACAGCTGTAACTGACAAGGATTTATAGCAAAAATTATAAGATACAAGTCACTGTACAAAGACAACTGGTTGTATCCATGTTTAGTCATTAGCATTTTTACCTACAATTAATCTTATTTACACTAGCAGCATAAAAACTAAAACAGTTTTTTTTTTTCCAGAACCGGGGATTGAACTCAGGCCCTTGTACTTGCCAGGAAAATGCTTATTCTGGTGAGCCATTTCCCCTAAAACAGTTTTATAGAAAACTAATAAAATGTGTTTGGAATCTGTGCAAAGGAATAAAAAAATTTGTGATGAAAGAAGTAAAGACAAATACACATAAATGAAGACATATTTCATAATTCTGATTGGATTAAATTCTATACAGTCAAAATGTTAATTCTTCCCAACTTGATCTATGGATTCAACAAAATCGCAATCAAAATCTCATACAGTTATTTAGTGAACACTAACAAACTGATTCTAAAGTTTATATGGAAAAACCAAATAGACTCAGAAGAGTCAAGAAAGCACCAATGAAAAATGGAGAAATTAGGGCTTGCAGGTTAGCTTAGTTGTTTAAGAGCCTGCTGGGGCAAACCCAATCAGATGCGGGGACGGCAGTTCAATCCCCAGCTCCCCATTCCTTACCAGACCTACCCTTAAGGCAGCCTGAGCCAGCCCCCCCCAAAAAAATCCTTCTTTGGGGGTTGGAGAGATGGCTCAGTAGAATAAGTGCTTCCCTGGCAAGCACAAGGGCCTGAGTTCAATCCCCAGTTTCAAAAAAAAAAAAAAAGGGAATTGATTCTACACAACTTGTGGGTACCTGCAATAATCAATACACTGTAAAGAAGAGACAAATACATTAAGGGAACAGAAAAGGGATTTAGGGAGCACAGAAATTATTCTGCATAAAAAGAATATTTGTGATTTTCTGATAATAATAAACTACTAACGTATCATTAATCTTAACCATTATATTACATTGATTAATAATAGTAATAATACAGAAAATGGCATGGGGAAATTTGAGACTCCCTACACTATCTGTTTAATTTTTCTTTAAGCTTAAAACTTTTATAGAAATCACAGTCTCTTTATCATAAAATATGAGAACATAAGTCAAAAACATGAGGTCTGTACCTACAATATCCCTTACTCTTTTTAATCATTTCCCATTCATTCAAGTCCAAGTAAAGCCTTCAACATCAAATTCATTTGGTTTTGGTTGTAGTTCTGTTGTCCTTTCTAACAGAATTCATCATCCATATCACCTAGATTGTGCAGCAAAATGACCCAGCTCTTGTCTGCTATCTATCTGTCTTATAGTATACTCTACTATACAAAATTTTGGCGAAGTGATTGTTGTTTAATAAAAAAGCATCATGCAATGTCACTGCTTAAAATTCATCATTAGTTTTCTATTTTCAGTCTTTCCCTTTACTTTATAACAGCCTATAGATTCTCCTATTGCTTATGTCAGTTCTTTCTTCTGGGTATATTCTTTCTTGCCTTGAGTTAAGCTTAACTTCACAAAGATCCAGCAGAGCCACACTCGACTGTCTCTTCAGTCTAAAAATTCAGTATTTGTACTGCTATACAATACCTTTGTCATTTCTTCTCTCCTTGATTTATGCTTTGTTTTCTTGAATTTAGCTTAGATATTATGCCATCCAGGAATCTTTCTCTTCCCTGCAAACCTGAGCTAAATATCTCTCTTTGAAATTCTTGTTTTCATCTTAGTATCTACATTTATTTTTTGGTACTAGGAATTGAAATCAGGACCTTTTATTTGCCAGGCAGGCACTTGCACTGCTGAGTCGTATCTCTAACTTTCAGGATCTACATTTGATAAGAGGTTTGAGCAGTCAGAGCAGAGTCACATCTACATTATGCATTTAAGTCTTCCCAGGATCCATAATATAATAAATTCTCCAGTACAAATTTGCAAAATCTATTTACTGAGCCCAAATAATATTTCACAGTTAAATGGAAAAAAGTATTTCATAGACCGTATGTGCTTAAAATTTGGATGGAACCAATGGAAGAAAAGGAATTTTGACTAAAAGAACTGGATAAGGAATTGGAATAATTCTACTGATATGCAGAACTACTAAAATAGCTTGCTATTTCTTCTATAATAGTTGTATTGAAGTATTATTCAATAAACATAATTCACCAATTTAATGTTCCATTCAATGCATTTTAGTATGTATAGTTTTCCTTTATTCTCTGAGGAAGAAATAAAGACCCTCATTGGATGTCTGAACCCAAGATACTTCCAAATTCCACATACATTACAGCATTGTTACAAAGTAGCACAGTTGCCCATCTTTTCTTCTGTATTTTATGCTTTATTAACTGTCTTCATCTCTCCACTTTTGCTTTGGGGCTGTTATTCAGTAAAGAGGCTGAGAACAAAGTACTGTAGAACACTGACAATTTATCTGGTAACCAAGCAGGCTACTAATAGGAAAAGCAAATGTTGATGGATACTATAAATCATGAATATGTCTTGGGATATATGGAATGATAGAGGCAATCATAGAATGTAATTTAAAATTTGTGAATTGTTTACTGATTTTTTTTTGATTTAATATTTTTAGATTGTCCTTAGTTACAGGTAACTGAAATCCATAAGGCAAAACTGGACAAAGAGGGATTCCTGTATTCAGAGTTATATACGCACCACTGCAATTCAACTAAAGAACAGTTTCCTCAACCCAAAGTGAAATGCTGCATGCTTTCATTATCATGCACCCATCTGCCCAGGGCTCCAGACCTCAGGTACTCACAGATCTACTTCCTGTTTCCATAAATGGGCCTGCTCTAGACATCGTATACAAGTACAATCATATAATCCATGACCTTTTATGTCAGGTTTTTTTTCACTTACTATAAAGTATTAGCAAGGTTTATCCATTAGGATGAAGCAGTATTTGAAAGTTTGAGTAATACATATTGAAAGATTTCAACAATACAAGTAACCAGGTCATAGGCAGATATTACCTAATCCTTTGTGAAAGCAATTTTAAATGGCATAAAAGACATTTATACCATTAACCTATGTGCCATGTATGTCTTATGTGAGGAAGTTTAAGGTTTATGCTATGACATACTTTATTATTTAGCTGTCATTTGGGCCTTTTGAAAAATGGTCTCTGGTCTCTAAGTAAGACTAAGAGTTTCCTTTAAAAACATTTACATTGGTATATCACAGAAAAGAGTATTGCACAACAGGTTGTTTTCCACCTGCAAATTAGGATTATTGAAATTGACTGTTTAAAACCATGTTTCATGAATGTTGTTTGATTAAATCTTACTTCCTTGTAGAACAGTTCAGCATACCTCTGAAGGCACGAAGTCTGCTTTTCTTTGGCACCATTTGATATTTTCTGCTTTCACAAGTTAGAGATAAAAACACAGGGAATGATTTTTAAATACTGATGAAATATACATTTATACTTCAGAGCATTTGTGAACAATTGAGTTACTGCTGGAAAAAAAGTTAACAGTTCAGTTTGCTTCATTATGTGTGTAATAAAGTAGCTAATGTTCTTTTCCTCCCTTTTGTAGAAATGGTAAATGAAGATTAGTATTCTGGATAGAGCTTCCTCTTGGGAAAGCAACAGAAGCCTAGACTGACACTCCCTAAGCCCCAAACCTTGTTAAAAGTGGTTTCGGTCCTGGAGACCTAATGCGCTGATTGCTTCCCTAGAAAGTCTCGTCGCTGGCTCCGTTTGGTCCTATTACTGAAAATCTGATTACATCTTTATGCCGTTTATTTTCAGGAAGGATGGGGCAGAAAATTAAAGTGATGGGATTTGGGACATGTAACATGTACACACACATGCATGCATGCGTGCACACACATACACTTTGTGGCTTTTGAGAAAGGCAGTGGTAACGAAACTAGACCATTTGTGAAATTACATCTGAACTCTCGAGTACATTACTGTAGTAAATCAAAACGGATGTGGTGCCGATTCTTTCCGATTGTCCAGGCAACAGAAATCCTCTGCCCTATCAAAATCCATGGTCCTGGAACTCACAGGCCCCACAAGACTTTTTTGCACCTAAATAATTTCCCCCCTTTTGATCCCACTGTAGTATTACTTATATTTAGATTCCCCATACTCTTCTTAGCCTACTCTTTCTGCATAAAGTGAAAATAGTGTTTGCCAATTCTGTTTTATGGAGCCTAAATGAAGACTGTAATCTTGGCTTAATAAAGCTCCAAAATGGAAATGGAGAGGGGCAAAGGGAGATTCATTATTTTTTAAATGGCTCCATTTTTCCCATAGGAATCTTATATACCCCACTTGGAAGAAGCTCATTCCAGCACTGA
This sequence comes from Octodon degus, assembly GCF_000260255.1. Classification (NCBI taxonomy): domain Eukaryota; kingdom Metazoa; phylum Chordata; class Mammalia; order Rodentia; family Octodontidae; genus Octodon; species Octodon degus. Next base: position 2,309,295 of record NW_004524671.1, on the reverse strand, counting down.
TTAAGAGGGAAATACACCAAATCTCTAAAGGTTATATCTATAATCAGCTGTCCTCAGGGGTCCACATGGAAAACTTCTTAATCCAACTTGAATGTTTTGGTATCTGATAACCAAGTGCATCAAATGGAGGCATTAAGATGACCTGTGCCTAGCAATTCTCTATCTATCTCTCTATCCACCCATCCATCTATGTAAAGCATACATATGCATGCTTGCGTGCACACGTGCATGTGTGTATGTGCACATGTACATGCCCGTGTGCATGTATACATGTGCAATGGAAGATTTACTGCCTTTTGAAACTCAGGTTCCTGGTCAACCTAAAACATGTGTTAGGAAATCTTTCCTATCACAATCGTACCTTAAGATGTTGATTTGTTTTTATAGTTTTGAGACTTTGAAACTATAATGAATCAAATTTATGTGGAAATGATTGTGCATTTACTTGTGAGAAACAATTTAGAAACTGGGAACCAAGGAATATGATTTAAAAAGTTTGTGAAAGAAATTGGATAATAAGAAAAAGAGGAGAAACAAGTAGAGTTCTTAGTGAGTTGCCAAACTGTGTGACTGCAAGCCTGAGATAAACACTTCTTTGTGAGAGAAATATACTTGTGGAGCTGGATGGCTTAAGCAGGACAAAGCCTGGTTTCTTGTCTTTTAAAATGCACTTTGACTTATTTTAGTAAAGAATTATTAGTCAATATTTCATTAAAAATGACTTTGCTCAGAAGCTGAAGGTTTTTTACCCACAACACCTTAAAGTGCCAGCTCTATTTATGCCCTTACATGAATTCACAGCCATTTCTATTACCTTTATGCTGAGAGCAGCACCCAAATACAAAATGTTAAATCAGTCATGAACCTGGGCACTTGCTTATCTGCATGAAGAAAATAGGTTGTTCCTCTCTTCTCTTCTTGTTTTGAGAAGTTATTAACTTAAGCCTGGAAGAAAATTGACCTTGGAGTTGTCTTAAGCTGTGAGAGTGAGAAAGGTGTGGAGAAGTCTCATGTAAACGTTATTCCACTCACCTGCCTCCTTGGGGATGACATCATCCTGCAAGAGTTATGAAAAGGAAGTGATAGAGGTGAAAGAGTGATGCTTTTTTCACTACATGAGAGGCTTTACTTTTTTTTATCAGGGAGACAACTGTGATTGTGATCTCTTCCCACTTCGTCTTGAAGAACAGGTAAAGAAGAGCAACTCAGTACAGTGGGGATTCCTTGAGCCTCTTGAGATCATGGAAAGTCTTACAGGAAAATCCAGTCAAGCAAAGATACGAGAGCAAGGAATGCTTGTGTTTTCCAGTCCTGTGTGTGTCTCACTCATTGAAAAGATGACTCTTCTGTTTGTAGGTGACATATAGAACAAGAGCCAGGAGGGGGTGGATGAATGATGAAGAGTCACTACTCCTGGAGAAAAGGAAGGAACACCCCCATGAGGAAAAAATATGGGAATGAAGAATAGATTCCCTAGGAGCACAGGGCATGATTCACAGAGCTGGGCTTGAATCTTAGCCATATAACTCTGGGAAAACAAGGTACCTTCTCTGGGCCTCACATTTCTCATTGGCAGCAAGTGGATGATAATTATAATTGCTTGAAGAGTTTTCCAGAATAATCAAATCACCATAATAACTCTTGAGGACCACAAGGACTAGCATTCTGTGATCATTAGAAGTGACATATATGACAAGAGTGGCAAAAATCTACTCATTTAACAAGAATCTCTAAAATGATACATTTTTGTTAACCACAGTTCACGTGTCCACTTGGACCTCAATACCTGCTTGTTTCACATGTATATTGTTTTGTATCCTTCGACCTACATCTTTCCATTTCCTTCCCCTCATCCCTGGCAACTACTACTTTCTTTTCTGTTTTTATATATCTGATCCTTTTATGTAAGAGCCCATGTGAAAAGAAATCATGCAATATATTTGTGGTCTGATTTTTCATTCTCTTAGTATAACATGCTTCAGACGTCCCCAAAAATGTGGCAAAAGGCAGATAAACCTTTTTAAAGGATGAATAAGATTATACTATACATGAAACACATATCATATATAGCCTAGATGTTCCATTAAATATGATATGCATGTGTGTGTTTCTTCTGCTATTCTTCTGTCAGAATACATTTAAATTGTTTCTGCATATTGACTCTTGTAAATAACTCTACTGTTCAAGATAAGCTGTACTGTGAACATGAGAGGTATAAATATCATTTTTTAGTAAAAGGTAGTGATTTCACTTTCCCTAGATAAGTACCTAGAAAAGGGATTGCTCCATGATACTACTAAAATGTACATAGTACCCAGTGTATAGATTCAATACAACACTGATCAAAATTCTATTGGCATTCTTCATAGAAATGACAGAAAGATTTTGAAATATAGACTGAGACACAAATAGCCCAACTAATACTGAGAAAAAAAACAAAGACAAAGGTATAACCCTTCCTAATATAAATTATATTAAAATATACTAAATTATTAAAGCTAGCCAAAACAGTAGTCAAACTATTAAAGTAGTCCGAACAATATGGTATCAGTATACACGCAGAAACAAAGACCGATTTAATAGCATAGAGAGCCCATTTACAAACCTATACTGTCAACTAGTTTTCAACAGGTATAGCAGTAAGAGACAATGGGGAAAGCTAGTCCTTCGATAAATATTTCTAGAGAAACTGAATTTGATTGTGCTAAATAACGAACTTGGACACTTCTACTATGTCCAATAATTAATACAAAATGGACTAAAAAAAAGTCATGTAATACTTGAAAACCTTGAAGTCCTACAAGCATACAAAGGGGACAACTTTCTAACATTGGCCTTTTAAATAAATTTTTAAAATCACATCAAAAACTTAAGATAGAAAAGCAAAAGTAAATGGGGTTACCTCAAACTACAATGCTTCTGAAAAATGATGAAACAAGCAAAAAATGAAAGGACAATCTGTACAGTGATAAAATATTTTAAAACTTCATACCTGATAAGGTATCAAAATCCAAAAATTATAAAGAACTTTTATAACTCTATTGTAGAAAAAGAAATAATCTCATTTAATCATGGGTAAAGGAACTGATGACATTCTTGAAACAAGACATACAAATGGCCAATAGCCATATGGAAGGTAGATAACATCAGTAGTCAACAGAAAAGTACAACTGAAAACCTCCTCAGGAATCACCTCAAATGTACTTGGTTCCTATTACAACAGGACAAATGTTGTCAGGGGTGTGGAGAAGAAACCCTAGCACACTGGTGGTGTCACTATGGACTGCTGTGCCATTGAGGAAACGACAGTGGGGGTGCCTAAAGCAATGGGACAGTGCCTTTGAATAGGCATGAATGTCTAGGCAACATGCTAGTTTCAAAGAGGTATGAAATATATTTAAGATGTTCCGAGTTAAGAAATAAGCTTAACAATTTTAGATCCTGGGTATGTGCGTATACCTTAACCCAGAGCTGCTCCAAAGTATTCTTGAAAAGTCCACAACAAATATTCTTGCCACAAAAAATAAATAAAAACAGGATGTAAACATTTAACTAGCTTCTTATTTACTAAACTTTTGCATTTAACTAACATGAAGATGGCTCATTAAGTGAACATATGAAGAGTATTGATCAAATTAATGCTAGTATTTGACTTGGAAAAATATTTATGAATATCGGTATGATTTTACTAGGATTCTTCAAACTGTATTAATTTTGCTGAAGAGGGAAAATACAGCACTCATTTGCTTTACTCGATGTTCATTGGCACAATGTTTGAGGAATCAACATTTGTGAATAATGTATTAACGACTTACATTTTCATGAAATGTGTCAGTTGTGGAGAGTACAGAGCACAATGATCTATTTGATGCATAGATGTAGAAAAATGGTGTAAGTACTACTTTGTCTGAACATGTATTCATAGAAATCTCTAATTTTCATAAATTTGCTGGAAGTCTATTGTGAACCTAAGAAGTCTCTGAGTAGTGAGTTTCGGTGGAGAGTGTATCTTACACAATTCATATTCTAATGGAGGGAGACAAACAATGAATAAGCAAGTAAAGAAGCATAGAAACCAGGTTGCTTCAGATTGTAGAGGAGGAAACATCTAGGCTTGTAAATGCTGCTTCAGGGAAAACATCTGCAGTGTGCCATTTGAAGTGACAAAGGAGAATGCAAAGGTGCTGGTCTTACAGAGGAACTGGGTGGGACTCCCCAGCTCGTGGAGTCACAGAGAAGGACTGAAGCATGCTGCAGACAGGGAGCAGGTAGTACTGAGGGCTCAGTGCAGACAGAGATAGGCTCTGAGCATCAGGCAAGACTAAGGATTTTGAAGCCAGAGATGAGTGAGTGTGTGTGTGTGTGTGTGTGTGTGTGTGTGTGCGCATGCACATATATGTGCATGTGTGCCTATGATGTGTGTAAGAGAGAGAAATGACAGCAAGTTCCAGTGAAATGGAGTTACTGGTCTTCAATTGTTTTTATGCTTTATATTTTTGTACCTATGCAGAACTCCCACAATTAAAGACCTTACCCATGAGAAAGTTTACATATTTCAGACATCTCTGGTAGAATTCCTCCTTTTAACAAGACACACTACTTGGGGCATGGTGTCACATCCACTGATGCACGCACATTTCTTCACATTGCTTTCTTTGAAGCAATGCCACAGGCTTGCCTAATTTACATTTGAAATTAGCAAATGGACCTTGGGATGAATAAGGAACTATAAGAAGGTAAGACTAAACACAGAGAAACAATTAGGAAGCCCTGGTAGCGTCCTTGACAGAGATGAGAGTGACATACATGCCTAGGATAGGGGTTGGGGAGACCTTGCCATATTATATGTGAACAATATGCAGGTAAGATTTATGATGGATTGAGCCTAGGGGATAAGCCCAGGAAAATTAATATGTGTTGAGGAACAACATAGGCAGGGAGCGGGCTGGTGTGTAACACAACAGAACCATGTTGCAACCAAACACTCTGGCCTTCCATAAGTCACTATAGCATGCAATGTCAGAAACTCAGGCCCAAAGCTCCACTAATGCTGAATCATAGCATCTCCATAATTAGACATATTTCACAAAACAATATTAGTGCTATTCAGTTTCCTTGTTATGCATATTTGAGAACTCAGATCAAAGGAGAAAAAAATAATACATATGGTGTTTTCACATTGTTACTAAGTACAGCAGAAAAGCTGAATCAACAGCAGACTACTGTACTAAGGAGGAAAGAAAATGTAGTTCATGCTCCCTCCAGCGCTTAAGTCTACTTGCTGTGTTCTACAAGAGCTGTGATAATTTCTAGCAGTGAGCATTCACTCTCATGGCAAAGGCCAGAGGGTGTTGCTAAGGTTTTTGTTTGTTTGTTTGTTTTTGCAACACAACTCTTCAATCAATGATGCCATTCTTGAGTGGACACTATTACATGGAACTGACCAGTGTTAACCAAGCAGAAAGAATGAAATAGAATGCATTGTAGAGTACCTGCTACAATCTTGTTTCATAAACTTTTTTGTCTCCATTCACATTTGTGGATGCTTGTATATGTCACAACACAAAACAGCTTTCTTATGATGAGTCTAGTTTATTTTATTTTTTATTTTATTTTTTTAGGTGGAACCAGAGATTGAACTCAGGCCCTTGCGCTTGCCAAGGAAGCACTTATTCCACTGAGCCATCTTCCCGGCCCCTAATGAGTCTAGCTTAAAATAAAAATAAGAAGTTTACTTCTATTGGGTCTATTCATCATCTTCAGAATAGGAAGACCTGGGTGAGCAGATATTGGAGATCACTTCCTTAAGTGGTGGTTGTTGGAAAAGAAATAAAGAACTTTAAATATGCAAAGTGACTGAGAAAGTGAAAAGCATTTGCAGAAAGAAGCTTCCCAGAAAACCAGAGGAAACCCACAGAATATAAGCCTTGTAGACCGAGGCACCTTAGCATTTGAGCGGAGCTTATCGGAAAGTAGATTGAGAAGGTGCCATATAGAACCTGTGTAGCACAGCTTGCCTGTGCCCACATTAGGGCCTGCCAAGTGGTAATGTGAGACCCATAACTGATATCCAAAGAATTTCTAGGTGAGCACTACATATTCCATTTCTTCCTAATGGAGAATCCAAGAGACAAGGGATGTCATGCCAATTTTGTAATTCCAAATCTCCATTTTATAGGCCAGTCTCCATGCATTAGATTTGTGTCGCAAAAATACCTGTGTCTAATTTCTTCATGTTATTCATAGATCAATTCTGCAAGCTTACTGAATAGCCAGAACAAGGCCAAATTGTAAGGCAAAAATGTAAACTAGAAACCCTCTTAGCCTCTAAAAGTGAGAAAAGGTGCAGGGGATTTCCTGGTAGTAGAAAAGAATTTTAAAAAGGGAAAGGCTTCAAAGTGTTAGAATGACTAAAAATACTTTAGAGTTTCCCAGACATTCTCTACCTGGGAATCTCAATCCGACAGAAGCGACTGAATGTGATTCAGGTTCAAGGTTCTGTTTTTCTCCTTGATGCTACAGTCTCTTAACTAATGCATGTCATGATAACTGTGCTGCAGGTTTGCTATGTTTCTGGGGTCGAGGGTCCTGTAAGTCCTTACATACCTGAGACATGTAATAGAACTCCTATTTCTTGCCTTTCCTTATAGTGTGCTTTAAGTGCTATTCTCTCACTGACATTATCAGATATTTTGGACTGAGGAATTGAAGCCATTGTTGGAACTTAAAAACCTTTCCTAAAATAATAAGATTTCAAGTATCCATATCTTGGCTCTTAGTCTTTCTTTCTTCTTCTTCTTCTTCTTTTTTTTTTTTTTTGGTGGAATCAGGGATTGAACTCAGGCCCTTGCGCTTGCCAGACAGTCACTCATGTTGCTGAGCTATACCCCCAGCACTCAGTGTTTCTAATTAATCCTCTCCCCACATATGTAGTGATATGCACAGAATATGTGTGTGGAGTGATTACTGGAGCTTCCCTAAAGGAAGGTTGATGTGAAATGTGTTGATTTGTGAATATGGCATAGAACAACTCAGGCATGGTGCATAACTTTGGATGCTGCATCCTAGAAAATGTTGAAAAAATGGAAAACTGGATGGATAGTACTTTATAGATCTAGGAAACAAATTGCATGAAACCAAAGAAAGTAAAAACATTTTTTTTCAGGAAAGAAGTAGCATTTTTCTAACATTGGACTCCAATCCTATGACAGTGTAACAAGTGTTTCTAACAAAACTGAGTACAAGGAAAGAAACATAGCCTTAGGGCAAGATGAAGATCATCATGTTATATTTTAAAGCCAGAGTGAGGCAGGACATTAGGGTGTGGGGAACCATTTGTGCAGGAGTACCAGATAGATCAGTCCCACCAAGACCTGCACAGGACAGCTTCCAAGTTGTGTTCTTGATACCAATCAGACAATGCTATTTCTAATTCTTCAAGCACAAGATCAAGCAGGGTTTTGAGAGGATGGCCAAGATCTGATGCCAGGATGGGACTATGAAGGACACCAGCCATCATCCTCTGGGGCACAGCTTTCTTTCATGATGACAATTCCTCGTGCAGGCTATATTTCATTTTTCTCTTGCTTGTTCTGCATTCCCACACTCATTTCCTTGTGTGTTTTTTCCAGTTTGTTGAACAGGACAACAAGAGCTTGGAAGGGGCTCCTAGAACCCCAGAACTTGGCAGCAAAAGCACAGAACAAGCTTCCTTGTGTCTGTATTTCATGAACTATTAAAAAAGAAGAAGGGGCCAGACAAGGTGGTATACACCTGTAAGGCTAGCCTCTCTACTACTGTGGAAACTGAGGAGAAGATCCCAAATGGGAGAGTGCTTTTCTAATGTGCAAGCTCTGGATTCAGTATGGAAAACAATAACAGAAGTAAAGGGGAGGAGAGGATAAGGAGTTTGACCAAATTTATGCTTTTAGGAAGCATTCATCCAAATTTTGAAAGGCTTAGAGCTTTTATAGCTTGTGCACCCATTTGAAGCAAATAAAACAAAATTAAACATATAAATTAATGTCCATTTAGGAATTACAGTTTTTAAGAAATACACTCAGCTAAACAAGTCCTGTTTTTTTCTCTAACATATATACTATTGTTGAAATAGCAAATTTTGCCAGAGAGAATTGAGAAGGCATCAATTGTGAGAAAGGGATAAACCTAAATTCACCACCCCATGCAGAGGCTTGGCCATATTTATAGGTCAGAAAAATAGGTAGGTCCAGCTGTGGGGAAAAGCAACCCTCAAAAGGGCCTCTAATCCAGTGAGACAGGATTTCACTGGTTTGCTAAGCTTCCCAGGCTAAGCTCAAGTTTCTGAAAGTCGACTTAAACATTTTGTACCAAGGTAACCAGAGAGGTGAGCCTAATTGAGTTATACCACCTCACCAAGTGACCTCCAAAACTGGTGATAAAAAAAGTGACTAAGAAGCATACAAAATAAATTTATTTAGACTTTTCCTCAGCTTCAATAGCAAATACTAGCAAGAGCTCAAAGGTGGGAAAAATGACACAGTCCTTTTTTAATCAACTGCTACACCCACACCTCTGTGATACTTTTAAAAAGCCAAATTTTGGATTATATACTAAAATGAAATTCACATTTTGTCTTAGTTACTTTTCTCTCATTGCTGGGACAAATACCTGACACTCAAAATGAAGGAAGGAAAGGCTTATTTAGCTCACAGGTACTGGAGGTTTCAGTCCATACTCATCTGGGTCCAAGGCAGAGCAGCACACAGCAGAAAGCAACCTTTCATGGTGGTGGCAAAGAGCAAGAGCACAAGAGAGGGGTAGCAGCAGCACAAGCAGCTAGCTTCTCTTTCCACCTTACATTGTAATGCAAATTACCTGCCCCAGGGTAGGGGAAGTACTCACAGCTATGGGTACTTCCCAGTACTCACCCACCTATGGGTAATCCCAGCAGTACTAAGACCCAGCCTTGGATCACACATAATCCCAGTGGATCATGAGTTAACACAAACTCTAGAAGTCCTCACCCCATGACTGCATGAGGCTTTGGGGGGACAACTAGACACAAACCATAACATTCCACCCCTGGACCCCCAAAGTCTCATGCACATCCCTTTGTGCAAAAGACATTTTAGTCCATCTCTAAGAGTTGCCAAAGTCCCAATAGTTTCAGTATTACTGAAAAGCCCAAGTCCCAAGTCTCCAAGATCCAAGGCAAACTCTTAACTGTGAGCCCCTGTACAAAAGAAAAGTTAAACACATTCAACATTCAAAGGCACAAGATAAACATTGCCATTCCAAAAGGTGCACACAGCAGGATACCAAGCATTGGGACCAACACAAGTCCAGAAGCCAGCATGGTGGACATTAAGTCCTGCAGTTCCATGTGGACCATCTGAAGCAATCTGTGATGAGTTGTGAGCTCCAAAGGCCTTATGTGGCTCCACCCCTATGGCACTTCTGCTGGTAGCTCTTATGGCTTCTCTCTTTGGCCTGCTTTGCTCCCTTTTTGCAGCTTTTCTTAGACCATCCACATTCCTGGCTTTTTAAAACTTCTGAGGTTTCCACTGAGTAGGCTTCCCACTCACAGCTTCACACGCTGCCCTCTCAGGGGCACACCGCCTGGCCTCCCAGGCCTTCTTCTGAAATCAAGATGGAAGCCTTCTTAACCTTAGAACTCCTGCATTCTGTAAATACCTAAAGCCAACGCCACGTGGATGACACCAAGGTCTGCTGCCAACTGGAGCAGAAGCCAGACTTTTCTCTCTCTTGGCCGCAGGGGTCGAGTGACTGTATGGCTGAGCACTCTGACCCTGATTCCCAGAAACAAATTCTCCATGCTGGCACCATCCTGAACCTGGTGTGGTGGCCGCCGCCACCATTCTGGAACCCGGTGTGGCTGCTGCCTCCATTCTGGAACATGGGGCTCTGCAGCTTTCTTCTCAAAGCAAAGTTCTTCACCCTTGTGATTCTGAGGCTGCAAAGGGCAAGAACCTGCCACCTCCTGTGATGCCCTCGGGACATCTTTTCTACTCTCTTGTTCCTTCTCAGCAATGGAGATCCTCTCAGCTCTGTCTTCACAGTCCACAGCCTTCCTGGAGCTTCCTTTCTGGCCAAACTCACATTTTAAATCATCCTTTTGTGCTCTTTGCTCTTGATTCTCAAAATAAATCTGGCTAAAAGCCCCCAGTAACAACCAGGCCACTGCCCCAATCTTTGGCTGCCTTGAAATTTCTTTTGCTAGATTGATCAGTCTGCCATGCTTAAACTCAGTCTCAGGCAAAGTCTCTGGACACGAGCAAAATGCAGACAACTTCTCTGCCAAGTCAAAACACAAATGATCTGGAGTTCGACAACCAATGCTGTCTTTTTTCCCAGCAGAAACCTCCCCAGCCTGGTCTTTACAGGCCAGCTTTCTATCAACCTTCTGGTCTTCTGAACTCTGACCAGAATCTCCCATACAGAACAGCTGAAGCTGTTCCAGCGCTTCACGTGTAGATGACAGCTCCGAATCTTTGCTATCTCTTCCCATGAGCCAGTCCCAAAAGCTTGTAATCTACATGGTCAGGTTTAGCCACAGCAATGACCCCACTCCTGTGGTACCAAATTCTGTCTTAGTTTCTCTTCTCTCGTTGCTGGGACAAATATCCGACACTCAAAATGAAGGAAGGAAAGGTTTATTTAGCTCACAGTTACTGGAGGTTTCAGTCCATACTCATCTGGGTCCAAGGCAGAGCAGCACACAGCAGAAAGCAACCTTTCATGGTGGTGGCAAAGAGCAAGAGTGCAAGGGAGGGGTAGCAGCAGCTCAAGCAGCTGGCTTCTCTTCCCACCTTACATTGTAATGCAAATTACCTGCCCCAGGGTAGGGGAAGTACTCACACCTATGGGTACTTCCCAGTACTTACCCACCTATGGGTAATCCCAGCAGTACTAAGACCCATAATCCCAGCCTTGTATCACACATAATCCCAGTGGATCATGAGTTAACACAAACTCTAGAAGTCCTCACCCCATGACTACATGAGGCTTTGGGGGGACAACTAGACACAAACCATAACACATTTCAACAATGTTTATAATGTAATACACATTTTATATTAAAATATAGAAAAGAATAAGGAGATAGAGAACACGGAAAGGTACTTTAGTCTCCTACCACAGTTGACAGTTTTTATTTTCATATTTCTGGTGCTGGGGTTGAAACCCAGAGCCTTTGTGCTAAGCTCAAGGCTTTGATCCTCCAACGTCAGCCTTCTCAAATGCCATGATCGAGGGCATGCGTCTCCCCATGTAGGTATTCTTACTGACGGTTGAAAAAATGTTCCACGGAACAGTTTTGATATTATACATATCAAATCTCCTTTTCCTACAGTTATCACATTTGTACATGAGGAGAGTCTAAATAGATTTGACTTTGTTTTACAGCATTCTTCCCTGGAGCCCTTTGACATCTGTGTGAATGCCTTAGGCAAATCTTGATCCTTGTCCCTACAACCAACCCCCACTGCCACCAATGACATCCCCCATTGCTAAAGAACTGAGACCTTAAGGGAAGTTGAGATAATTCAGTGGACTAAGAGTGTGCTTAGGCAAGCACAGAGACCAGGGTTCAATCCCTACCACCACATGCCATGGTGGCCTCACTGAGCTGAGCTGACCACTGAGACCAAAGGATAAAAACAGGAGAATCACTGAGCTGCATTGTGAGATCTTGTACCAAATACATTATTACAAAAATGCTTTAAAAACTGAGACAATCATTTTTATACCTATGTATTTTACTTAGATCCCAGATAATATTAAAACTTATTGGCCAAATTATATGACTATTAAGGCCCAAAATATTTACCATCCTTTTTACAAACAAAAAAAGTTACCCTTTCTTTAGAAGATACACTCAGATTTCACAATGAAGGTTATTGACAGACCTGAGAGTATTCAAGACTCATTCAGATGAGCCTCTTGGTAAGCAGACCAGCTGTTCTGTATAGTTAACATTCACCTGTAAAAACTAGGAATATTTCAGGAAAAATTTGAATAGATGATCACTCAAGACATGACAGTTGACTTTCCTGATATCAAACAACTCAAGAAGAAGTATACAAGATAGAATATAGTCCTTTCAAATATTTCCCAGCAGTGACATCTACTCCTGCCATACTCTGAAGTACTACCTCCAGCACCCTCCAAAACAGGATGATACACATTTATGCAAGACAGCAGGGCTCAGCTGGGTCCATTTAAGAGCTACCTGTATCACCATCCTTTCCTTTCCTTTTGTATGTTTTTCCTATTACAGCAAAAGACTGAGAGGACACAATTTTATTTGGTATAGAATGTGCTAAATATATGCTCACCACACATGAAGGAGCTACACCAATCTGAAACACCTAAATCTTGATCTACAGTGACATGGTAATGAGATACTGAGAAAATGTGGGAGCTTTAATCTGTATTCTGATAATTAGTTTGAAATTGCTCATCTTACTAGTACACAAGTATGACTTACGCCCATTTTTCCTAAAAATACCTAGATGAAATTTCACAAGTAAAATTTTCCTACCCTTTTTAGAAGGAAAATAACTGTCATATAGAATTTCTAGCTTTATTTTTTTGAGGAATCTTTATACTGATTTCTATAGCAGCTGTACTTAGAAATGACCTATATATCCATCAAGAAATGAATCGATAAAAAATTGTGTCATTTATTTATGCATAATGGAGTTCTGTGCTGCTATAAAGAAGGATAAATTTGAGTCATTTCTAGTTAAATGGATGCCCTTCGAGGCCATATTAAGTAAAGTAACTTGATACCCAAGCTTAAATATCACATGGTTTTGAATGCAAAATATAAATCAAGAGCACAATAAAAGATAAGTGATGAAAAATAGTGGTGTAATTTGTTTGCAAATAGGAAGAGAACCAAGAGATGGAGAGAGACAGGAAGGGGATGAGGAAAGAATTTAGATGTGGTATGGACATGTA
>NW_004524671.1:2292413-2295844 GCF_000260255.1 Octodon degus | reverse complement strand
AGGAACAGAGAAAAGCTAACTATTTTAAAAACTGTCTTAACTTTTTAGCTTATTTTATAACGTGTGGGAGTATTGTTAATTCAGGGAAGAAACTCTAATTATTCCTTCAAGCATTCTGTATTTTCAAAATTGTCTTTCCTTGATTTAGAAGACTTTGCACCATTCATTCTGAGATATTTCCAACTCAAATTTTGCCAAACTTTGAGGAACATTTATTCAACTTATTTAAACTTTACCCATGTCTATAGACAATAAGAGATGGAATTGTGAATGAGTGTATATTGCCAGTTCAGTTTTCTTAATAATAAATACCAATTTCTGTGGTCATACCAACCACAGCACAATCCCCAGAGATCACTAAGAGGGCAAAATAAATGGACTGAGAGGCTGCATTTATGTGTTTCATAAGTATATATAGTCTCCATCAAAAATAAATATCATAGCAGGGAGCAATCAAATTAATTTGAATTCAGCAGCACAAAACCATTTCAGAGTCAGCATCCAGAATGGCAATGCTATGTATTGCAGAGATAAAATGCCACATGGAAAGTGATCCCAGAGGTCTGGATTCTCAGTGTTACTATTCCTCCACTTTAGTCTTTAACCTTGGTAAACTGATGAAACCACCAGAAGGTCCACTTCATAGAAACAGCAATGGTGATAGGAAAACCCTACTACAACTGCTGTCAGGGTCCTGTAGGAATTCAGGAGCTAGTGTCTACAGAACATTTCAAGTCCTTAGACAAAATGAAAGAGAGAACTAAGAAATGTTTTGTGATAATGCAAATCAATTTGACTCCAATTTGAATTTTTTAAAGGTAGCCTAGGCTTGTCTGATTTATTCTTCAGCAACCCAAAGGTCATAGAAAGTAATAAAGTTGGGTTGTATGGTAAAGTTTAAAATAGTACAAGCATCTATCAGTTATGTGATTGATTGTGGCAAAATAAAAAATGTATTTATAATGAGAAATTATAAAGGAAATCATGTTTGGAAGAATGGACAAATTGAAGCTTATTTTGCAGCCAAATATTGTTTAATTCATTGGCAGTTTGAAGATGTCTATATTGAATGTTCATACATTTAGCTAATGAGGTTTTAGCTTTCATTTTATCATTTCGTTCTTTCTGGCAAGCTGCTTTTTCCTGTAGAATTTAACCAAAAGCATATGAGAAATTTATTTATTTGAAACGCACATCAACTGTTTTTCATGATAATAGTGAAGGAATATCCACTCTAGCAACCTCAGTGCTGCAACAGTGTATTTACACACTGATTATATTTTAAGATGAAACAATACTCTTTAAAAATCATGATACAAAATGATTTATGAGAGAAGGCAATTAAGAGCCATCATGAACAATATAACCTTTGGATGTTTGAATGTTACTAATTTTTTGTTTTATTTATTTATTTATGTGTGTGTGTGTGTGTGGCCAGCTCAGCCCACCTGGGGGCGGGGCTGGCTGCCATGTGGTGCTGGGGATTGAACCGCGGTCCCTGTGCTTTGCTAAGCTTGTTCTAAGTAGATGCTTTAGACCACTGAGCCATCTCACCAGCCCACTAATTTTTTGTGATTGCACAGAAATGCTGTTTATCTCTGTGGCCTGGTATCAAGAATTCTTACGTTTCTTTAAATAACTTCTTCGAATGACCATATATTCTGCAGGAAAAGCAGATATTAGTTTCCTAACTAGTGAAAATAAAGCCAAATTTTATTTTAAAAATCAAAAGTAATTTTTAACTTTCTATTTCTTGAGGTAAACTCTGTTGAGATAGTGTATATAATAGAATGATTACAGGCAGCAACAATTTACTATACATTTCTAAAATATAAAAATATTAATATTTTTACCATAATCAAATACAAACATTTGAAGAAACCTGTGTGTTTTACCTGATATAAACATTGATATAAATATACACATATATCCAAACATTATATGATAGCAAATAATATGCATATTTATAATGTTTTAATATATCAGGAAAAAGAAACTTTACATAAAATTTAGAAAGAGATAATGAATTTAAAACTTTATTGGTTACTGTGCATTGACCTACAAATGTGCAGAGCATATTTAATTATATTCTAAATTTTAATCCCTCAGAAGACTATCATTCTGTCCAGCTTAAAATATTCTGGTATTGCAGCTAAGTAAAAATATTTTCTTCAGTTGGAAGGAAACCCAGAATCCTTTTTACATGAGTTAGAAAAAAAGCACAGCACATTTTCTTCACACCTCCAATTTCACAGATGGAACACTGTCATTTTGTCTCACTATAGTCTATGCTAAATTCATTTTTTTTTAAAAAAAATAATGTGGCAAATGGCTAATCCTTGCCTCAGAAAACTTAAGATTTTAAATATTTCCATTTGCAAGGCACTGTCTGTGAATGAATATTTTGCCAGTGGCAACCATTTCTTAATGAAGTGAATGTCAAAATGTCAAAGTTCATTTAGAATTAAGACCACAAGTGCATAAGACCCATTGATGGTGTGTTCCTAAACAAGTCAGTCGGTTTTGGTTATCAGTTACAAATTCCCATTTGATGAGACAGATAGTACAAAGACTAGATATTTCATGGTGACATGTTACTTCATTTTTGGACATGTAAATATCAAAATTAGAATCGCAGACTGAGGAGATATAAATATACTTCAATGTTTCATCATGATTTCAGGTAACTACATCAACATCATGTAGCATATAATCAATAAATTAGGTAATTACTGGTCTAGAATACACTTGCATCTAACTACAAAAAGACCTTGATGTGAATTTTAAGGAAAACTATTTCAAATTCTAGAATTGTTAAGACATATCTGAGCAACACTGGTTTCTAGTGTTTTGAAAGATATAGAGATTTATTTTATTATCCTAAGTAACTTGTTAAATATTCATGACACACCGAATCTGGGGAGAGAGAATGACCACACACACAGGTTACAATGAGCAGGTTTATTACAGACAACTGACACAGGGACATAGGCACCCAGGGTCAGTGTGAGCAGGCTTGCCTGGCTCAGGAAAGTTGCTTGAAGTGGACAGAGGGTCTAAAGTGAAGGTACTCAGGACATGGACACACCCCCCCCAGGCCCTGCACCACAGGCTCCACAAGAGTTATTGATGTACACATTGAAGAGCATTTTGTTTGCAGGGGGATTGAAACAGAACTTTCACTGTTCCAGCCAGTTCTTCCACACACCAAGAACTGTTGCTCCCAGCACATGATGCCATTATTCCAGAAAGCTATGAGTGTGAAAGACAGAAGAGTTGATTTGATCCAAGGCCTCCAGGGAACAGCCTTGCATCAGTAGTATCTTAGCTGATTAGCTCAGATTCAGAAACAATTCCTTTAAAACAATGATTTACAAAGTTCTTTTATCTGTCAGTTCTCAATTTTATAAAAAAAGATAATAAAAATAAAT
>NW_004524671.1:2282378-2292038 GCF_000260255.1 Octodon degus | reverse complement strand
AGTTTTTATCCCTTTCACAGTGTGTGCTGTATCTCTCAGATTTTATTTACTCTTTCAGGTTCTTAGTCTAGGGAGATAATACAGTGTTTATACATGTGGGTCTGATTTTTTCACTTATGAGTGTGATCTCTAGTTGCTTTTCAAAAATGTATTTACTGCAGTGTCTACAGGATCTACAAGGTCTCACTACATAGATCAGACTCGTAGTGATTCTCCTGTTTCTACCTTCCCAAGTGCTGGGATTACACACGAGGGACACCATGCCCAGTCTTGTTCACTTTTTCAGCTTGCCCCATGGGGTGGGGCCAGCATGGCATTCTGGGCATCGAACCCTGGCCCTGCGCTCTGCCTAAGCAGGAGCTTTAGTCCACTGAGCTATTTGGCTGGCCCATGTACCTGTAACAGCCTTAAGTTTATCTCGACTAATACTCCACTGAATAAAAATACCACAACTTTTTTATTTATTCCTCAATTGATGGGCATTTAGGTTGTTTCCAAGATTTAGCTATGGAAAAATTGCACAGCTGTAAATATGGGTGCACATACATTGTTGTGCTATGAGGTTTTCAATTGTATATCCAGGAGAGAAACAGCTAGGTTGCCAGGGACCTCTATCCTAGTATTCTGAGAAGTCTCCACACTGATTTCCACAGAGGTTGTACTGGTCTGCAGTTGCACCAACAGTGGACGGGGATTGACTATGCCTTGCTTTGGGTACTATTGTGACCCACTTCTTGCTGCATTAATCATCAGACTCCTATTGCTCCCATATTGTTGTCATAGTAACTCTAGCTACTCTAAAAAGTAAAGCTGTGAATTCATGCTGTCAGGGCATCCACACACATGTACTTGATGTTTGGAGTGTGGGCAAACTTCTCCGAGGTCCACACATGTCAGCAATGGAGCCTTGAGCTCAAGCATCAAAACTGTGATTAGTGCGAAAACTTTCTTACAAAGTAAAAAAAAAAAAAAATCATTATGCACTGCACTGCATGATCTCTGCAAAATACAAATAAGATCAATGATAAGAAATAATAATGAAGATGATACAAAATATGTAATGCCTTCAAATAAGGGGTCTTATTATTTATTGCTATCAATCTTTAATCAATATGGACTTCTCAGGTGTTACAAAACATTCTGGAATTCTAAGCATCAGAGTAACTTATGGGTCACAGAATCAGTCCTACTTGCCTAAGGATGAGATAATTGCAAGCACATGAAGAAGATCCGGAGGCTTTTCTCTTAAGAATCACCTTACCAAGGCAAAATCTCAACCCTGACTCCCTAAAGGCTGGGAAATCATATTCTAAGAAGCTAGGTTCTTCCTTGAGACATGTTTCCTACAGATACAGTTGTTTCTCTCATTCTTTCTGCTCAAACTCCCTTGGAAGTCAAAACCCTGAAGGTTTGACAAACGCCAGTAGTATCAAATTTGTACCCTGGAATCTCCTCAGTGTTCCAGGTCTGTTTCTAAATGGTCTCCTATAATTCATCACCTGGGGCCACCCACACTCATGTTTTAAACTACTCATGAGAGCTTTTTACCAAGCTGTTGCCTATTGTGATAACGTGTGAAAAGTTTTGGTGTAATTTGGCCTTGATATTTCAAACTTTAATGTTCTGTTTAAAATAATAACAATGAATTACTTTATGTTTATAGAGAATTATGAGGATTGAGTAAGATAATGAATGTGTTCTAGGCCTGTTAGCTTTTAATATGTATTAGCTATTGGAAGTGGTGTTAGAAATGTGTGAATCTCAATTTCTCCCATTTGCTTCCAATAGTATTATTTATTTGTTTCAGAAGCTAGGATCCAAGTCTGCATGCACAGGTACCTTAGCATGGTAAACTGTGCTTCTGTCATGGCAACTATCTTCTGTTTGTCAAATTATTAGATTCACAAAAAGTTGTATTGATACTCTAAAATACAACTGCATTTCTACAATATAAAATTGTATTTTATACTCCACAATCATTCACATTTGCTATCAAGCTACTTTTAGGCAATCTCTTTACTTTTAACTTTGCAATCACCTTGTGAGGCAAGTATGATACACAGCATCCTCCTCTAAGGAAGGAGAAGGAGAGGTTGAATGAGTTCTCTGAGCACATATGACAATTAATTGGTAGATGTTAGAAATGATTATCATACTCAGCGTCTTGTGATGTTTTTGTGTTTTATGAAAACATAGCTGCTATTCTGCCAATTAGTTCATTGGAAGTATTCTGCCAAATAAGCCTTTAAAATTTTGTTTTAAATGGATCGGTGAGTAAGAGGATGGGAGAATAAACCTGAGCTATAAGCAGCATTGTCTCAGGAAGTTATATTTACTGATGTTCTCAGTAATGATTTTATTGTAGGTCTAAATAAGCTTGATTCTCCTCATACATTGGCTTGCTAGTAAAACAAGGAACAACACACAGTATGAAACTTGGCTCATGCCTTCCAGGTTGACAAGCATTCTCCTTCAGAGCCAGTAGAAGTCCTTTTAAGCCCTGGATCACAACATGACAGTTTTTACATTTGTCTAGCCTGCAGATACATATCTCATGAGATATATTAAAAAATGAGAGTTTGAAGTAGATCAGAAAATATAGCAATCTGCACCTGATTTTTTAGAGTGAGCATTACCTCCAGGTTGGATGAATCTGGCTTCTGTCTGTGTGATGAAGAATGATTTGACCTCACCTTAGAGAAGCTAAAAAGGATTCAGCACAACCCCCGTGTACACTCCTCCAGCCAGCATACCAAGTATGTAGAAGCATTATTATTGGACTCTTTCCACACCAGGGAATTCCAGATGACCTCATGTCTGGTATACAGTCTGTCCACTTCATTTGGGGCATCCAGAGTGGATTAGAGAAGAGCAGATTGTTCACATTCTCCAAACTATCTGCAGCACATGGCTGGCATGGCCTTCACTGATGACTAACCCTGAAATGGAGGGAAGTATGCTATAATCTTAATGCTTTGGACTGAAACAGAAAATCAGTATGACAAGAACCCACAAAGAAGCGCAGATGATAGCGCACAAGCTGAAAGGTAGAAGACTGTAGAAGAACAGGGTAAAGAACACAGCTTCAGGAACAGGAGATGAATAATAGCACCATCGCAGGTTCGTATACGGATAGATGTGGCAGGAGAATGTCAACAGAAGCAACACGGTTGAGTGATGTGAGGGAGATAAAGAAAGCTTGCTTCTATTATGAAGAAGTTTTGAAGGGAAATAAATACAGATCACTCATGAAACAGCAAGACCCTACATAAACATATGTGTCACATTTCTTCTCTTGCAAATGATTCCTTTTTTTGGAAGCAAAAAAGAATTGTTGTTGAAGCTTTGGGAAATTCCTATTATTATGACAGATTGGATGCACTTAGTGTCCCATGATTTTATTTTTGACAAGTTTCTATGAGGAACACATGGATGTTGTCAGCTTGTTTCTTTCAATAATAGAAAAGCATTCCCATTTCCTTGCAAATGTCAGGTATCTTGAAATAGAGACCACCATCTATTAGGTTAATTGTCATCTCTCTGCTTACTTTCCATTAGAACAAACTCTCGTTTTGTGGAGTGATAGTGTAAGCCTGATTAGAGGATATACATGCTAACACATAACTATAGAAGATTTAGATCACCCATTTTATTTCTTCAGTGGGATTTGAACAGGCTTTCTCCTTCCTGATGGCAAATTAGAAAAGTATACAGTCTTGTACCCACAAATATCCTCTGTGTAACATGAATCTCATATTTAATTATCATTAAAATAAAAGAAAATACTTTGTCAAGTAAAGATGCTTCCCACATCCAGGGAAACCTGCTTCTGCTCCTGACTCTTTTCTCCTCCCTCTCTGTTCTATCCCAAGAGATTGACCTCCATGCAATAGATCACAGGCTTCATTTTTCCTCTGCCTTTCTGCTGATTTTGACCAAGGGGAGACATTAGCAAGAGGGTAAGAAGAGAACATCTCATGGGTTTGTTCCTCCCTGCCTTGGAAGAAAAAGAAATCAGAGATCTAATAAACTCTCTGGTAACCTTTTTCTTTCTTTCTTTCATTCTTTCTTTCTTTCTTTCTTTCTTTCTTTCTTTTTTCTTTCTTTCTTTCTTTCTTTCTTTCTTTCTTTCTTTCTTTCTTTCTTTCTGCTACTGCAGATTGAACTCAGGAACTTTTGCATGCTAGGTGAGCATACTTCCACAGCTCTGTATCCTCAGTCCATCCATGGCAATTTCTGGTCAAATAGAAAACGCAGACAGAATGTAAATTAATACCTCCACCATTCTCAGACCACCTTGACTTTTATTTGAGGTGAATCTGTTAGCATTTGCTACATAATAGACTATCTTCAAGCATAGCTACATAAAACAGCAGTAGTGTACTTAAGTAAGAAGTCAGGGTTTGAGTGAATGTTTCTTGTGGTCTGAATTGGTCTGCTGTTGGCTGGGCTCATTCCTGAGGGTACAGTCAGCTGGTGAATCAAAGAGTAGCGGGATAATTTGAGATGATCCTGTCCATATAAGTCATGGTTGCCAAAGTGAACAGGAAAACTGAGTCATGTAGATCTCAGCATTATGAAGACAAGGAATGTGCTCACACTGAGTGACCCTGAACATTGGGAAAGTAAATGAGGATGCTTCTTGAAACCTAGGTGTCTTGGTTACTTCCATCTCATTGCAGAAACAAAATGCCTGTACACAAATTTAAGGAAGGACAGGAATATTTAGCTCACAGTCAGTGGAGGTTTCAGTCCATACTCAGCTGGCTCTGAGGCAGAGTATCACATAGAAGAGGGCAACAGTTCATGGCAGCAGAAAACAGCAAAGCAGCAAGAGCAAAGAGAGAGGAGTGTTGGCAGGTATAGTGAAAGAGCAAGCCTCTCTCCCTCCCTTATACTGCATTCACAGGCTATCAGTCCAAGGCCAGGTGAATCATTCAACCCATATTACCAGCAACTCTCACACCCGTAATCCCAGCACTGGATCATGAATTAATCACAAACTCTAGAAGCCCTCTACCGCATCACTGTATGAGGCTTTGGGGGGAAAACTAGGCACAAACTATAATGCTAGCCTTAGAACTCTCAGGACAGCTTCCAGATCACGTTGATCAAAGTGAGGTACCCAGTCAGCCCAGGCAGAAGGAGAGCTACAGAACCATGCTATATTTTCCCCAGTTTACTCTAACTGAAAGTATTAGTTTCAGGTCTGCCCTGTTCCTAGATTAAAGGTGATTAACATTCCAATCATCTTTTAATGTTCAAGGAAATTGAACTTTTTCGTTTTTCCTATCCCTATCCTCACTTGCTGTTCAATTTATTCTTGTCAGACAGAGGCCATCTCCCCATTTCTAAAATAGAAATCCCCATGCAAATTAATCCAAGTTTTTTTCTTTCAATTAGCAATTACGCAGAGTGAAGATTTGAGCTTTCAAATTCTAACTGACAAATTCCATTTATAGGTAAAACTTATTTTGCCTTCCTCCCATGTATTTTTGTATTTCTGTTTTGTAAGAACATATATATTCTTCATTCTTTTACAGATAAAAGGAGCATTAATCTGAAAATTCAACAATGTAATTATCCTTGATTGTTCTGTTGGCATTTTGAGTTTGCAAGTTAGTGGTCCAATGTTTGAAGAGTGAGTGAATTTTCTTCCTAAGACACATGAAAAAAGGCTAAATTTGCATTGCAGCAATTCCAATACCTTTTCACTATGCATTTAAGTATAAGAGATTCTCTCAGTAAAGTAATATTAAAGTGTGTGTGTATGTGTGTGTGTGTGTATGCCCACATGCAAACACATAAAGGGACACAGAATGCTAAATTTTCTGGTTTGTTTCCAGGGAGGAGTAATAAATAAAACCAGAGAAAGCTAACTAATGAAAAACAAAAACAGACATGTTTTGAAACACACATCTCTGTTCCTTCCTGCAGGCACCTGTCCAGCTATATGAGTTGATGCTAAAAAAAAAAAAAAAATGGAAAATTCCCAAAGGCCTCTACATAAGTCCTTTTCATCCAGGGGTCATTTCTCAGTCTCTGCAACTCTGGAGCAGCCTCCACTGACTATGTGCTACGCATTTCTTCTTCTTTTATTTTTTAAATTTATGTATTTGGTACAGAGTCTTACAACGCAGCTCTGAGTTTTAGTGATCCTCCTGTTTTCAGCCTCCCCAGCACTAGGATTACAGGCATGAGCCATCACAGGTGGCAGGCACAGCGAGCCTGAGGGCAGGGCCAGTGTGGCAAGTGGTGCCTGGGATCAAACCCTGGTCCCTGTGCTTGATTAGAAGGTGCTTACCCACTGAGCTGTCTCGCCGACTCTTGTGCTGTGTGCTACTCCGCAGTTTTTAACTTGCTGCCAAGTGCCCTGTCAGAGGCAGAACAAGCCTCATTTACCTGTAAAGGCCTCACCCGAGCTTGTGATACCTAATCTCTTTCATTGATCCCACTTGCCTGTTTCTGGAGATCATTGATTTTCTTGGCCGTCAGTTTGTGGCCTTGCTTTCTTAATGTTTATTTAGACAAGCCTCTACAAATTGCTCCTGATATGGGGTGGGAGGGAGACAGCCAGAGGTCAGGGTGCATGTATACCTGTCCATAAATATAAATCATAGCTTTTATTCTTTGCCATTGTTTGTGAACACTGTTTGCGAGGTGAATAGAAAACGGAAGTATCCCCCTAAAACATGGGGAAGCCATTAAAATTCCTCTGAGACTGTCTTTCTTTTAAAATTTATTGCAGTCTAGGTTTTCAATTTTCTGAATCCAAATAGTACCTCTTGTTGTCTACCCACACATGTAATGTTTCTTTTTGTAAAAGTGAAAGAAGAAAAGAATGAACACAAATCTTGTTTACCAGCACAGGCTTGCACTTCGAATGCAGGTGGGCTGGTTCTCCTTCCCACTACCCAAATTATCTTTTGTCGATGGAAGTGTATACATTCACAAATACAAATCTTCCAGGAAAAAAGAGAAAAGACAGGCTTTCCCCAGCACTGGAGTTAACAGCACTCAATTGAACAATTGAACCAGTATAGCTCTTCAGAATGCTGCTGGTGGAGTTCCTTAAATGAAGGCATGGTCTGTGGTGGAAAAAGATGTTGAAGGTGTGCAGCAGCTCATGGTCAGCACAGCTCTAACGGGACTAGCCAGTGCCACTGTGCCTGTGATGTGAGAGACAAGGCCGGGTGAGTACCAGGCAAATGGAAAAGCGTCACAAGCAGGTGGCTGCTCCATTATAAATAATTCAAGGACACGTCCTGCAAAATCCAAGAGAAAATCCCCACAGCTCATTATAGCAGTGAGTAGGTAGACTGCTAGATCCTTAAATCACTAGAAAATATTTTGCAGCAGCTAAAAAATTTTTCTCCTCTGCAGTAGTAGATATCAGAGTCACTATGAGGTGACGAGTGGTTCCCCTGAGGCCGGAGGGACAGCAATCGACAGCGGAAGGCAGCCTACCCATCCCCCATTAATACAGAGCACCTTGCACAGACACAATGCCCAGAATAAATCACTTGGAGGAGAAGTCTCCTCAAGAAGTGCAAAGAGCCCTTTCCAGAAAAGAGCATGTGGAACAGCTTGTCTGATTTACCTGTCTTCATCTATCTTAGTTTTTTCATATTAATTAATCATCTAGCTCTACTCTACCTTTCTAGAATAACTGTATCTACTTCCCTAATAAGGTTTCTAGGCTCTAATAGGTGTGCTGTACTTGTTCTCATACTTTTAAATCCATAATCTCCTCCATGCAATAATTCACCTTCATTACTACTGACAGTGATTTTCTATTCCTCAGAAATCATGTAGCAAATGTTACAGTTTTTGTCTAGATGTCCCTCCAAAGCCTCTTGCACTCACAGTTGGGGCTTCGGGAGGTGACTAGACCACAGCAGTGTGATAATCATCCGTGGATCATCCCTGATGAGTTTGTTTGCAGCTGAATGTGATGTTGGGAGGGGAGGCCTGGTTGGAGGGGGTGGGTCCCTGGGGCCGTGGCCTGGTAGGGTATGTCTCTCTCTCTTCCTCCCTTGACTGTTGTCTCTGCTTCCTGTCCCCAGCCATGAGCTGATTCTCCTCTGCCACACTACCCTCTTGGAGCCAAGTGACTCTGGACTGAATGAATCCTCTACAAACTGTGAGTCAAAATAAAGCTCTCTTCCTTTAAGTCTGGGTGTTGAGTTTTCAGTCTTGGAGACAAGAAAGTAACCAAAAAAGCAGGTTTCACCCATAGTGTAATGTGACTGCTTAGATGTGATGCTTATATTAGTAGGGACCAGCTTCTGCGTATGGTAGTAACAAATAATACGCCTTACCACAGAACCTAAAGAAACATTTCTTTCTCTCAGAATCCTGCGTGCATCTGAAACGTTCCTTAGAGGGTCCCATTCTCATTGTGGCTTGGCATCTAGGCTCTTTTTGCTTTGACAATGAAGTATTGAAATCATGGTTTGCCAAGTAGGTACAGAGAGGGAATATGTGGTCTATCTCACAGTGCATTTTTTTTAGCCATGACTTGAAGAGAAATATATTAATATTTCAGAAAAACCTTTGTTTGTAAGTATTTGAGTATTTTTTCATCTGTATTATTTGCCTCTATCTCATCAACTTTATTGTAGACTATCATTTTCATTAGTATTCTACACATAAAAACTTAATAATTATAAATTATTAGATTATTAGTTTTTGACATGAAAAGGTTTTTGAAGCAACATAAAAAAGCCAAAAGTTATAAGAAAAAGAGAGATTTGATCATGCAGAAAAAATTTTTAGACCTCCCTGCACCTGCCCAAGCTGACCGACCTCCGAACACGCGGCCTCCAGCAACAGCGCCGCGTGCCGATGGCGCGGACATGGGCAGAGCTATGGTGGCTAGGCTGGAGCTGGGGTCGCTGCTCCTGCCACTGCTCCTACCCACGCAGATTTATTCAAACCAAACCTTTGCCATGGTACGTTCAGGTAACACCTCCCAGAACACCTCTACTATCCCAAATCCAACTAATGCCACAAAGGCAGACAACGGTGCCCTGCAGTCAACAGCCAGCCTTCTTGTGGTCTCAATTTTTCTTCTACATCTGTACTGCTAGAGACTCTGGCCAAGAAACATCTCTACTTCCCCATCTTGTAAGCCCAGTCCAAATGATGACTACAAGTCCAGTGTGGCGAGGAAGAAATCTAATTCCACACCTTATTTTATTGATACAGAAAATGCTGAGAATTCCAAATTCGATTCATTTCAAGGACCTGTGAAGGGATTGACAGATGATGAATGCCAATATTAAATCTGCTGGATTTTTTTTGGTACAAGATGAAGAGAGAGAACCTCCAAGACTAACCATGATTTCCTCGATTATGGCTTAAGAAAAATGGATGCTGAAAACTCTACCTTGAAAAAAAGAATAGATTTTTATCTAGAAATAAAAGATGGGATGTGGAATGGGAAAAAATGAAAAAAATTTTAGGATTCAGTTCAGCAGTTATATCCACAAAGGTGAAGTCAAACAATACATTAGAAGAAAGTATGGTTACTACACAAACTCGCTGAAGAGAGCATTTACAAGCCAGTAATGAACTCAACTGACCAAATTAATGGAAAACAGGTACAAAATCATAACTCATACAGTCTTAAGAGAAAAATTATCCAATAAAATATGA
>NW_004524671.1:2275740-2282272 GCF_000260255.1 Octodon degus | reverse complement strand
GCAGAAAAAAACCTCAAGGTTTTCATAGGTAAATGGAGGCATATAGTTTTGATAATCAACTAACAAAATTTTTAAAATAATATGCTAATGATGATGTAAAAATGTCTCTGGAACTTGCATTCAATAGAATTGCAACTCAGAACCACCTTCTAAAAATGTAATTTGTTGTAGCAGTCTAAATTTGGAATGCATATAACTATCAAGCCACCAGTGTCACTGTCATGCCACATAACTCAACACATGCTGAATGAAGGCATGGTACTTACAGCAGTGTAAGTTACACACACACACACACACACACACACACACACACAAACACACACACACACCCCTGAGAAAATCTACAGGAAATGTTAAATATAGTCTCTCTACAGGGAGTACTCAATTTATGTAGCTCTTCTTTGCTGATATAGTAAAATACCCATAAATATTATCGTTAAGAAAATTGATGATTCCAAGAAAAAGAAAGATATAAATCTCACGGCTGAATGGAAGCAAATCTGCACAAGAATGTGCATGCGTATGATAGCACACGTGTGAGCAGGGCAGGTGCTGAGAATAGAAAGTCTTACCTGCTCTTGGGCCTTGGGCCCTGGCCAGGATCTAGTGGCTATGCTGCTGCCATATACTGGTACAGTCCCTGCCCTCTGGGTAAGAGAACCGGTGGGGCTCTCATACTCTGTGTTAGTGCATGCGACCCCCACAGAAGTCATCTGAACTGAGTATCTGTCATTTTCCTCTCATGGACAGAGGAACCGAGGTCCTGACAGCATTAGTGCCTGATACCAGAAAGGCAGACGATTTGCATTTTAATTTGATAAATTTCTACTCCTGACCTCTCACTGGCATCTGAGCATAGCTGCCCTGACTGATCATGTTAAAACTGAAAATTAGATCTCATCTCTGCTCTGTAGAGGCCCTGTCCCTTTTCCCCTCCAGAAGGGGTCTCACAGCCTTGTTGCACAAGTCCGCTTCTTTCTGGAGCTCATCCTCTGTCAAGCACACAGCTTTCCTGCTTCTTCCTGCTGTTTGTACTAATAGATCTCTTGGTTTAGGTCTTTCTCAAACACCCAGCCTGCCACAGACTGGCCTTCCATGTCATTCCTTCTCCAATTCGTTATGGTGCTTATTACGTCTTTATTTTCACATTTGTCAGTTACCCGATTTCCTGATAGAATTTAAATTCCAAGAAGGTATTGCCTTCATTTCTCTCTCCTAAGGGTTTAGAAGAGATATGTGACAATTTGTACATACTCACCAGTTATTTCATATGTAACTAAATAGCTTAAAACAAAATAAACAAAAACCTCAGGCATATAGGCCCAGGTTTGTAATCCTAGCACACAGGATGCAGAGGTAGGATGATCATTGTGAGTTCCAGACTAGTCTTGGCTATGGTTTAAGACCAGCCTGAACTCCATAGTAAAATCGTGTATCAAAAAGACAAAACAAAACAAAAAAATACTTAGTTACTGTAAAAATATACCAAAATTTAGAAGATTAAAATTATGAGAGTATGTGTGCCAATGTGGAGGGGTGATTAAAATCTACAGAGATTGTTTAAGTGTAAAAAATTTATAACTATAAAAGACATACTGCCAAGAGTACCCCTCCAAGTACCTGCCCCTCATGAGGACACACTTACTGCACTGTCCCTCCAGTGTTCTGCACTAGTTCTGAAACTCCTCTCTCCTCTGAGTACCTTTATGAGGCATCATCACAGATGTGGTGAATTGCTACCAGAAAGTGCAGGCTCCTATAAACATTGCCTTGTATACTCACTCATCTTATTCAAGGTCACCCTGCAACTCCAGTGTTGCCCATAGTCAAAATGACTGTGAAATGTGCCCACTGAAAATTAGTTCAGGACATTGGGGCTGCCATGATGGTGCTGTGTGAATGCAAAGCACATTTAAATTTATTAGGGCGAATTTCAGTAAAATGTAAACAAAATATGGGTTTTTCTTTCCCGTGATTAGAATGTTTTTAATTTATATTCGGCCTTTTATTTTCACTGTTGCCAACTACAGCAAAAAGTGAATTAAAGAGAGGAAGTAGTCTATGAAAAAATTATTCTCCTAAAGAGGTCCATAATAACTTGGAACAATCCTCTATTTTCCTATTCCTTTCCTTTGATCTGACACACAACTGCCTCAACTATAACATATTTGGGAAGACAACATGTTGATGAATGACAAATTACCTCAGCAAAGCCTAAATGAAGTATCTATGAAGGAAGATGATAACCTGGTCTCATTTAACAATGAATTTGATTTTTACAAGTATGTTCTTTTTCCTCTGTATGATTCTAACTCATCTAAGAAGTCTATTTTTATATCCTTATTCTTTCAAATGCCATACATATCTGTTCTGATTAGGAAGTGAAAGAAACTCTGTGTATTCCGGTTACTAAGAATGCAAGGTATTGGAAATGTGCTTGCTATGCAAGCGATAGGAGGTTTAGATGATCTTTGGAAATATTAAGGATGAAAATTCATGTATGGCCACTGCCGACTGATGATTTCATCAGTGTGGCCTTAATAGTATAACTCTCATGGGTGACTCAGGAAGGTGCAACAGTTTGCCAAGAACTCTGGGAAACCCTCATCAATGATTTTAGTCTGTGGCAGCAAACAGGTGATTGCGAAGAGCTTACCAAGTTCTTCTCAATCATATTCCCCCTCATGTCTAGATTGAACCACTTTCAGAGAATAACAAACTCTTTCCCTCCTGCCTTCCAAGCTTTGTGCAAGTTCTTGTCCTTGGCAAATGTACTCACTCAGGGAGAACATTCTGCAACTGGCTGCTTCTGATTCCCCACCACAAGGTAGAAGTTTTTGGAGAACACAGGATGCTGAAGTGGTACTGGGTGGTGTGACGTGCAGCCTTTCAAGGCTTATCTTCTGACAAGAGAGAAAGATGAGAACATTCACTAGTTTTTTTTCTTCTGTTGAAGATCTTTCCTTACATACTTGAAGATTTTCAAGTCTCAGCCTCCCACAGTTCTAGCCAGCCTGCTAGACAGGAGTCAGCCTGAATGTCTTTGCCCTTTTTGACATAACAAGCACTCACAACACCTCCACATCTCCTCACCTCTTGGGATGTTTCTTGCACCCAATTTCATTTCTATATTGATGTGACTGTGTTCCTGGGTCTTCCAGATTTTACAGCTTATTACTTTTTCTGTGGAATTTGAAAGAAAACATAATCAACTTTTTCATAATTTCAATTTCTTTTTAACAATGTCTGAAATAATTTTTCTTAAATTGTTTCTTGTGCATATTTTCACCTCATAAATTAGCAATATTTTAAACATTTTCAGACCTCTTTGTATTTCACGTATCAGTTACTTATAACTCCAGAAAATTTTTAATAATTTTTGCTAGAAGTTACAATTCACCTGTGAGTAGAAGGAAACACTAAGATCCTTCTGATGCACAGGTTGAAACCAGTCAAGTGAATGCTTGACCTGGTCATTTTGATTCACCCTTCCTGTGACCAATGGGATTTGAATGGTTCAGTAAAATACAAATTATTATTAATCTTGGGCTTTAAAATCACTGAATGCTAAACAAAATCATGAGTTGCATTTATAAAAGGAAACTGTTTTCTACAAATATAGATTTATCTTTGTTCATGACTCCATAAAATATACACACACATAAATTAAATCTCAATCCTATCACACCAAGTAAAAATATGTCCTAGATGAAAATAAACTTAAAGTCACTTTGAATTTTTTGAATTTGAATGGAAAAGGAGAAAACAGTACAATCACATGACAACTTGATATTAACATCACCCTGAAATGGTTGGTGGAAAGAGGCATCATGTCATAAAGTTAAAATGACTGCCTCAGCCCAGGAGGCATAAGATGAACTTTGAGCCTGAGGTTTGGGGATTCAGACCTGAAATTAGCTGATGAGACAATGATTATGGACCTTCCAGGTAATCTAGGAATTTCAAGTTAGATGACCGTATATGAGCATATTTGGAAATGCTTAAACTTTGGAAAAGTCTTGTAAACAATGTTTGGTTGTCCAGCAATGGGTAGAATGTCTGCCAACTATATAAAATCTCTACAAGTTTTGTTTTGGTTTGGTATTCAGTGTAGAAAAATAATACGTCTGTTCTGTTTTCCACTTGTAGGCAAGTACATTTGAATGTTCTCTGCATAAGTTTTTTTTTTTTTTTTTGCTTTTCCCCATGACTGACAGTAAAATAGCAGAAGTGACAAAGTATTGGCCATTGTGGAGAATTAAAATTCATTTATGTCTATAAATAGCCAAGAGTTGTTTAGTTAGGAGGAAACAGATGACCTAACAGAAGACTAAATCTTGGCAAGTTGACTTCCACTGGCTGGACCCTGCCAATTTCACTCTAGTCAGCTGCTTTCCTCTAATCTTCTCCTGTTTCTTTTGTCTGAGTGATTTTGCAGGGGCTGTTTGTGCCACACACATCCGTCACCACCAGCTCTACACAAAGCGCATGCAGGATGAGAACAAAGCACAGATGAGATGTCTGGGAGATGCACTGTGCGAGGGAATGCCAGGGAAACTCATCAAGGAAATTCACACATCCATAACTGCGAGTTAGGGACGATTCAGAAAATTAAATTCAAGAGGCAACCTCAAATCTTTTATTCTTGTAGTTTACTTAACTGGACAGCTGGGAGCGCTCCAAATGACCTTCAGTTCAACCTGAATTACATCATTCTTCTTGAGTTCAGAGAATCAATGCAGAAGGGTGAGGAGTCCAATGAGAAAGGCCTGCCAAGTGACAGGGAAGCCTGCCCTGTGTGCATACGGCAATGGCTTAGTTTGAAGCAATTAAGTTTGTAATTCATTTCTTTTTAAACACTCCACTTTTAAAAAATATTTTCTTGTATTTCCTTTAAATTTCTTTTAATGTCAGAGACAAGTTAGGGTTTGATTACAATTAAACTCTTCCCACTAAGGGCTGAAATGTCCTGTCTAATAAATTGGAAGAATATGACCCATAGAGGGAAGGAAGTGATACAGGAAAAAACCCAGAACATATGTAGAGTGAATCTGGGGATCTAAAGAAACCCAGAAGCTGCAAGGAAGATGTATAAATCCAGCAGACTATTTTAATTCCTAAGAGGGAGGAGCCAAGAGAGCACAGAGAAAAAAAAAAAAAAAAAAAAAAAAAAAAAAAAAAAAACAATCCAGAAACAGTTGTTTGATGGATGTTACACATTTAGGTTATGTAATTATGTGGGAAGCTGATTTATCACAGTGTCCTTGCATCAGTGAAATGTCAGGGGCAAGACACATGTGTGGCCTCCTCAGAGGAGAAACTGTTTGTAAGAAGCTCTGGTTTTGCTGTCTGGAAATAATAAGAGAAACATGAGGCTTGCATCATTACTTTAAAAAATTTCAAAGCAATACATGAAATGACATATGGAGAAGTGGAGAAAGGAAGAAATTCAAGTGTAATCATTAGACCTCTAGCAATGTGGAGAAAGGAAATACTCTGTAATGTCCCTCATAGTGCTATTGCTTTCCTAGGATGCTGACCTCCCTGCTTTCACGATGTGTCTGAGAGTACACATTAGGAGTTTCCTATTTATGCTGCATACCATAGCTCAGTGATGATGAACCTTTTCGAGGTCAAGTGTCCAAACTGCAACCAAAGTTGCAGTTATCACAAAGTGCAGTTATCACAAAGTTATCACAAAGTTGCAGTTATCACAAAGTGCAGTTATCACAAAGTTATCACAAAGTGCCAACAATGCGATGAAACTGGACCACTGAGTTTTATAGAAACAACTTGTACATTAACATCTGTTGTCTTAAAAATAAAACAAATGACATAGGTTCACCACTACTGCCATAGGTAAAGGTTCAGAAAATATTGATGATTTTTCTTGACCTTTAAAACATGTTAATGCTTTTGTGGCTTTTAATCATTATCCATATGAAACAATTGGTCATCAGGATGAAATAACGAGGCTAAGATAAATTGTCAGAAGGCAAACTGACAAACAAATATATATTGTAAACTGGATGAGCAACTTTGAAAATAATTGTTACTACCTCCAAGTTTTCATTTTTTGGGGGTTCACCCAGTATCAAACTCAGGATCTTGTGCTTGCCAGGCAAGCACTGTGCTGCTGAGCTGTATCCCTGAGTAGTTCCATATAGTGTTAAAATTTTCATATTGCTTGAAAATAAAGCTAAAATACCATATATATATATATATTCAGGGTTGGGGAGATAGCTCAGTGGAATAAGCACCAGCCTTGCTATTGCAAGATTCCGAGTTTGAATCCTGGTACAAAAAAAAACCAAAAAAACAAAAACGGTAGGCTACTTCAGAAGAAAACAAAATTTATTTAGGACTGGCCCCAGCCTGTTGTGCTGGCCCCGCCCCTGGGGTGCGCTGAGATGGCGATGGAGACCAGGTGTGGAGGTGCGCGCCTGTAATCGCAGAACTTGGAAGGTGAAAACAGGACAATTACTACAAGTTCTATCTGTGCAGTAAGATTCAGTAGACCCTACACTACATA
>NW_004524671.1:2263345-2269574 GCF_000260255.1 Octodon degus | reverse complement strand
ATTAATCCAGAGATAGTCATTTCAGTTAAGAGAAAATGCTATGAAGCATAGAGAATAAAGGAAGTGGTTCTGATAGACAGTGATAGAACTGAAGAACTTTGGAATGGGTGCTCTACTATGGCCTTTTCAAAAGTATTACTCAGCTATAGAAAAAATAAATTAGAGGCTTTTATAGGTAAATGGATGCAACTAGAGACCTTACTCAAAATTGAAATAAATCAGACCTGAATGTGTAAGCATTGTATTACCTCCCTAGTCTAAGAATCTGAAACAGTAAATAAAATCTTAAGGGTACAATAGACATTGGGAAAGGAAATAAATTTCTCAAATTGAAGGAACAACTGAGATGAGTAAAGGAGAAAAGAAAGAAGACAGGAAAATATATATGTACATACACAACATAACAGATAATTGTTCTGCTGGGTTATTGAAAAGAGCAGTTATTTTTTAAATTTTTTCTCTCTTTTTTTACTTTTTGATTAATTTTGCATGCATATATCTAGTAATAGGAACAAATATTTTGAAGACAACAAACAATATGCAGTAGAACAGTCATTGTTGAATTGCTATCACTATTTTAGTGAAATTCTGTATTGTTTCTAATTTTTTGTAATATTTCTTATTCTCTTACAAAAAAGAAAAGAAAAACAAAAAAGAAAATGCTACTGTTTGAAAAGAGTGAATTATAAGAAAGCAGTTATACAAAATAAGAGAAGTGTCTCATTCAGAGTGAAGAGTTTATGTGTGGGCCTCATTTTGACAATAAATTTGTGTTCAAAAAATTAAGAGAAAAACGAAAAATACATGTTACATGTAGGGAGAGAGACAAAGTAGTAGAGAAATATATTATGGAGTGTGTTAGTCAATCCTTAGCTCTGACAACCTACTCAAGTAGGTCAATTGAAGCTTCTCAGTAGTGCTTAGTTTGATTTACATTTCCAGAGGTTCAGTCCATGGTTGGCCAGGTTTATTGCTTCAACTTAAGTGGAAGCAGAAACATCATGGTGGAAGAATGTGGCAGAGAAAAGCTTCTTGCTGTATAGGACATAAAGAGAAGAAATGAGACAAAAAGAAAGGGCTGGAGACAATATACAGCATGAAGGTCACACTCTGATATCCCATTCCCTTCAACTAATCCCCATCTCTGAATGACCCATCCATCTACAAATCCCTCAGTGGATTAATTATTGTATTAATGAAGTTAGTGCCATATGATATGATCACTTCCTTAAAAATATCAGGTCTCCATAAAGCCTTCAATACAGTGACATCAGGGGACATCTTAGATTCCAGTGGTGAAAAGGAGAATGAAGGTCATGTAAATGTTGTGGAGCTGGAAAAAAAAAAAAAAAAAAAGCTTTCAAAGAAGTGATCAAAGTTATGGTAAATTTTCAATTTCAATTTCTATAAAAACAAAATCTAATACAATAAAAGACACTTTCCACTAATCCCCCTGAAAATCCTCTCCCTTGCTTCAGGCACGCTTATTCTATCATTCTCACCACTTTCGAAAGCAAGTCTGAAAGTCTTTTATAATGTGTCTAGCTTCACTGTGTTAATGCTTCACCATTAGTCAATTCAGATGTTTACATTTTATGGTGATTTTGACTCTGAGGAACTGCCAGAAGTTGCTGAGTGCCAGATCCTCTAGATAAGGTGGATGAAAACACACAGTAATGTTTTGATAAGTTTGTCTTTCTACTCAATAGCCTTTGGCAGTAGCATTCACAATACTGTTTTGGTCATATCTTGCAAAGTTCAAATATTCTAACAGAGGACTTTTAGAATTACTTCAGAAAACATTAGCAATAATGGCCCTTTGGAACTCCTTTGTACAGCACGGCTCACATGCTAGAAATGGAGCAGAAGCATTTGCTGTATGTCTCACTGAGTTATGGTCTTGCTTTGGTCATGATCTTTTCTATCTATCTCCTTATTTCTCCATGTTGAAATGAAATGTTTACCTTGTTCTACTGTACTGTGGAAATGTTTAACTTGCTTTTCTTTATTTCTTTAAATTAGCTCACCTCTAAGAGTTCCACTGAATCTCAGAAGTGAATTTAGACTTATACTTCCTAGCAGTGGTGGAACCGTAAGACTTTGGTACATCTTAGAGATGGACTAAAAGCATAGTTACATCTTTTCAGGATCAGGGCCAGAACTGAGTTAGCTCAAGAATGACCTCCAAAACTCTCATGAGGTAAGATGGGCTGTATGCAGTGTGACCTAGGGGCTGTATCTCCTACGTTAACACCTTCTTCCAGTGAGTTCTGGTCACAGTGATATGAGCAGCATTCTTCTGCCAACAGTCAGTGTTTGCTTTGGAGCTGGCTGACCCTGGACTGAAACTTCTGAAGTTATGAGCCAAAATAACCCTGTACTCCTTTAAGTTGTGGATATTTAGTATTCTTCTCAGGGATGAAGAAATTGACTGAGATGTTTATTTATATGATATGAGTCCAACTACATACTTTTGCACAAAAATATCCAGGATTTACTATGTGATTTCTTGAATAAAAAACTGTTCTTACCTTTACTAAGTATTCTGAACATCTTGTATAAAATAATTTGACCATTTATGTAGGGATTTATTTCTGATATTTTTATTCTGTTCAATTAATTTTCATTGTTTCACAGTATCATCAGATTGTTTTAATCTATGTAGATTTGTCATAAGTTTTTATTTTTTTCAATTTCAAGATGGTTTTGGTACCTATAGTTCTTGTAATTTTAGAAAATTTCTATTTCCTGCAAATGTAAAAATGTCTTGAGATTTTCATAGGGAGTACTTAGAAACAGTAGATAATTGTATAGATATTATGAAAATATTAAATCTTTCAATTCATGAGCATGGGATGACTTTCTATTTATTGCTATTTTTTTAAATCTCAGAAATATTTTGTAATGTTTAGACCACAACTATTCTACCTCTTTAATTATGTTTATTTATAATTTTTTTTATGGTATAAGACTGCTACGGCTTTTGTCTAGATGCTCCTCCAAAGATTCATCTGGTGTTAGGTGGGACTTTGCAAAGGAAACTGGATCTAGAATGTGTGAGGCTGGGACTCAGGTTGTGTGATTACTAAATTAGCCCACTGATTGTATCTACATAGATCTGGGTGTGGATAATGGAGAAGCCCACCCTGGCTGTGGGTGTTGCCTGCCCTAAGGATGTGAACCCTGAATGAATAATAAGGGATAGAAAGAGGATTGTTGCTATTGCTTGCTGCTTCTTTACTGTCTCAGTGCTTTGCTGTCTTATTTCCACCATGAACTATCTCTCCTCTGTGATGTCCCTCTGCCACTGGTCTCAGAGCCAGACAATAATGAAACGAAACCTCAGTGAAATAAAACTTCGTTCGTTTAACCTTAAGTGTCAAGTATTTTGTCTTAAAAAAGACACGAAATGTTTGGAAGTGTAAAAATAGATAATGCTATACTAATAAGCAAAATTTCAGACAAAAATTCTCAGTATTATACTGAAAGAATTCCCGCTCAAGGGAAACATACACATAAGGCATAATTACTCAGGTACTCAGTTATTGCCAGAAGTGAAAACCCATATTGACAGCATACGCCTCTGTTTGATGTGCTAAAAATGATACTTCTGTGTTCTCCCCAAACCTTATACCAGTCTACTCATGAGAAAAGCATGAGAAAAATCTCCATAGAGGGAGGCATACACTATGAAATTCCTTGCCGATGCTCTCTGTAATTGTCAAAGTCATCAAAGGCCTGAGAAGTTGTCACTGTCATGAGTAGTCTAAAAACAGTAGTTTCCATGATAAATAATTGTAATATGGTACCCTGCATAGGACACTGGAACAATAGTAAAGGATACTAGGCAAAAACTGAATAAATTTGAATATAGTATTGTATAGACTTCAGTAAATAATGGCTTAATATTGAATCATTAATTATAACATATCATACTAATGTGAAACATATAAGTTGAAAGGTAATAGCATTATTGAAAGGTATAGCATCAGGGAAAGGAAAAGATGAAAATAGAAAATGTGAAGTTGTAGAGTAATCCTCACCCTCAGGTGTACAACTTTGAAAAATGACTTGTTAATATCTTTATATCTGAATATGGTTTTAGCTGATTCTTTCCATAACTGTTATTCAATAGGAACACATATATTTATTCACCAAATATATGTACTTGATATTCAAGAATATTTTCTGCAATATCTTCAAAAGGACAACTATGGGAATACTAATAAAACCAAAGAATTTAGATGTATTCACAAGATGAATATTTAAAACAATAAGAATGAAGGAATTATAAATAGATGTAAAACTAATTGAATCTCATAGCCAAAAAAATGAGCAAAACAAACCAGGCCCTCATTACCAAAAATGTATATACCACATGACTGTATCTGAAATACATACAAAATAAATCAGGTAGCCCAGTATATGATGGTAGAAATTGAGATAATGTGTTTAAGAATAGGTCCTAACCAGGGTCACTTAGTGGATAATTAGTGTACTCTTGTGATTTTTAAAATGAGTACTCTGGTGAAGAATATGGTTTGTTTTTATCTCTGCGATGGTGAAGTCTGGTAATTAATGTCAGTTTCCTCCTCTGGTTTATCTGGCTGCTTACAGAGCTCTGTTCTGTTTGCAGCAATTACTGAGTCATGCACTTAGTATATATAAATTTTTCTTTTTGTATATAAATCCTTTACCTTTTCATCACTGTGGCAACATTTATAAGGAGAAAATTTTTATTTTATAGGGAGAAGAGGTTTATCTTTTGTTCATGGTTTCAGCACAGTGAAACCATGGTTTTTGCTCATCATATCTTGAGAACCTATGGCAAGAGAAAGGATCATGGCTGGGGAAGTGCATGGTGGAGGGGGCCTTCACCTCATGGCAGCAGGAAGTGGAAAAGAGAGACAAGAAGGGGTCAGGAGCCAATAGCCTTTTGCTCCCATGACCTCGCTGCTCTGCCCTGAGTTTGGCCATCTCACAGTAGAGCCACAGGCATTTGACCAAGCATTTACCATATCAAACTTTGGCAACATTTTAGACCCAAAATATAACATTCCTCAATAAAAGAAAAAAAAGTATAGCTTCCAAATTAGCTAGACAGCAAATGACCAGTGGAAATGTTATTCATGTACAAGTGATGATGATAATTTAGAGTTAAGTCCCTGACTTACAAACAAGTTCCATTCAGAGAGAATGTTCATAAGTCAGATTCATTCTGACAAAATGAGTCTCATACACATTTGACACAAATATACAATGTATATTTCTCTGTGCTTGCTCTTAGTCTCTGGCACATCAGCTTCCCAACATCCTGGGCTCTGACTGAGCACTGTATTATTGTACACGATCACACTCTACAGTGTGCAGGCAGCAGCACAACTATCACAGGGTTTGGCGGACTCAGGAGCTACTTCTGCAATTTTTTTCCCATCTCTGAGAGTTTGTAATGTGAGGTCTGTTTGTATCCATAAAGTTTCACAGCATGAATGTTCATAAATCATGGACTTAATGTAATTTAGAAATATATACACAGCATATCTTCTTGCTGTTTGCTGAAGGGATACAATGAGGTCTTTCAGAAAACCCCAATCCCCTTTCCTTCCTCTTCTGGCATCATTGTCCTTTGCTAAGAAACAGAATATCTTCTAGAGAAAAATTATAATGTTAAATGTATTTTGAATTATGAACTTATTTGTCTTATTATCTAAACTAATGATATCAGTTCTAGAAATATTTTGGAATATCTAAACTCCAAATACAGTAGTTCCTTAGTCCATGAACTTAATTAATTTCACAATTCTGGGAAAGACAGCCATGTTGGTGTAGGGAAAATTGTCACAGTCGTGCTCATCACTTAATGCAGGATTAGAAAGCAAAACCAAAATTGTGTCAATTATTGTGTGTTAAAAAAAGAATTTGTGTGGGGCCAGGGAGATGGCTTAGTGGAATAAGCGCTTCCCTGGCAAGCGCAAGGGCCTGAGTTTAATCCCTGGTTTAGAAAATTTTATCGTGCACATATAAAGTTACATAATTTCTTAGTAAAACTGATCATTTGATTATGTTATCCCCCTTTCTTTCTTAGCTAAAGATCAGATTTTCATCCATTTCTAAAGTATTTATCAATCATCTGTTACAAATCTAAAAACTATTCTTAAAAAAACCAGTAATAAACAAAGATGTTCTCTGATTCCTAGTTGTCAGTACTCTTCACTTTTAGGTGTATAGT
>NW_004524671.1:2260353-2263245 GCF_000260255.1 Octodon degus | reverse complement strand
TATATCTGTATAGTAGACATGTTATGTATTCTACTGAACATCTCATCCCAACTTGGTTTTCAAAGAAATCCCAATTCTAAATTGAAATTGGCCATGATGATGGTATTTATGCTATGGAAAATGTACAAGCACAAATGAGAGCTAGATGTTTGTTTTTATATTTTTGCAGATCATGTTCTTAATCATTTATTTCACTTTTTAAAAAGTCCTTTACAGCTTACAGAGACCTTTCTTGTTTGTATTATCCTTGTCTGTGGGAGACTTTTGACTTTTAATTTTGTATGCTAAATTATTCTGTACCTATTTATGTATTTATGATTGTTTTCTGATCTTGCCTCTGATGTCTGTCCATAATGTTATAGGAAATAAAGAAACAGTGGGGCAACAGAATAACATGCCTACCCTAGAAGAGACAGGGGGATGTTCTGCTCATTTGCCAAGTCATTTTCCCCTTTCTTCTATTTGCAGTGCCTAGAGGTTGTTGTCAATCAAAGTTATGTTTTCAGGGTTGAAAAACTAGCTGACAAAAATCACTTCAGTCCCCTGCTGTTTACAATACATACTCTGACAAATATGCTGGTTAAGAAAAGAATTAATTCCAACTTACTCTCTTTGGCAGGTAAAAGAGACAGACAAAATTTGGCATATATAGTTGTGTTTCTGGTTTATGCATTTGCCTTTTGTAATGCTGTAAAGCTGGAAATGTATTCGTGTGCATTTCCTTTCTGTGTTAATAGATGGCATCTGAATAAATCATTTGATTAAATAAAGATAAAAAATACATAAAACATGGTATTAGGGGCCATAGTTATGTCCTCTAGCCTGTGTAAAGCCTGAAAAATGCTTGCAATTATTCTTAGTAGCCAATAAAAGAAACTGACTGATTTTACAGGCAAACAACTTTGTAAGTGATTGAGTTCCTCAAAATATCACCTGTATGTTTGAAGGACTTTCCACAAGGCTGAAAAGCCAGAAAAATCATTACCTAAAATGCCTTATATGCTCCACCTTTGGGTATTTGCTGTTCCTTTCTTAGTGGACTCTTTGAGCACTGAACACTGGATGGTACAGTGCTGCTACACTCTCCTGCCTAGTGAAGTCCACTGTGTTCTCTGTGCTCTTTTCCTGTTTGACTCTGATTGTAGACCTGGTAGTTGCATTTACCTGATAAAGCCTAACCTGTTGCTCAATTATGGTTATAAAATAACCTAAGAAATTTGGATTCTGACCTCTGTAGCATCTATAACGGGAAATCTCAGGAAGATGAGAACTTCCACCTGCATTGGTATGAGTAGAGAGACTGAGTGCTCATAACTAGTTTTCCATGGCATCTGCTTAATACTTATTACTACAGTTTTGATAGTAAGCCTCATGTGTTAGAGGTATGGCTCCCAGCCTGTCACTACTGGGAGGTGCCAGAAACTTATAAGAGATGGGCCTCATGGGAAATCTTCAGATAATTGGGAATGTGCCCTTGCAGGGG
This sequence comes from Octodon degus, assembly GCF_000260255.1. Lineage (NCBI taxonomy): Eukaryota > Metazoa > Chordata > Mammalia > Rodentia > Octodontidae > Octodon > Octodon degus. Next base: position 2,261,762 of record NW_004524671.1, on the reverse strand, counting down.
ACAGTGAGCTCTGGACCTAACTCCTTCTTTCTCATTCTTGTTTCCTGGCTATCAGGTCAGTGATTTTCTTCTGCCAACATGTTTTTGCTGTGATCCGTTGCTTTCTCAGAACTAACACAATGGGGCCAATAGATCATGAATTGAAATTCTACATAGTGAACCAAATTAAACCTTTGCTATGTCAAGCTGGTTATTTCAGGTATTTGTTATAGTAATGGAAGGTTGACTAGCACATTTATTTAAAAAAGCTAGATGACTTTAATCTTGTACTTTTATATGCCGGCTGTTTTGTTTCCCTGCTATGTTATATGGCATATGGTAGGAACCAATTCCAAGAGCCCTGGAGACATTGCACCTGTACTTCCTGTACCTAAGTGATGTTTTTACTCTTGAGAAGAAAGAGCAATGTTCTAGCATGCACAGAACATATGCTAATCAGCTGCACTCTTCAGGCACAAATGAGGATAATGTGTTCATTGTTTAGACACTGGAATTGTTCATTACAAAATGACACAGTGTTTGCCAATTTTGTCTTCATTATAAATGTAAATATTAACTGGCGATATGCAAAAGAATACAAAAAGTCAACAGCAATTAATTGGCTTCTGCAGTAATTAGCAACTGTAAGGCAAACACTTAGGAGCCGTTGTAATCGTCTGCATTAGGAATACACCTCCTGTACAGATCTAATTAGCAATTTAAATAGTTCAGAAATTATATGCTTCTTGCTTTTACACTCCCTGAAGTACTGTTCATTAATGGGGGAAAAAATTGCTAGTAAATGTCATTTGCATTGTCTTGTGTTAAGGGCTCTACATCAAAGACTCCGTTATTGCCTCATACTGAATAATTCTGAACTGTGGCTTGTGCACCAACACAGATATAATTAGGCAATGATGCCTTTGTAAACATGAAGGACGTAAACTGATGGGAATTTATTTTGCTATGAGATGTCTACACAATTTATGCTTAATATCAGAAAAATATGGATATGGCTAAAAATGTAAAACTTGAAAATGAAAGTACTAACTTCTCATGGGCCATTGAAATGGTGGCAAAAATCTGATATTTACAAAACCTTACAAAGTATTTGTTGTGTGATTTTAAACAATGAAGCTAATGATGGCACTTATGGGTTTGACTGAGTAGAAAGCATATTAAAAATTAGGGCTTAAATGTTATTTTGATGGCAAAATAATTCATGGTGTTTTGCTATGAAACGAGAATTACAGATAGTATGATGGTAATCTAAAAATGCAACTCAGGTGTGACCTATCACAGAGACGGCACAATCCAACCTGATATCTCTGACTTCAAAATCTCTTATTTTTAATCCTTTTTTTAGAAATGTATTTAGTACAGGTTCTACAGAGTTTCACTACACAGATTAGACTCATAGTGATTCTCTT
>NW_004524671.1:2232794-2251173 GCF_000260255.1 Octodon degus | reverse complement strand
TACAAATCTAAAAACTATTCTTAAAAAAACCAGTAATAAACAAAGATGTTCTCTGATTCCTAGTTGTCAGTACTCTTCACTTTTAGGTGTATAGTACAAGCAAATTCTGTGATAATGGGAGAAAAATTTGGAAACTATAACTTTAAATGAATATTGTTAGCTAGAGGGTATTTTGATTGCAAATTTGATTCTTGGGACACATTTGAAGCTTCTTTTATGAAGAAGAGGAATAGGAAGTTTGCATTGTAATAATAAATAAGGGTCTCTAATCAGGCCAGTTGTCTCACAAGTAAGAGTCATTGTAAGTTCTAGATAAAATACATCAAGCAATGATTTGAAAGCACTAAGTATTAACTAAGGATAACAATTGAGAGGGAATTAACATTGGAAAAAGTGACAGACACTGAGATGATGTTTTGCTTTTCAGGTCTCAGATTGCCCTAATCTGCTAGGTTCATGACATCAAAATGCCAGACCAGTTGGGTTTCCCAGCATATCTCTATCACCCACAGTTCTAGTGACTGAAAATTGTGAGATCAAGGTGCTACCAAGGTAGATTTAATTCTGAGGCCAGATGTCACAGATGGAAGGCTGGATGCTCAGGTGATCTGTTTGTGTATGTATTGCTCAGGTTTCTCCAGTGGAACTGAATCACTAGAATCAATAGAATCCAGCAGGGGGTTTTATAAGGTGTTCTTGGGAACCTGGGCAAGTTAGTCTACAATGGTTATCTGTATGCTGGAAAGTAAGAGGACCCAAGAACTTCTCATTCCTAGAAGCTGGAAGCTACAGCTCAAGATAGATCAAGGAAGCAGTGCTATTCTGAGACTAAAGGCCAGGGAGCTCCTTGGAGAGTCACTCAGATGAATCCACTTTGAAAGACTGAGTGAGCTGGAGGCTGATGTTCACAAGCTATGTCAGCAGTAGGAGATGCACCCGTTCCAACAAATTGGGGCATTTGATACTAAACTCAACTTTGGCTTCTCATTCTTTCTACTGCACATGGGCCGCACACTTACTGGATTTTACCACCCACATCAGGGTTGGTCCTCCACCTTCAGGTCCATGTGTTTATGGCAATCATCTTTGGAAACACTCCACAGATATACAGAGAAGTGCCCTTTCCTACTCTGCTAGGTGTGTCTTCATACTGGAAAACTGACAAACAAGATTAGGTGTCATAGCTTACTTCTCTCTTGCTTTCCTTATGAGGCCACTTATTCCAATGGTCACGTCCCTGCCCTGATGCACCCCTTTAGTCCTAATCACTATGCATGAATATGGTTGACTTTTTATTGGCTCAATGTGTGTTTGGGTACAGAGCCCATGGAAATGCATACATTTGAAATTTGCATTTATGCTAAACAGGAACAGATTTTTTTCATCTTTATTCCCTAAATAATATAGTAAAACATTGATTTACATAGTGTTTGCACTGAATGAGGTACCACAAGTAATCTAATGATGATTTAAAAATACACAGGAGAATGAGAATGGATTATACACAAATATCTTATCATTTTCTATTAGTCTGGACATTTGCAAACTTTAGTATTTTCTTATTCTAACATTTTCAGTCTATGTTTTGTTGATTCTGTGGATATGGAACTTGTGACATAGAGAGCAATCTGTATTTAACAAAGTGTAACTTGTCTTCAATGTTATGCTAAGAGGATATTAAAGGGAGTTGGATTTGTGCTGAAAAATCAAGGTTGTTTTTACACTTAAAATTGTATCACTGTTATCATATTAAAAGAGTAGGAATAAAAAAGTATTAGATCAAAAATTTTAAGAAATGTCAATTTAAGATAAAAACCTAGCAGCAAATTGGGAATACACCAAAATTCCATCTGTCTAATAAAGCATTTCTATGGAAAAAAAAAAAAAAAGACTGTACCAGGAAAAACACTGAAAGATCTTGAATGCTTAATCATAAATCAGCAACTATTTTCAGTATCATTAAAGTAATTGAGTAAACTGCCACTTATTGTGCTTCAAGACCAAGATTATAGCATCGTAAGATGAAAGCCTCAAAAAATTTGATAGATAAAATTTGCTAAGAAGTCTTCTGGGATTATCTCCAGCATACAAACCAGAGGCCACTCGATAGCTATAAGGAATGGATACTGAACCTCCTTAACAGTTTCTTTCTGACTGCTGCCAATAGCTTAAGATGGCTTAAGGGTCAGATGTCCATGTATTTGGTTGGATTCCAAAGAAACTTTCTTTTCCTATTAAGCTCAACCCAGGACCATGACGCAAGAGAATTGTTGTCTTTGCAGTTTGATGACTTGATGCCTTTTCAGAACTCAACTAGGCTGCCACCCTGCCATTCAAAAACATTGTTAGGTTTCAAAATAATTTAAAATAAGAACTATAATCATTAAGCCTAATGCAATTTCAACAGCAATGCCCAATCAGTCTAATAAAACATGGGCAGCCTAGACAGTGCACCCATCTTACAATCTCCTCCATGTGTATGTAGAGTGGGTGCAGACCTGAGAGGCAGCAGAATGCAGGGCAAAGTGCATGACCAAGAGGAGTCCCCTATCAGTCACAACAGAAGACTTTGCCCTCACTGTAAGCAAGAGATGACATGTGATATGAATTTCTGAATATAGCTGCTGTTTCTTTTTTATTTCTAAATAATTTTTTTGCTTCCCTATTTTCTTATCGTGTTACCTGTTTTCTCTAGATGCTGAAAGTAGTTAAATTATTATTAAAGGTGATAACATTTTAAATTCATTTCTGACCAAGAGAAATATTGATCAGGCAGGAATATTCAATGGGTACTAGAAGCACCAACTGTAAAACCTTACTCTATTCCAGCAAGAATATGTATGTTTGAGAGGTTGCACTGAGTTTTATGGAGACGTTTTTCAATTCTGTGTAAGAGAGGGTGAGGTGGTACATTCTACGCATCCATGGGGTGGAAGGTTAGATACCTGTCATTTTTTTGCATGTATTTTGGAATTTGTTTGCTACCATTTCTTTGTGGGAATGTAGTGCACAATCTAATGAGCAATGGGTCATTGGAGTTCTATAGCTCTTGTCTATCTGCAGTTCAACCCCAGCTCTGCTGTGTTGCCCATGACTCGAACTAGTAGGGCATTTTTATGACTCATTTTCTGGACAGATAATGTGTGAGGGACCTGGCTTTGAATATTTGGCTGCTAAGAAAGTGATTTCTATTTCTAGGTTAACAAAGCATCCCTACCTTAATGTCTTAAAACAGTACAAACTTATTCTCATATGGTTCTGAATTTTATAAATTCAAAATGAATTTTATGATATCAGTAGAATTGGTTTATCCTCTTACCTTTTCCACTGCCCTCTTCTCAGAACATCTGACAATCTTGGCTTGTAACTGAATTACTTGGGATTCTGCTTCTATTGTCACATAGTATTTGACATTTGTGATGTTGTTGTCTCTTACAGTGACTTTTGTGGTTAAGCATGCCCATAGGGTCTACATTAATCTTCCAATTTCAGGATCTTAATTTAACATCTGAGAAGTCATGCTTGCAAAGGAAAGTAAGATTCATAGGTTTTATGGTTTCGATGTGGACAGCTTAGGCCGGAAGCATTATTACTATTTTTCTAAAGATTTATTTATTTGGTACAGGATCCCGCTACACATCTCAGACTCATAATGATCCTCCTATCTCAGCCACCCCAGTGATGGGATTACAGGGATGTGCCACCATGCCCTATGTCAGTGGCTGGTACAGCATGGGGTTGGCACGGCATGCAGTACTGGGAAGCGAACCCTGGTCCTTGCGCTTGCCAGGAAGCTGCTTAGACTGCCGAGCTATCTCTCCAGACGTGCTTACTGGAAAGAAAATAGTTCAGTAAAAGACTTCATTTAGGGGTTTTGTAGTTAATATCTTCTCATCAAGTTCATTTAAATTTTGATTATGTTTGGATCATCAGAGAAATTATTACGATATTAGTTGTTTATACAGAAATTGCAAGGAAACATTTTCAATAAATCATCTGGCCAATTAGTGACTGACAATTGAACAAATAGTGATTCTCCTGTTTTTAGCCTCCCAGGAGCTGGGATTATAGGCGAGGCCTCCACGCCCAGTCTCAATCACTGTCTCAGGGGGGTCCCGGGTTTGGGGCCAACATGGTATGTGGTGCTGGGGATCAAACTCCAGTCCCTGTGTTTTGCCTAAGCAAGTGCTTTAGTTCACTGAGCTATCTTGGTGGTCCCAGTGTTGTCTTTTAGATGAGAAGTTGGGGACTCTGATATATTGCTACTGGGAGATGTACACAGGTGGAAAGATATGGCTAGTATTTAAATAAATAAAAAAAAACTTACTAGAGTAAAGACACATTGTCTAGAAGTAGGCGATAATTGTGTTTACAGGGGAGCATTTCAAGTGTTTTTTTTTTTTTTTTTTTTTCCGGAACTGAGGATTGAATTCAGTCCTTTGCGCTTGCCAGGGAAGCATTTATTCTACTAAGCCATCTCCCTGGCCCCCATTTTAAGTGTTCTGAGGAGGATCAATGGCTATGTGTCTTTTACTGTAAACATACTTTTTAAATTTAATCTTTTGCTCCTTGCTGATAAATTACTTGTGGTGTTTCTGTCAATTACAACATTACAGTGTGTCCTTATCTACTTTGTTATAGTGAGTCCTTATCAACCTTCTTACCTTTGATGTTTCATTTTTACTTTGTTTTGTAGTTTTACATCATTCTTAGTTCTGTATTTTATTTATTTTTATTCATTTTAATGAGAAAAAGATAAAATAGCAATAAAACCATTTCAAAATAGGTTAGTAGGACAGTTATAATAATTAATATATTTCATATTGTCTTCATAGTAGTTATTCAGATAACAAGATGCAGACATGATATCTTACCTAAACAATATTAGTAAAAACCTTCCTTTTCAATGAACTAAGAGAAAGTAGCTGTATATCTATCCTATCTTGTATATACATAGATAGATATAGATATTCTTAAGAATTAATTTAACTAAAGAAGTAAAAGATCTATCCAATGAAAATTATAGGATTATAAAAATGATCATAGAGGATTTCAGAAAATGGAAAGATATTCCCTGCTCCTGGATAGGAAGAACCAACATTGTGAAGATGGCCATAAATGTTATAGATATTTAATGCAATCCCTATCAAAATATCACCAACATACCTCACAGATCCAGAGAAATCATTTCTATAATTTATTTGGAACCAGAAAAGACATAAAATACAAAGCCAGTCCTGGGCAACAAAGGCAAGGCAGTAGGCATTACAATCCCTGACTTGAAATTATATTACAAAACTATTGTGATAAAATCAGCATGGTATCTGAAAAAAATAGACCTGAGGATCAGTAGAATAGATTAGAAGATGCAGATAAAACTAAAAACCTACTCAACCATCTTATCTTTGTTTTGACTTTAAATGACCATGCAAGATAAGCATTCTGAAAGAATTCAGTAAGATGAGGCACCTTCAACAGTGCAACTGAAGACACTCTTAAAAGAAGACTTGTGGTAGTGCTTCAGACAGTGTTATAAAGGATGGCATACATGAGTTTGAAGTAAAGGGTGTATTTTGAGGGAGACTAAATAGGAATTTGTTACTGTTTTGTAATATTGTAACTTTTAAAATTTAAATGCACACTTTTGAAACAGGATGACATTATTTAAAAGTTTACCCACAGTATTATTATTGACATAGCTATCTCACTTCTAGATGTACTGTGGAAAAACTCACACCCTGATGTCCATAGCAGCCTTATTCATAATAGATAAAAAATTAAAAACAAAACAAAACAAACAAACCAAAACTAAAGCAGCAGAAGTGTCTACCAGCTGATAAATGGGTAAATAAAATGAAATTTGTTCACATAATGGAATACCATTACATAGTGAAATGGAAGTACTGTTATTTGTTTCAGCATAGATGAACTTTGTAAACATCATGCTAAGTGAAGTAAGGCAGTTAAAAAGGACCACAAGTCATATAAAATATTCAGTGTAAGCAAAACTGTACAAAGAAAAAGTAGACTAGTGAGTGGTTAGAAGTGAGTTTGAATAGTCACACAGTAGACACAAAGTTTGTTTAGAATGATGGCAATGTTTTAAATATAAACCTTAGCTAAAGCCCAGTGAATATAAAGTCACTGAATTGTATGTTTCCAATGGATGCACTTTTATGGCATGTAAGTCATATCTCAGAGAAAATATTTTTTAAAATGGTAAACAAAAGCAGTGAGCTAGTGAAACCTTGAATAAACAAAGGTAGCAAAATAATATACAGGCAAAGGAATGCCAGCCATGAACAGCAATGCAAGAAAGGCAAACAGAAGCTGAGCCAGGTGGATCTTGGATTACAGAGAGGAGAGATGAACGGTTCTGAGGGTCCCCCGCCAGAGCTTCTGTTTAGAAGATCTTCTCCCTTTCTACTGCACAGTGAATTTGGGGTCACCACTTTATGAAGACTCTTTGTGGGGCTACAAGGAGGATTTCCTGACATTTACACTCCTTATGTAATAATAGTAAACTTTGATACTCAACACTTGTCTGCTTTTCATAACAAAAGAATACTGCCCAAAGTATGTTTTGCTAGTTGTTTTGACTTGCAAGGTAGCGACAGGTAAAATTTTCTAGTTCAGTGTCTCAGGATATCATTGAGATAGTTGATAAACATAATGAATGTCTTCCTAGTTCATTTCTTCCAAAATAACTTCAGAGTAGTAGATAAAATAATTTTAGCATTTAACTTTCATTTATGAAAAGCTCAATATTCAATATGAAGCAGGTAATTATTCTCTTTATTTCAGTTCTGTTAATCACTCAAAAAGAAAACATCTATTCAAAGTTATAAAATAAGAAATAAAAGTTGCACATATCCATGAAATAATATATTTCTATATAATTACTGTTATACCAAGTTTCAAGTAAAGTTTTGGTAAAATTCAGTCACTCACAATTGCTAGGTACCTGACAGCCAAATAGCTCAGTGGATTAAAGCACTTTCAAGCAGGTGCAAGGGCCCGTGATTCGCCCCAAGCCTGCCATGCCGGCCCCGGCAACCGGGTGGGCTGAGATGGCCCTTGGGACTGGTCGTGGTGGTGCGCGCCTGTAATTCCAGCACTTGGGAGGCTGTAAACAGGAGAATCACTATGAGTACAGCCTAGTAGTGAGACCCTGACTGCCCTGTAGACCCTTCCCTAAAATACAGGAAAAAAAAAAAGATTGGTAGATATTAAATGTGGTTTGAATTTGATACAATTATTATTATTATTATTTTTATTTTCACTTGACTCCAACAGGAGTGAAAAAATTTTACCATTTGACCTAGAAAAATTCTACATTTCAGATTTTATCTTAAATTAGAATTCAAATTAAGGAAAAGATAATCACCTGGTCTTTATAACTACATAGTTATAAGAAAATGGCCAAGCAAATTAGACCACATACATTCCTGAAATTATTTTGTAAAGTGAAAAACTAAAAGAGATGAAATATGAAACTAACCACAGAATACAAAGCAAAAAGCTGACTTGCTTAGATTCTGTGATTGTAGCCACTTAATCAGTAAATATACAAAGGGAAATTCATAGACAAAAAGAACATAAGTATGAAGACATTATTGACAATGTAACAGGGTCATAGGTAGCTGTTCTCTTTGCCAAATTTTCTTTGAATTGTTCATGGTACTTTTCTAATTTCAAGGAAACAATTTGGAAAAAAAATAAAAGATTGTGCCTAAATGTATATTACTAATTACCTAAACATTCAAAAAAGATGAGTACATGTGTAAAAGGACAAATACCCATATCATCATAATCTGAAACAGCACTGTTTTAATTTTTGTTAATTGCATTTATTGACATATTTTAGGTATGCACAATGATCACATTCATTATACGGAATTTATACCTGTGCAAGATGCAACTTAATTCTTTTTCTCTCATTCCCATATCCTTACTTCAAGCCCGCTTGCCTTGTTTGTTCATTTTGGTACCAGAAATTAAACTCAAAACCTTGTGCTATGCAGACAGGCAATGTGCCGCCAAGCTATATTTTCTGGCCCCTCTTGCACTATTTATTTGTAAAAGTTTCTTTCTACTTTTTCCTTCTTTTACTTTTCCCTTTCTTCCTGGCACCTTCCTTCTCCCTCACTCCCCATCCCCACTGAATATTGTCTTGCTACTTTACAGTGTCTATATGTATTGTGGTCCTTATTAACCCTTTCAGTGCTTCATACCAGGGAAACAATGTGGTATTTACATTGTACATCCAATTTATGTCATTTAAGAGAATGGCCTCAAGGTGCATCCATTTGACTGGAGACGTCTCAAGCTTGTCATTCTTTATGGCAGAGTAGTAGTATATTTTACTAAGAAAACCACATCTTTATGCATGTATCCATTGATAGGCACTTAGGGTGTTTCCAAGATGTAGCTCTTATAAACTATGCTGCTGTAAACCTGGGTGTACATGTATCACTGAGGTGTAAAGCTTTTTATTCTTTTGGGAAGATATCATAAAAGGAATAGCTGAGTTGAATGGAACCTCTAGTATTAGTTTTCTGAGGAATTGCTACACTGATTTTGATGGTGGTTGTACCAAAGTCTACACATCCACCTACAATAGAGAAGGATTCCCTTTTCCTCACAGGTCCTCCTGCATTTGTGATTGGTTGAAAGAATAATAGTCATTCGTTCTGGGGTGAGATGAAATCTCAACTTTATTTTTATTGAAATTTCTCGAATGACTAATGATATTGAACATTTCTCCACATATTTATTTGCCATTTCTACTTCTTCATATGGGAAGTATCTATGTATTTCAGATGCTTATTTTTGGATTAGGTTTTTAAATTTTGAGGGTCTGGCTTTTCTAGATTTTTTAGATGTTCTAGATAATAGTCCTTTGTCTGAGGAGAGCCAGCAATCTTTTTCCCACATGTGTTTACAAAAGTTTTTTTAATAAAGTGAGATCTGCTGATTTCTGCTAGTCTTTGGAAAGGAGCAGTTCAAGAATTTTTTTTTTCTTTTTATACTCATTTTTTTCCTTTTTAATTTCTTACAACTTTTTGAAATTTTTTTATTTTATTTTATTTTATTTTATTTTATTTTTTTTTTTTTTTTGGCGGAACTGGGGATTGAACTCAGATCCTTGCGTTTGCCAGTCAAGCGCTTATCCTACTGAGCCATCTCCCGGGCCCCCTCTTACAACTTTTTTTAAATCAATTTTTCACATTTATATCTGGTGACCTAAACAACTAGTTTGAAGAAAATATCATGTAATGCAGTAACCATTGTTGAATTCCTATAGTTTTATTCAGTGAAATTTTGTATCATTTTTTAATGCTGTTTTTAATTATAATTTTATATTCTTTAAAATATAAAAAAATAAAATGAGATCCCAGTTCTTCAATCTCTGTGATAATTTTTGTGCAATAAGGATTTTCTAATTTTTTACTTTTTAAATTCCTTTTCCATATTCTGTAGAGACTTAAAGTTTAACATATCAATAGTTGATGGGAAATACATGTTCCATCTTATGCCTAAGATACGTAATATCCAGACAGATAGTGATGTTAAACCCACCTGCATATGTTGCAGGGCAATAATAAGCTTCTCTTTTGGAGGGTTAACAACTTGAGTTTGCAGACCAAAAATTAGCGAAAAAGAAGGCTTGCAAGGAAAGCCAACATTCTGGCCCTAGCATTTCAAGGTCAGTGAGGACTCAGGACATAGGAGAACCTGTACTTTATTATCATGTAACTCAGTTGTGTTCCAAATTTTCTGATCAAGGAGATTATGGGGCCACAGAGGAATGTGATTGATGATGTATAGTGTGCCTAAGGAGAGACACATGGAGCAAAAACATTCTCTCAGGCTTTCACAGAGAGCCAGTTGGTCAAGCAATGGCCATGACTCATCCACATGGCTGACACTGACAAAGGATCTACAAAGTGCAGTACAGGGTTTTGGGATAAATCCTGAGGGGACTTGACTGACCTTGTCAGATACAAAATTTACATTTCTTGTTATATAGGTCTTGCTTTATCTTGGTCTTAACCATCCAGCAGAAAAGTGTAGAAATGAGGTATGAAAAGTGAAGCCATATTAATATGCTGAGCAGTAGAAAGCTCAAGTCAACAGATTCAGTCATGGCCAGTTCTGTGGATAACCCACTGCTATTTTGAACTACTGGACTATGTTGGAATATTTTGCTGAATTCATGCACCTACAATATTTGGATGACAATGGAATACCCATCTCTGACAAAGATAAACAAAAAAGGAGATATAAATGAAAGAAAATTTTGTATCTGTATACACAAAATAGTTAGGATAGATAAATAGTTACTTTCTCTTAATTCAATGAGAAGAAAGATTTGTACTAATACTGTTTTGACAGGGTATCATGTCTGCATCTTGAGATATGAATGACTACTACAAAGACAGCAACATGCAATGTATTAATTGTAATTTCTCCTACAATCCTTTTTGAAGCTGTATCATTGCAATTTTTCCTAAATAAAATTAATAATAAATAAACAAAATAAAATGAAGAAAATAAAAAAGGATTTTGTAAAGTACTCTGCTGCACAAATGTCCTCAAGAGTTCTAGTTATTCTGTCACCCAGAATATTTAATGTTTATGTTTTAATATTTAGATCTTTGGTCCATTTTAATTTCAGTTTAGTGCATGGTAAAACACATGTGTCTAATTTGAATTTTAATATTTATACATATATCATAGAGGCTGTCTTTCTTCAAGTGAAGGTGTTTGGCAGTTTTATGAAAGAACGTGGCTAAATATGTCTGGACTTGCTTCTGCATCTTCTAATCTGTTCCATTGATTCTTGGGCTTTTTGTTTTGTCTTCTTGTTTGCCAATATGGTGCTGTTGTTCTCACTGTACCAGTCTCTTTTATTCCAAATGAAATGAATTTTAGGACTTTTTTGTCTAATTCTGTAAGATATGCTGTTGGAATTTTGAACAGTATTGCATTAAATCTTACATAATTTTTGGAACTAAGGCTATTTTCACTATATTTGTTCTTCCTACCTAAAAGCAAAGGATACCTTTCTATTTTCTGATATACTCTTCAATCTGCTTTTTCAGAGTATTGTAATGTGAAATAGAGATGTCTTTACTTCATTTAATTGATTCCATTTATTGGGATGCTATTGTGGAAGGTATTATTTCTTATATTTTAGTCTCAGTGAGTTTGCTTTTTGTGGATAGGAAGGCTATTGAGTTTTGAGTATTGAGTTTGTATCCTATTGGGAGCAACTGAAACTGGAAATTGCTCATAGGTAGAAGAACAGGACAAGACCTCAATGGCAAATGCAGTGAAGCTACCTCTCTCATGAGAAAAGCATCCTGTCTGTGCAATTTCATCCATTTGTTGCTAGGTGATATTTGTGTTTCCTGATACTAACTTTTCAAAAGTATAAAGACATGTCCCTACTGTTGCTCTGGGGGTCATTTGTCAATAAGACAAATGGGTGTTCACTTGACCCAGCTCTTGTTTCTTATTTATCCTTTCCTCATTCCTGCCACCATTTCTTCCTGGGGAACACCAAGAGATCAATGACTCCCACAGTATTCAGCTACACTATTGAATTTGGTTATTATATATAGATGTCTTTTTGTGGTATTTGTAGGGTTTTTTCAATGTAGAGTATTGTGCTATCTAAAAATAATGATAATTTAACTTCTTATCTTATTGTTATTTCCTTTCTTTTTCTCTCCTGTCTAATTGCTTTGACTGTTTCGAGAACTATATTGAATAGGAGTTGATAGTGACCATCCTTGTCTTGTTCCTGATATTATAGTGAAAGCTTTCATTTTTTTTGTCCATTTAGTACAATGTTGGCTATTGGTTTGTCATAAAAGACTTTTATCAAGTTGAAATGAAGACTATTTATTCCTATTTTCTATAGGTTTCTTTTTAAAACAAATGAATGTCAGATTTTGGCAAGTTCTTTTCCTGAATCTATTGAGATGATCATATGAATTTTGCCTTTGGCCCTGTGGATAGTTTTATTGCATTTGTGGATTTACATATATTGAATCATCCTTGAATCCCTGGGATGAATCCTACTTTGTCATGGTGCATAATCTTTTTTTTATCTTTTTAAATTTTATATATTTGGTACAGGGTCTCACTATTCAGCTCAGATTCATAGTGATCCTCCTGTTTTTAGCCTCTCCAGCACTGAAATTACAGTAGTGCGCCACCACATCTGGACTCACTCCTCTGCTCATCACATCCCAGGGTCAGGCCTGGCACAGCATGCAGGACCCAGGATCGAAATTTAGTCTCTGTGCTTGACAAAGCAGGCACTTAGTTTGTTGAGCTATCCACTGGCCCTTATGATCTTCTTAAATATGTGCTGCATTCTGTTTGTGAGTATCTTCCTCAGGATTTTTATAATTATGTTCATTGGGGAGATTGGCCTATAACTCTCTTTCTTGATTTGGTCCTTTTCTGGTTTTTGTGTCAGGACAATTCTTGCTTTCCGACATGAATTTAATAATATTGCTTCCCTTTCAATTTTATTAAAGAGCTTGAGAAGTAACAGTAGAAGTCTCTTCTAAATTTCTTGTGTAGTTCACCAGTGAATCCATCAAGACCTGGGCATTTCTTTGTATCAGGTTTTTAATTACATCTTCGTTTAATTACTTGATGTTGCTTTATGTAATATACTTATATCTTCTTGATTTAGCTTTGACAGTTCACATGTATGTAGGACTCTGTCTATTTCTTCTCCATTTTCCATCTTATTGAAATGCACTTCAAAAAGTATATATTGAGCCAGAGAGAGCTTAATGGTCTAAAGTGCCTGCTTAAGCAAGTTTAGTCAAAGTGTAGGGACTGCAGCGGGATCCCTGGCCCCATATGCCACACCAGACCCAACCCCAGGGCAGGCTGAGCCAGCCACCAAGATAAATAAATGAATGAATGAATGAATGAATAAATAAATAAATAAATAAAGAATAGATATTCACTATCTTCTGAATTTCTGCAAGATCTGTTGTGATTTCCCCCTTTTCAAATCTAATTGTATGGATTTGAGTCCTTTCATTTTTGATAAGGTTAGCTAATGGTTTTTAATTTTTCAAAGACATTTTAAAGCATTGATTCTTTTTTGTTTTCTTAGTCTTGATTATTAATTCTTCCCTAATCTTAATAACTTTCTCCTTCATAGGTCCTTTAGGCTTGACCTGATTTTCTTTTTCTAGAAGCTTTAAGTCCAACATTAATTTTTAATTTGAGCTCAATTTTTTTCCTGATATCAGAATTCGCCACTATAAATTTCCTTTCTAGGGTTGCTTCCATTGTGTCCCAGAAGTTCTTGTCTTTCATACTGGGATCGCTGTTTAATATAAAATGTCCAATTTCTTTCTTAGTTTCACCTGTGACCCATTTGCTGTTCAAGAGGTAATTATTAAATTTCTAAGTGTCTATGAATTTCTTTTATGGATTATTTTGTCATTGATTTCCAATTTCATTGCATTATATCTGATAATATTCATGGGTTTTAATTTGTTTGGATTTATGTAAGCATGTCTTATGAGCTACCTCAGTATGTGGTCCATTTTGGAGAAAATCTCAAGTGCAGAAAAGAAGAAAATGTATTCTGATGTTGCGGGTAGAAGACTTTGTACACATCTACTAAGTCGATTTGTACAACACTTTGATCAGTTCTAATATTCCATTGTTGATTTTTGTCTCATTGATCTGTCTTTATAATTATTTTTATTTTTGTTTTTTATTGTCTGTCTGTTTATAACACTGGGTCACTGAAGTCCCCTTTAAATTTGTGTTAGTTCTTGTTACATTTTTCAGGTTACATATAGTTGAGTGCACAAGTATTCGGTGCATATATGCTTATTCTTGTTATCCACTCTTCCTGATTTTTTCCTCTACAAGGATGTATTGACCTTTGTATCTTTTACTCGTTCTTGGCTTAAAATTGACTGTTTGAAAATGGAAGAGTTGTCTTTGTTTCTTTACAGCTTCCTGCTGTATGGAGTATTGTTTTCCATTCTTTGATGTTCAGTCTATAGATTTCTTTTTTAATTAAATATATTCAGTATATCATTAGATATTGCTTCTTGATTCATTCTGTCAGTCTGGTTCTTTTGATTGGTGAAATGAGATCAGTGACATACATGGATATAACTGGCATGTATTGATTTACACTCGACATATCATTTTTCTTTTGTTGGATCCCTTTTTCTCTCTTCTGTTTAATTATTTTCCTTGCCTAGTAGATTTAATACTTTTGTGCTTTATGGAGGTGTAATCATTGTTATCTCTTTTTATGACACACTTCAGAATGTTTTGAAATGCTGATATGGTTTTTATGAATTTCATCCAGTATTATTTCTCATGCAAACATAAAATATATCAACCAATTTCTAAAGATAGTCTTTTAGGGTACAACAATTTATGTTGGAATTGTTTTCTTTTAGGGATTCACTCCAGTTGCCTTGTTTTTTGGTCTTTTCTGATTTTTTTGGTTGAATTTTTTTAGGTAATGTTTATTTATGATTTTGTTGCCATGCACCAAACCCAGGGCATCCAGCTTGCTAGGTAAGTGTTCTTCTACTGCTGAGCTAAATTTTCAGCCCCTCACACTTCACTCCAAACTCCCAATGATTTCACAGTTTATGATGAAAAGTCTACTGCAATTCAAAAGGGTATTCATTTATAGGTGATTTGTTTCGTTTCTCTCACAGCTTTGAATAATCTGACTTTGGGTTGAATTTCTGGAATCTTGACTATTATATGCCTTACTACAGTCTTTACTTTTGTTCTTTGTGATTAATTGGAATTCTATATGCCTCACTTAACTGTATGTCAAATTCTTTTTCCATGCCAGAGAAGTATTCTTCTGTTAAGTCTTTGATCATTTTTTATGTCATTTGTTACAATTTCCTATCTTTCCATCAACTCTGAACAATCTTATCTTATTCTTTACATCATCCAACAGATGTTGAGTTGATTTCTCATGGCCTCTTGCTATTTTTAAGAAATCTTTCTTTTTATGACCACTAATCATAATCTTGTCTTTTATATCTGAGATGCTGTCTTCATGTTCACTCATTCTGCTACACACACTTTCCATGGAATTTTTAATCTGTCTTATGGATTCCATTTCTTTCCTATGTTGCACATTCACTTTTTCCATCATTTTCCTAAGGTCCTTAATTATTTTATGTTTATGCCCTAGACTTTCTAAGCATCTTTTTAAAAAAGGTCATCATCTCTGTAGTTATCTGAGAAATTACTCCTGATTTGAGTTTTTTTGAACCTTGCTCATTTACTTCAATTCCACCTTTACTGCTTCAGAGAGTCCAAGTGGGTGGCTTTTGGATTCTTCTACCTCATAGACAGCTGGGTTTACCTCTGGTGATCTAGAGTTCTGGGGTTACAGCTTATTTAAATTTCTTCTCATTTATTATTTTTTTGCTTCTGAGTTGGTTCTTGTAATCTGCCTATGGTTAAGTAGCTAGTTTTTAGAACTTTTAGGAAATGATTCTTTCTCAGAACTGCTTTCCAGGTATGGCTTATTCCTGAGTCTCAAGCCTGTTCTGTTGCAAGATCCTACTTCTTCACTTTATTGGGGATGAACTATCACTGCCTAAGTCACTGCTCTGGGTCTTTGACATTGGCCTATAGGCCTCCCCCACTTAAGCAATCTCAGTTTTCGTTTATGAAGAAAAACTAGTTAGGACAATTATGTTACTTCAGCATGGTACAATCATCAATAACAATGGAATCACACACAGCCTAGAAAATGACAAACTATGGTAAAGTAACTTAATTTGTCACCTTTAGGTGTGTGAACTAGATTTGTGGTTGTATAGTAAAATCTGACATGAACCAGGAATTGTATGCCTTAAACAAGTCTTTTTCAATATGTCATTTCTTTTTTACTTTTTATGTATTTAGTACAGGGTCTACAGGGTCTCACTACACAGATCAGACGTGTAGTGAACCTCTTGTTTACAACCTCCCAAGCACGGAGATTACAGGTGCACCACACCACACCCAGTTTCTGTCTGTCTGTCTGTCTGTCTGTCTGTCTGTCTCTCTCTCTCTCTCTCTCTCTCTCTCTCTCTCTCTCTCTCTCTCTCTGATACAGAGTCTCACTATACAGTTTGAGCTGGCTCTGTTCTCAATTTCGTAGCCTCCAGGCTGATCTCAAACTTGCAGTGATCCTCCCATATCAACTTCTCGGAGTGATGGGATTACAGGGGTACACCAAACTTCCCTGTTCAATATGCCAATTTTAAGTTCAAGAAAGAAAATTTAAAAGCGGGTAGTGAGAAAAATAGAGAAATAAAAGATCAAGAGATTATAAGTAAGGATGGGGGACTAATAGCCTCAGTCAAACTTTGAGCTAATGATGTAGAGAAAACAGGGGACGTAGAGAAAAAAGAAATAAAGACAAACAACAGAACAATAATTACAAAGCTAAAGCCATGATCCTACCCCCATAAAACAAGATCAAACAATAAAGAAACAACAAAACAAAATAAAACACCAAGAAATCTGGTAAAGAATAAAAGATAAAAAGAAAGAAAGTTAAAGTAGACTTTAGGATGTGTCTGTGTTTACTGCTTGACAACATGGGCAGACAGAGTACAGAGCCCTGTTGACTAATCCCATCAAACCAGGAAAAACTTTAAAACAGGGTAGTGGATAATCTTAGTGAAACTTCACCCCTATTTCTACTGAAGTTCAGGATTGTTTCTGGCTATGAGACTGGAACCAGACCCATTCAGCATGTAGCAGGGTGTGCACCTCCTGCAGGCTCAAACAATTGGCTTGGTGCTACTTTCCAGAACCAGCAGTTACTGAGTTCTGAACTCAGTCAACTTCTCTTCAAATTGGCCCCTTGCCAGTTCCCCTCTATCAGCAGGCTTTCAAACTATTTTATTTTCAATATCCCAATTCTTACACTGTTAGCATGATTTGTTAAAACTGTTGTTAGTGTATGCATGAGTATGATCTTTGTTGTCTATTTCCAAAATAAATGTGAAAACGTCAAATTTTGGAAGCTGTATCCAATTATTTTCAAGAAATCTGTCTTATTCCTCTCAGTTCAGGCCTCTATCCTCTCTGTAGCAATTGGATGTGATGCTGACTTGGCATCTGATCATCAAGTTGGTCTATCTTTTGTCTCTCAGAGGAAAACATAATGATTGAAACTACTGACTGAGTCTTCTATTATATTACAAATGCTTTCTATTATATATTATTTTATGTTATAAAAGGTTGGCCTTTTAAAGACACTTTCATCAGGAAGACTGAGCTTACATGCCATGCATTTATAAATGATTACAAAATGATTGATAGTAGTGAGAACACTTGTGCTTGCTTCACCCGGTCGTTAATAGTTCAAGAGTTGAAGAAAAATGTGATGTTTCTGATTTTATGAAGAAAATAATGAGATGAACTTTCATATTTGCAAATGCACCAAAATATCTAGGTCTTTCTACAACTAGTAATAACCCTAAAATCTTCATAAAAGTAGTTTCCTGTAAATTTCTGATTCTCTTTCTTAGGATTATAGACTTAGTTAGTGTTTTCTAAAATACTCTCAGATAATCATTTCTCCATATAAAAACTTATGTGAAAGCCCTAAAACTGTAAGAAATGAGAATGAAGATGTTCCATTGGTAACACTTGGAAAAAGCAGATCTTTTTCTCTTCTACATCCAGAAACATCTTTGCAGAGGTGTCAGAGTGCCCGTTATAATACAGTTAAGATTTCTGAAGGTAAAACCTGAACTGGCAGTATGCACGCTTTGGAGTATGCCACTTGAGAAGCTGAGTGAGGAGGTTCTTGAGATCTGGAGTTTGAGGCCAATCTAGACTTCAGAAAGAACTCCAACCAGAAGTTCTTGTCTCCTCAAGAACTTACTGAATGTCTCCACTTATCTAGAAGGGAAGTAGCAGAGTAGTTACATTTGTTTTGCAAACTGATTTGGAACTGCTACTACAAGTGTGTTAGTGACATTAACAGTCAGATGGTACTGTAGAATTCTTCTATAAAGCCATAAAAGATATGTTTACTTTTAAGAATGGCTTAAATTCATTCATATCTATAAATGAAGTGAAATATGTTAACTTCAGTCACAAACCAAAGCTAGGACATTATTTATAGATTATTCTAAAATTGTATCGTTTTCAAGAAAAAAATGAAAGGAGAATGGGCCTGGTGGTGCACACCTGTAATTTCAGCTTTTGGAAGGCTGAACACAGGTGGATCACTACGAGTCTGATCTACATAGTGAGACCCTGTAGACCCTTACTAAAATACCAAAAAATAAAGAGAAAAAAATGAAAGGAAGTTGGAAAAAAAGAAAGA
>NW_004524671.1:2230841-2232694 GCF_000260255.1 Octodon degus | reverse complement strand
GCAGGATGGCTTCTGGATCAAATAATTTATCTTCAATTCTCTGAGAGCTTTCTAACTAAGTCTTGTTTATGTATAACTCTTTAGTATTGTCTCTTGTGAGTTATCTTGAGAGTCCCTTGTGTTGTAAAATCAATCAACATATTAGTACCTTTTCTTTAGCACCGAGAGTGCTGGACCATAAGTGGGTTCTGACACCTTCTTATTGAAGACAGGTCTTGTTGTAAAGCACCATTTCATCTTGAGACAAGCCTAAAACAATATGGTGATGATTTCTGAGAGCTGTCTGTTTTAAATATATAGTTTTCTCTTTATTAGTAATAAAGTTCAATAATCCAATTGAGGCTTTTATATTTAGCTTCCTTTCATTTTTCCATGTCTCTCTTTCTGTACAAATTAAAGTGTTATTCTAATTTATCTCATTCTTAAGAAATAAAGTTTAGTTTACCTGCCATTCTATGCCTAGGTAAAGATTTTCTTCGTATAATTTTATTTCAAGTAAATCTTTTTAATGTTTCTTACTTCTTGATATTTTACTTCTGTTCATTGAATAATTTTACTAGTTTAATTATTTTGATAGAAAATATTTTAATTGTTCTTTATTTTAATGAAAGCCCCTGAGGCATAATTAAAAAAAGATGTAAAATATGATTTAGAATTACTCTGCCAAAGGAAAGAAGTAAAATAGTAATTTATAAGCATGAATTATATATATAATATTAATATGTATATAATATATATTCATATATATATGAATGAAATTTTGGCATTGAAAATAGTAAGTGGCCAAGTTTTCAACAGTTCTTTAAAGATGCTCTTTTGAAGAGTTATATTTTCCAGGTACAAATAAAACCATGTTCAGACAAAAGCAAAACTTGTCAACGCTCATAACTTTTGGAAATATTCCTAGATAATGAAAGCATTTTTAAACCTTTGGTAAAGTTTTGTTGGTGAGTCAGAAATTCTTTGGCTTTCCCTACTGGAAGGTAACTCTTTACTTTGCTAAGTAATTACTTTGACAAGCACCAAAAAAGAAATTATCCATTGGAAAATATTCAGAATGTGTAATTGCATCTGGCTTGGTACTTTTGAATCAATAAAAGGTATTCTTCCACTCAGTGAACCTAGGACATTTCTACATGCTTGGGTAATGAAGCTTCAGAAATATTTAATTATTGCTTCATACTTGGCCTAAAACTGCTCTTGATTTTAAGCCAAGAGAAAGGATACTCAAAAATGCAACAATCATTGGACCATGATATATTTTCCAATGTGAAGATCAGATAATTACATGTAAAAATATTCTCTGTGTACAGCCAATGGTCCGACAATAAAACCTATATATGGGAATCATATACATTTTTTTTACAAAGACAAATGAAGTTTGTCACATCCAAATAGCAATGTATAGGTACAACTCAAGAAAAAGTTGTATAGGTACAACTCAAGAATAATCTCATCTGGTTTTGCTATAGACTCACAGAAAAAAGTAGAGAATTAAAGTATGGATCCAAGATGAGATGTCATTGAAAAAGTCTCAAATACTTTACAATATGGACATCACCATTAGAGTTCATACTTTCCACTGAACTTTAAATGACTTTTTGAGGGAAGAATAAGACTAATTCAGTGTCCTTTGGATTCCAAGAGGCCATAATTTATTTATCTTTAGATTTTGCTTTTAATTAGGTTATTATTTTTGTCAGAGAAGTGCATACTTTTTAAGGTGAATGATAAAGGTAAGTTTCATTCAATGAAATAAAACTGATCAATTTTAAGATACCATTTGTATTATAAAAATAACATAAAAAGTTATAGTCTTAAAACTTGGACATTTCAATGTCTTTTCATACTAT
>NW_004524671.1:2228694-2230171 GCF_000260255.1 Octodon degus | reverse complement strand
ATTCTTTCCTAAAGGCTCAAAATCCACACAGTTGCCAATAGCTTGGTTTGGTTTTACTTTAGGGACACTGGTTTGGATATTCTAGCTCATAAATAAATGTGGGTTTAGGTTGTTTTAAACCACAAGAATTGTGGTAATATAATGCAATGGCAACAGAAAATAAAGCTATTAATAGGCTGGAAGTGTAAGTCTTATATATAGTTTATAGCAGTGACCAACTTCCCTAAGATCACGTAGCTATAATGGGATAGATGTTATTAAACTCTCGATTCATGATTTCAAATACAGTACGTTTATTCCACTGGAAGTTAATTTAATCATTTTGCAATATGTATTATATTATGCAATTCTATATTCAATTCTTATTGCTGATATAACTAATTGCCCCAAACATAATGGTTTAGGGCAACATAAATATATTCTGTAATTCTTGAAATCAGATGTATAGAGAAGTCTAGCTGGCTAAGATTATGATGTTGGCAATTTTGTTCTCTTTTTACAGGAACTAAGGGAAAATTTGTTTCCTAGATTTTTCTACCCTTTAGAAAGTCCTCCTTCATTCCCTGGTTTATAAACTCATCTACATAGTCTTTCCTAATTTTAACCTTCTCACTGCTCTCTCATAAGGAACCTTGTAATTATAAGGAGATTATCCAACCTAATCTTCTTGTCAAAAACCTATTGTTTTCATCATATGCACCAATATTTCTATTTTCTGGTAATTATTTAAGGTACCCAAATTTGTTGTGATTCCACTAAGGAAATTTGAAGCCATGAATGGTGGCACATGCTGCAATTTAAGCACTTGGAACACTGAAGCAAAAGGATTATAACTTTGAGGCCAACCTTGGGTTCGTAGTGAGTTAAAGCACTATAAAGTGAGATTCTGTCTCAAAAAAATTGGAGGAAAAATAAAAGAGACAAATTTTCAGTGTTTCAGAGATACAATATGATTTCTGTTTTTATAAAATAATTTGATATTTTTGCACAAAATAAAGTGGAAGAAGACAAAATAGAAAAGCTCAAACAAGTGTCTTATACAGAAATGCTGCTGAGTAATATGACTCTGTGTGTCAATATTTATTTTTTTCATTTTTTTCAACAATAAGAGGATCAAAGTCACCATCAAAATTTTGTAAGAAAAAATATGTGTGGGGAGAGTTTCCAGCTACCCTGAGCCGGCAGGACCAACTCCAGGCCCCAGCCCAGGTGCAGCGTGGGTCAGACCCTCTTGACTCCCTTGGGACGCTCCCAACCACTCCGCAGTACCTCCCCAACCCCGCCCACAGAGTAGGAATTTCTGCGATGTTCTGGGAACCCACAGACACAGTCCAAGCCCAGGACTGGTGAGTGTGTGGAAGAGCTTTCGGCTGCCCTGTGCCGGTGGGACAAACTCCGGGGGCCAACCCAGGCGCAACGTGGGTCAGACCGGCTTCCACCCCCTTGGGTCGCCGCCCACCACTCCGCAGCACCTCCC
>NW_004524671.1:2217388-2221754 GCF_000260255.1 Octodon degus | reverse complement strand
TACTGAACATTGGCTCCTTGTCATGACATGCCAGTTTCTACTATGATGTCTCTCAGGTAGATAGTTGTTCAAGGAGAAGGGAGTGGAGAAGGAAAGCAAGAGAAAGGAAAAGTAATATTGTGGGAATGTACTGCTTCAAGGTTGTATACGGTGAGGTTTTTGTACTTATGTGCAAAGATGAGAAGTATATAAATCTTTATGCCTATTTTTAAAATATATTCTAATTTTTAAATGTTTTTTTATCATATTCTGTAGGGACTTAAATTTCAACATATCAATACTTGATGAAAAATACATGTTCCATATTATGCCTAAGATGTTTGATATGCAGACAGATATTTAGGTTAAGCTTAATAGCCTAAGTTATTTGATAATAAGAACAAGCTTGTCTTTTGGATGGTTAATAACCTAAGTTTTCAGACCAAAATTAGAGAAAAAGGAGGGCTGCAAGGAAAGCCAACATTTTGGCCCTAGCCTTCTAAGGTCAATTAAGACTCAGGACATATGAGAACTGGTACTGTAATGTCACATAACTCAGTAGTGTCCCAAATTTTCTGAACAAGAAGATTATGGGGCCAAAGAAAAAGTGATTGATGATATAGAGTGTGCCTAAGGAGAGTCACATGGAGAGAAAACATTCTCTCAGGCTTTCACAGAGAGCACATTGGCCAAGCATTGGCCGTGACTCATCCACATGGCTCAAACTGACAAAGGATCTACAATCTGAGGTACAGGATCTCAGGATACATCCTGAGGGGATTTCACTGACCTTATCAGACCCAAAAGCTACAACTCTTGTTGCATAGGTCCTGCTTTACCTTGGTCTTAACCATCCAGAAGAAAAGTATAAAAACAAAATGTAAGAAATGAATCCATGCTGTTATGTTGAGCTGTGTGGGACTCAGATCAACAATTTCTGACATTGCCAGGTAAGCAGAAGATCCAATACTATCATGGGCTACTGGACTCTTTTAGAATATTTTGCTGAGTTTACACACCTATAATATTAAAATAACAGAACTTAACAAAAAAAGGGTATACAGGTGAATGTCCATTTTGTATCTGTGTATTCAAAGTAGTTGGGATAGATATATAGCTACATTCTGTTAATGAATAGAATGATTTGTTCTAATGGTGTTTGTAAATAGTATATCAACTCCGCATCTTGTACAGCAATTAACCACTAAGAAGAATGTAAAAAAAAAAAAAAAAAAAAAGAAAAAATATGTGATGAAGTTGTTTTGGTTAATTGGAGATGTGACAGATTTTAAAATTGCTTTCATACCTATAAAATTGGAGAAGTCCATAAGACATCTAAGCAGATATTTTAAACTAGCACTAATCCAGCTCACTGGAAGTTGTGTGTCTGAGTTCAGAGTAGTAAATGGAAATAAAATTTGATGGATTCAGAAACCAGTGTGTGGCTATTATTTAAACCCATGTAGGTAGGCCATTCATTAAAGAGTGATTGGATATAAACAAAAGAGATTCAAGGGCTCATCCCAGGATATTCCAAAGTGAAGAAGCCTGAAAAGACACAGCAGCAAAGTAGGGAATAGGGTAGTGTCCAGAGAGCGAATGAAGCTTGGGTTATAAGAGGGATGGAATATCACATGCTGCTGATAGTCTCACATTGAACAAAGACAAACTTACCTCTTCCTATATATTCTATCAAGGCACAAATTAAGGTATGTCAATTTTAATGTCAAAATGTGCTCCAAATTGATCACTCTGTGTCCTATCTTATTGCCTTTCCTTTGAACTCCTTCATTGACTTAGCATCCTGGCTTATACTGGGACTTCCAGTAAAATTTTAACTCTTCTATACCTTGGAAAATCTTTTACAACATGTCTATTGCTATTGAGACACGTTTCAAACATAATTCATTCTAAGATCTTTACACTAACTTATATAACATTCTGTGGACATATGACAGAGCATTTTGTTAAGTCAGCCATTATTTCTCCAGGACATTTATTATGGTTGAGAACTAGGGTGCCTCCAAGATGTGGAAGGAGATTGGATCATGTATTGCTGATGAATTATCCATAAGTATGTGATGAGGAGGTGCAACCAGATGGAACACAGCAGCTCATAGTGGGTGGCAAACAAGGCTTCTCAGATCTTGCCTTCCTTCTCTCTGCTTCTTGGCTGCTGTGAAAGAAGTCTTCCCAAACACTTCTGTGTTTGAGCCAGCTGACCATAAAGTGAAATCTCATGGACTAATAAACCTCTTCTCCATTAAGTTATGGATGTTGGGTTTTGAATCTGAGTGGTGAGAAAGTGACTCATGAGATGATTGCTATCATTATGATTCAGTGAGCATTGCTCTGTGTGCTGAGAATACAGAAATGTCCAAAGCAGCAAAAATGCCTATTAGCATGAATATATATATCAAATCCATATATATATATATATCAGATTCCTATATGTATATTAGTATTATTAAATGGTAAGTTCTGTGAAAGGAAATAAAGAGTCAAAATAATAATTCTCTTTTCCTTCTAAACAAAAATTATTTAATTTATTTTCCCACCACATTGATTTGGCATAAAAACAAATGTAAGCTGATGGCAGATATGATAACTGTTTATCATTTCAAGGATTGCACAGATTACAGTGAGGGAAAAGTGTTTTTGGATAGTGAAGATAGACTGTCATCACTACATTGCCAGGATGGGGAGCAAAACAAATTCATCTTTAAGATGCTTTCTTCCAGATATCATGGAGTACTTAAAATGACATAGTTGGTGGTATACAAGACTCCTATTTCATCTGGACAATTAACACATCCACATTGCATACAAAAATAAGAGGTGAGTCATCTATGTGGACAGTCACAGCTTCACTCAGTTTCTAGAACTAGGCAAAGACAAGTGTCTACAACCTTTCATATGAAGAGAAGGGTAGAGCTATTTGAGGAAGAGCCTTAAAATGCAACCACAAGTCTGTATTGTACATATAGTAACTCTCACAGGAAACTTCCTGTCAAGAAATTTGTAATCATAGAATGACTTTGCATTGTGGGAGAAAATGCAGCCAAAACATGGACATTATAGGACCTCATAATCTTATTTGATTCAAAAAGAAAAAAAAAACTAGCTGTAGATTATTGGTCAAAGGGGGAGACAGTGGAAGTCAGTAAGATGACAAATATAATTAAAGTCTGCTCAGGTTCCAGTCATAATTAGCCCAGTAAGTCCATGAATCCAGATTGTGCTTACTTTCTTAGTTTCTGAGTATTTGATTTTAACAGACAAATTTGATCATGGGGTAAATTCCCTATTCAGCTGTTGTAGCAGGAAGAGTCCTTTAACATCTTGATACCTCCCCCTCTCAGCGAGTTAGGAAAGCTGAAGTAGCATCATGTATCTGGAGAATTGCAGATTAGTGACACGACAAACAACAGAAGATTTGTATATCTAGTTAGTTTGGCTCTACCTCCACTGAAGATGGTCAGATCTTAGATTATCATGATCTTAATCAGGGACTGACTCCAAAGGTAGCTGTCACTTTAGAGGAACTATTATTATTCAAGTAAATCAGTCCAAGACTTCAGAAGGTCTAAGCATGTAATTGACCTGAAACTTCTTTCACATCCATAACACTGGCAAAGGTCATATGACATAAAGAAGATAGGTTTTACCTAACAAGGTCAATAGCATGTCTTTACAGTTTAGCTGCAGGACTGTGTTAATTGCCCTAGTCTCAACTGTAATGTAGATAACTTGATCATTTGATATTAGAAAATCACATTGCTCAGTACATTTCTGACATTTGGATTTTTAAATGTCACTTCAGGAAGTCAGAAATATATACCAGAAAAGTTCAAGGTCTCTTTTTCAGTGAAGCTTTTTGGGTATAGGTGTCCTAATAATACCACCACATTCCTTTCAGTGCAAAAGACAACTTGTGTTACTTTCTGCACCTATTGATATAAAAGAAACACAATTTCTGATGAGTATTTTTCATGTGAAAAACCTTTTTACATGTTTCTATATGCTACCATGACCTGTGTACTCAGTAATAGAATATACTTGGTTGCCATGCCCAGCTTTGTTCTTCCCCTTATGGGAGCTGCTACATTTAATGGTGCACAAAGTTTTGGCAATAAATGTAGATGTTAGATGGAGTTTGTTACAAGACTTAGTAGGAGAATCCCAGACTAGAATATTAGAGTAAGCTTATTCCTTCTTCTGGAGGTATTTGTATCTTTTAACACAATAGTTCCTGATTTTCTAGAAAGCTCTTCTATGAAACTAAAGCCTAGCTAGGAACATCGCATTACAGTGGGATTGGAGCAACTAATGAGAAACAGTATTATCTAAAGCTGTAGTCATTGAGCTGAGTACTCACACATATATA
>NW_004524671.1:2214674-2216653 GCF_000260255.1 Octodon degus | reverse complement strand
CTGTCTCTCTGTGCTCTGTCCCTCTGTCTCTGTCTCCCTGTCTCTGTCTCTCTGTGCTCTGTCTCTGTCTCTGTCTCTGTCTCTTTGTCTCTCTCCTCTCTCTGAGACAGGATTTCCCTATGAAGTTCACCATGGCCTTGAACTCATTTTGTAGCTAATACTGGTCTCAAACTCTCAGGAATACTGCTTCAGCCTTCCAAGTGCTGGGATTTCAGACATGTACCACCATCCTGGCTTCCACATTTGACTTTTGAGTTTGGTTCAATAGAGAGACACTAAGAAACTGCACTGATACATGAGCAATTATGCCTTGCTTGGATCTCAGTAATCAGAGATTTGAACAGTAGAGGACTGGCAGATGGTGACAAAAGAGTATAAGAAAAATAAAACAGAGCTGGCCAGATAGTTCAGCAGACTAAAGAGCCTGCTTAGTCAGGCACAGTGACCAGGGTTCAATCCCCTGCGTGTCTTGCCAGCCCCACCCCCAGGGTGCACTGAGATGGCTATTAAGATTGGACATGGTGGCGCGCACTTGAAATTCCAAGTCTTGGGAGGCTGAAAACAGGAGTATCACTATGAGTCCTATCTGTGTGGTGAATCCCTGTAGACCCTGTACTAAATACACTTATAAAAAAGAAAAATGAAACATAAACTTCTTGGAATGAGTACAGCGTATAAGACCTATACACCATGTGTGTGCTTACCAAACAACGTTTTTCAGGGATGCAAAATAGTTCTTTCTCTATGATAATCAAT
Organism: Octodon degus; assembly: GCF_000260255.1. Taxonomy (NCBI): domain Eukaryota; kingdom Metazoa; phylum Chordata; class Mammalia; order Rodentia; family Octodontidae; genus Octodon; species Octodon degus. Next base: position 2,215,897 of record NW_004524671.1, on the reverse strand, counting down.
CTCTTTCTTCAGTGTGTGTAGAAGGTCCACGTAGAGTTAGCCACAGGCTCCAGACTGCAGAACATGCATAGACTCAACACAGAGCTTCTGTCAGGAAAGCTGACTTGGCTACTACTGTTGCTAAAAGCTGAATCTTGTAATAAAGGCCAATGAGAAACAATCAGTGCGGAATCAGATTTACTCCAATAGACCTCTTTTTCTCCTGGAAAAAGCAATGGCTATTGACTCTGAAAGAGAAATGATTTCAGAAAAGAAGAAGGTGAACAGTTTCTCTTAATTAGTTCTGGATTATTTACAATTAGTTTTGTGAGTTGATTAAATTTATAACATTGATTCAAGGTGTACTGGAGACACTAGGTACCCAAAGGAAGCAGTGGTAAAATGGTTCTACAATAGTGTAGTAAATTGGCTTTTATAAAGTATTTCCTAGAATTTTTTTAAAATTTATAAATTTGGTACAGGGTCCTACTATGCAGCTTGGACTGGTAGTGATCCTCCTGTTTTCAGCCTCCCCAGCATGGGATTACAGATACGTGCCACCATGCCTGAACTCAGAGGCCAGATCAACACACTTGTGGGGGAGACTGTGGCATGTGGTGCCAGAGATCAAACCCTGGTCCTTGTGTTTGCTGAAGCAGACACGTAATCCACTGAGCTATCTCACTGTCCCCCCTGCTCATTTAAATTGAAAATTTTTGTTGTTTATGTTATTTTTTATGATATAGCAATATTTTTTTAGTATTCTTTTCATCTGATGCCAATGTCTCTGAATTAACATAGAAACAATGATACAATTATTTACATTTATTTTGTACATTTTATGTAAGTAAAAAAATTAATAATGTGTTTTTTCACAAACAACTAATACAATTTTTTAACTGAATTTTATGCTTTTCTGGTGTGTAACTATTTTTGTAATATGTTAGTTTTCCTTAATTATTTAGAAGAGATAATCATATTTTGAGTTGTCCTACTTGCTATCTTTAACTTCAGTAATATACTTGGGTTCTTAAATATCAATTAAATAATTTTAGAATAAACATTGATTTTTTATTTTAGGATAGTATATACAGGGTATCACTGCATATATTGGACTCATATTGATCCTCCTGGTTACAGACTCCCATATGCTGGGATTACAGGCCTGCACCACCACACCCAGGATCAGTTGCCCTCTCAGTGTGCCCCAGGGATGGGGCCCGCAAAGAAGCAACCTCAGAAAT
>NW_004524671.1:2211292-2213376 GCF_000260255.1 Octodon degus | reverse complement strand
TTTTTTTTTTTTTTTTTTACATGAACAGGTATTTACTGAGTGCTTAAACTTCTCCATATTCAAATAAAAGGTTTGAAATTTTGGAATACTATTAAATAAATGACAGGATGTGCTGTATCTGGGAAATGATTCCAAACTGATTAATATCCAGCCAATTGTACTCTAAAGTATGTGCCAAAAAGTGACACGAATAAAGAAAAGGATCTGCCTTTAACAGAAAAATCTCATAAGTGTAATAAACTAGACACACATGTGTAAATATGTTACTTGAATTTGAGTATTAATTCTAGTAGCTTCTTGGTGGAGTTTTTTTTTTTACTAGAGTATCATGTCATCTGCAAAGAAGAATAATTTAACTTCTTCTTTACCTATTCTTATTCCTTTTATTTCTATCTTTTTTCTGATGGCCATAGCTAATGATTCCAGAACTGTATTGAATAGGAGTGGTGATAGAGGACAATCTAGTCTTGTACCAGATCTGAGAGTAAAAGATTTCAGTTTTCCCCCATTTAGAATTATTTTAGCTGTTGGCTTGTCATAGATGGTTTTTAACAGAGGCAGTGTATTCCAATTTTCAGTAGGACTTTGAACATGAATGAGTGTTGGACTTTGTCAAAAGATTTTTCTGCATAAGTTGAGATGATCATGTGTATTTTGGATTTGGCTTTATTGATATAGTGTATTACACTTATAGATTTGCATAAATTGAACCATTTTTGCATCACTGGGATGTTCTTACCTGGTCATCGTATATAATCTTCTTAATGATTTGCTGTATTCTATTTGCTAGAATTTATTGAGAATTTTTGCATCTATGCTCATGAGGGAGATTGTCCTATAGTTCTCTTCATGGTATCATTCTTTGGTTTTGGTAACAGTATAATACTTGCCTCCTGGAATGATTTTGAGAGAATTATTTCCTGTTCAATTTCATTGAAGAGTTTGAGGAGTATTGGCATTATATCTTTTGTAAATTTCTTATAGAATTCAGCTGTGAATCCATCAGGACCTAGAATTTTCTTTGTCAGTAGGTTTTTTAAAATTATATTTTGAATTTCATTAGCTGCTATTGGGTTATTCAGAGTTCTCATATCTTCTTGATTCAGTTTTAGTAATTTGTACCTTTCTAGGAATCTGTCCATTTCTTCTGTGTCGTTGAATCGGTGAGAGTAAAGATTCTCAAAATAGCTATTGGTGATCTTCAGAGTTACCACAGGGTTGGTGGTAATTTCACCCTTTTCATTTTTCATTGCTTGAATTTGCATTTTTTTCTTTCCTCTTTTTGATGAAGTTAGCTATGGGTTTATCAATTTTATTTAATCTTTCAAAGAACTAGCTTTCTGATTCGTTAACTCTTTGTATTGTTTTCTTTGTCTCGATTGCATTAATTTCTGCTTTAATCCTTATAATCTATACCCATGTTAGGGCTGTGGGTTTGGTTTGCTTTTCTTTCTGTAGATGTTTGAGTGCAGCAAAAAGCTATTTATTTATTCATGTTCTGTTTTCCTAATGTATGAGTTCACAGCTATAAATTTCCCTCCAAGAACTACTTTCATTACATCCCATAAATTTCAAAAAGTTGTGCTTGAATTTTCATTGAATTGTAGATATTGTTTAATTTCATGTGTAACCCTTTGGTTGCTAAGGAGAGAGTTGGTTAATTTCCATGTTCTGGGGGATTTTGTGGTTTCTTTTGCCATTTATTTTCAGTTTAATTGCACTGTGGTCAGATAATATGCATGGGAGAATTTCTGTTTTCTTGCGTATAATTAATCATAACCTATGGACTAGGATGTCATCTATTTTAGAAAATATCCCATGCAGAGCTGGAAAAAATGTGTATTAGGCTGTGATTGGTTGGAACACTTTGTATATGGCCACTATGTCTATTTGTTCCAAATACTGGTTCAGTTGTGGTATTTCTTTGCTAAGTTTTTGTCTGTGTGGCTTGTCTTTTTGGGATAAGGGGGTGTTAAAGTCTCCTTTTAAGACTATGGTATTGGATATTAGATTTTCGTGTCCAATAAAATTTGCCTTATATGTTTGCTCCCATGTTTGGTGTGTACATATTTATAAGTGCTACT
>NW_004524671.1:2202303-2210476 GCF_000260255.1 Octodon degus | reverse complement strand
TGTCAGATTATTTCCCCATATTTGGAAATGTTTCTGCTATTACCTCTGACCATATTCTTTTTATATCATTTATATTGACTTCTTCTTTCTCATTGATGGCTCTTAGTCTTATGTTGTTCATCATTGCATCGTTTTGCAGATGTTGAATTATTTTTTTCTGCATCTTAGTTGCTTTTAAGAGAACTTTTCTTACCTTTTTACTAGCTGCAACATTGTCTTCATGATTTGAAACTCTATCTTCACTTTCATTCAAAAGATTTTGCCAGGTTGTGATTGAGGTTTTAATTTTCTTTATGTCTTTGTGAATCTGCGTCATGATTTCTATTTTTGTTCTTGTATTGTTCATTCAAGGATTCCATCATTTTTCTACTCTTTTCTATTTTTTATCAGTGGCTTCTTTAGATGCACTTAGTAACTCTTTCTTTTCTTTTTTGCATTTTTTTATTGTTTACTGGCAGCAGGACTATATACTTGCATTTGATAATTCTTATTATTTTACACATTAGCAAAATTACATGTACCAAAATTTATCCATAATTCATTCACATTTATATAAAGAAACTTCACATTTCCTAAGACTTTATATAGTCTGCATTCTCTTTGATCTTACTACTATAAAGAGGCTGATTTTCAGATATTTGAGAATCAATTAATTTATTTAGATTTTATATTTATAAACCTAACATGCTTACTTCAATATTAGTGAATTGAGGTTGTAGTAAATATTCAGGGGTGGCTTATCCAAGGCATGTCTGGTCTTCAAGTCTAGATATTCACTCTGAAGTCACTTATTCTGAAACAGTCCCCACACCCCCATGATGACCTTCCAAGTTGGTATGAGACACTAATCCTAATAATTTTCTATTTTAAAAGAAAAGAAAGTCCCTATGACTGACTATGGCTACGATGGACAATCCAGAAATAAATGGCTCTCTTCTCTCTGTGTTGATGGCAGACAGAAATTATTCAAATGCATAGACATAAGCGATATCAGTAATTCTTTCATTAAACTTATCATTCATTTTTCTTCAGAGATTATTTCTGATCTGTTTTCTTTTATATCTTTCTGCAGTTTTTCTTTACTTTAGATTCTATTGATCCAGATATTTCAGGTGTTAATGTCTCCTGCATTTGTTCTGGATGGGATGGGGGCCTGAGAATGCATTTTGCTCTTTCTCTTTGTAATTTTGTATGTTACTGTACTTTGACCTTTGGTGTAGAGCTTTGGTGCAGTTATTACTTTAGCATCTACCAAAATCCTTACCCAAGAAAGATTATGTGGTTAAGGTAGTTACAGTTTTGTATTTACAGGGCTACAATTAGGAACACTTATAGTGGGTAGTAATATTTAGCAGTTGACAAGCTTTTGCAACTAATGGGTTTGTATTTTAGACCATAAGATCAAATATTATGTCTGTGTAGCTAAGCATATATTAAATTGGGATTTTTTTGGGGGGATGGAACCAGGAGTTGAACTCAGGCCCTTGCACTTGCCAGTAAATTGGGAACTTTATTTAAATTAGTTCCCTTAAGTTCTTTCTGATCTCCTCCCCTTGATGTACCTGGGTTCTTTCAGTCACACCGGTTCATCTCAAGTACCTTTTGCCACCTCTCTCAATCAAAAAAGAAAGAGAGGGGTTGCTCTCATAGATTTGAGACTTGCAATGTGTCTCAGTTTACCGGGTGCATATCTATCATGTTTGAACACATCCACAAGTGCCTTGTTTGGTTCCTGCTTCTGTGCTCAGATTCTTCCTGATGCAACTCATGGAAGTGAACCTGCTGTGTTCCTGTGGCAAGATGTTTAGCTCCTCGATTAGCTGGTTTGGTCTGCTCCCTAGCCTCTCTGCAGGGAGTTCTACTGCAGGGATCAACACCAGGCCTTTCTGACGGAGGAGGCTCAGAGCAGTGTGCAGAATGTTCCACTCACTCACCAGGGCTGTTCTCTAAATAGAAAGGGGTCTGCGGAGTGGCAAGTAGCCAGAAGGTCCCACACATGAGCCCGGCCTGGGCTCTGGCTGGAAACAGGTCTGGGGACACAAAGCTTTTTTTTTTTTTCCTTCTACTGTTACATTAGTAAAACCTCATTATACACTGGCAAAAGTTTGATTTTACATTTAGCTTTTTCATAAGGTGTGCTTTAAAAAAAAGCCAGAAAGGTGACTCTATCTATCAAAGAATTTTTACTTTGTCTGAAATAGTTTATCTTTTTTCCAGTTCCATGACTCATTTTGGATTATTCAAGGTGTTGAGGATTACCAGAACATCTTTCCTTGAAATGAGAGCAGTTATTTCCATTTCTTACTAAACATGATCCTACTTATCTCTATTAATTTGTACAGAACTGTCTGAGATTTGTTCTTAGTCCCATAATTGACTTTAAGCAATAAAAATTGCACCTAGCCAAGGTGCTGATGTGTAGTGTTTGAAGCTGTACAACAGGTCAGTGAAGGCCCTCCTATGGCTTCCAAGTAGGATGCATGAACTAGGCAGAGTGACACCACAACATTTGATGGTTCTGAGCTTCAAGAAAGGAGACATGACATCTCAGGGAAGAATGACTACATGTAAAAACAGAAGCATCTACTCCAAAACACTAGATTCTGCCCCAATCTGGGATATGCGGATTACTCTTTTTGGCTCTGTCTTTGTCTATTTGTCTTTCTCTAATATATATTGAAGAGGTGGTTTGGGGCCTCCTACCTAGCCCAGCTTACAGCACTTGAATAATTACAATCTTTCTCTCAGTCACTCATTCCCAAGCCACTACTCTCTTCACTAATTAATAAAATTTGGTTCAGCCTGAGTAGAGGCCATTGTTTCAGTTAGCCATTATTTTGAGTGGACTTAAGGCACTATTGGCTCCCCATCATTATAAATATAGATTTGTGACATAGGCTGTCCTAGAAGTGGTAGATTGGAATTAACTCAGCAGAGTTCCAATAACTTTCCCCAGGGTTTACAAATACAAATTTTGTCAGACTGAGACAAGGGCTGGAAAGGGCTTTCTATATTTCAAACCAGCTTTGAAATTCAAGAACTTGAATCCTTAACTTGATCCTTTTTTCAATCAACCTTGATAACATGGAAATTCTTGAATCTTTTTTTTTAGTTCTGGACAAGAATGAACAAAAGAATGTTGACTGCTATAGTCTGTGTCTAGTTGTCCCACCAAAGCCTCATGCAGTCATGGATCAGACTTCTAGTGTTTGTGATTAACTCATGATCTACTGGGATTATGGATGTGAGTACCCAGCCTGGGGCATATAGTCTGAATGCAACTTAAGAGAGACACATTTACTCTCTGTAGCCATTGTTGCTGCTATACCTCCTTTTTGCTTTTGTTGTTTTGCTGCCTTTCATTGCTATGAACCAATATCTTCTGCCATGTGTCAGTCTGCATTGGAACCAGCTGAGTGTGAACTGAAACCTCCAGAAACTGTGAGCTAAATAAAACTTTCCTTCCTTCATTTTGAGTGTCAAGTATTTGTTCCATCAATAAGAGAAGTGTAAGTGAGGCAGAATTTGGTACCAGGAATGGGATCATTGCTGTGATGAACATGTGAATTACAAGTTTTAGGAATGATTTATGGGAAGAGATAGAAAAGTTCAGATATACACCCTACAGAAGAAGCACAGGAACAGCTTTAGCTGTTCTCTATTGGAAATTCTGGTCTGAGCTCAGACCAGAAGGCTGATGGAAATCCTGCCTGTAAAAACCAGGTGGTAAAGGTTTCTGCCATGAAGAAAGACTGCATTAGTTGTTGGACTCTGGTTGATTTGTGTTCTGGCATGGTAGAAAGTTTGTCTGAATTTTGCTCATGTACAGAGACATTGCCTGAGACTGAGGTTAACCATGACTGACTGATTAATATTCCAAAGGAATCTCAAAGCAACCAAATATTGAGGCAGTGGTATGGCTATTGTTGGGGGCTTTTATTCAGATTCATATTGAAAGTCAAGAGCAAAGAGCTCAGCAGAATGATTCAAAATGATGTAAGTTTGGTCAGAAAGGAAGCTCCAATAAAGCTGTGGAACACAGATAGAGCTGAGAGGATCTCTATTTTGGGAAGGAAGAAGACAATGGAAATGATGACCTGAGGACACCAGAGGAGGTGGCTGGCCACCACCCTTTGCAGGCTCAGAATTGCAAGGGTGATGGACTTTGCCTTGTGGGGAAATCCACAGACCCTAATTTTGCAGAATGGCAGCAGCAGCCACACCAGTTTCCAGAATGATGCTGGCATGAAGAATTTAATTTCTCGGAATCAGGTTTAGAGTGCTCAGCAATGCATACTCTCAACCCTTAAAGCCAAGAGAGAAGAATGCCTGGCTACTGATCCAGCTTATAGCGGACCTTGGCATCATACACTTGGCATTGGTTTTAGGTGTTTGCTGAATGCAAGAGTTCTGAGGTTAAGAAGGCTTCCACCTAGATTTCAGAAGGCCTGGGAGGCTAGTATGTAAAACTCTGAGTTTAAAGTCTATTCAGTGGAAAGCTCAGAAGTTTGCAAAAACCAAGAATGTGTTTCATCTAAGGGAAACTGCAAAGAGGAAGCAAAGCCAGCCTAAGAGAGAAAATATGAGGGCCATTACCAAGAGTGCCATAAGGGAAGGGCCACATGGAGTTCACAATTTGCCACAAATTGCTTCAGATATTCCACGTGGAACTATAGGACATAATGTTTACCTTGCTGTATTTTGGACTTGTGTTGGCCCAATCCTTGATATCTTGATGTGTGTACCTTTTGGAATAATGATGTTTATCTTGTGCCATTGAATGTTGGAAGTGTTTAACTTTTCATTTGTACAGGGGCTAACAGCTAAGAGTTTGCCTGAGGTCTTGGAGGATACTTGGGATTTGGACTTTTCAGCAATGCTGAAACTGTTATAACTTTGGCAGCTTTTAGAGATGGAATAAAATGCCTTTTGCACAAAGGAAAGTGCATGAGTCCTTGGGGATCCAGAGGTGCAATATTATGGTTGTACCTAGTTGTCCCCCAAAGCCTCATGCACCCATGAGGTGGACTTTAGAGTTTGTTATTAACTCATTATCTACTGGGATTATGAGTATGAGTACTGTGCCCAGCCTGGGGAAGATACCTGATTTCAACTTAGGTATGATAGACTTGCTCTCTGCAGCCACTGTTGCTGTTACTCCTCCCTTTTGCTCTTGTGTTTTCCTGCCTTCCACTACCATGAACTGCTGCCCTCTGCCATGTGCCAGTCTGCTTTGGAGCCAGCTGAGTGTGGACTTAATCCTCTAATAACTATGAGCTAGTAAACCTTTCCTCCCTTCATTTTGAGTGCCAAGTATTTGTTCCAGCAATGAGAGAAGAGTAACTGAGACAATGACTGATTTAGAAACTAGTGAACAAGGCATTTAAAAAGTGAGTAGATCTAAAACTCAGAAACTGCACAGAATCAGCTGGTCTCATCATTAACGGTTCCTATCTCTAGCTTCTAGTAAGTCAGGAACCATCCTCTGGCTTCCTATCATAACAATAAGACACCTATCATTTTTGATGAGACTTTATAGAAATATAATACCAATTGCTTCGTAAATGTTAAGTAAGAAGTCCGCAAAATACTAAAACAAAAACTCTAAGATAGAAACATTTGTGATAATATTTTTAAAAATATCATTCCTCTTTCATGAAAAGAAAATGAAGAATATCTGGATATATGACCACATAAAGGCGATAACAAGGTCAAGATATTTATGTTCCACTAAAGATAAAGATGATGATTAGCAATCATAATCTGATGGGGCTGACTGATTACTTCCTTTAACTGGAGTGTCTAGTACTTTGGAAGTTAGAGACCCAGAGAAAAACGTTACTCTTAACTGTAACAATTTGGCTAAATGTGGTCTTCATATGGATTTCTAAGAATCATAGATTTCCAATTCATTTTAGTGCTGTGGTAACCAAAAGATTGTGGAGAGAACACTAGAAGTCAGCTCATTTTGTACAGTTTCCAAGATTCACTAGGTTATCCTGCCAGGAGACAACCATCCCTTGAGCTCTTAATTGTCTCTAAATTTTATTAAAAATAATGTGTGAGACTAATGCAAAAATAAAAGCTATCATCCTTACCCTGAAAATATAACACTCTAGTGGGAAGAATATCCATTAAAAAAATTCCAAAGCAGTCAAGCTAGCATATTTTTATGTTTGTTTGCTTGTTGGTCTTGGGAGAAAAGCTTAGATAGAGTTTGTTCAATTGAACATCAGTCTGGCTCTATTAGTATATTTGCTTGGGATGGAATTGGACATTTGCTTCAAATGGACTCCTATCCTAGGGACTACCATGCATAGTCCTAGGTGTCAATGGGGATTTGCATTTTGAGAAGGCAAAATGGATTTGGGTGCATGGGGCAATAGGTGGATGGTACCCAGCATGTCACATAACATTGACATCACTGATATTGACCAACAAAAGAGGTTGTTGTTATTCTCAGATGGAAGTCCCCACTGACCACAGTGTGGGGAATAACTGTGGTACTGATTACCTCCAAGAAGACTAGAGCCCCAAGTGCTGGCCAGCCATTCTGGAGGCATTGAAAGTCTTCTCATGGGACACTCACATTACAGGACTCCCTCCCATCTACCTACTCATGTTCCTTCCTCTTAATCTTTCTCCTCCCAGACTCCTGAGACTCCTAGACATTTACCTATTTTCTAAGAGACAAGGAGATTTGTATGTGGTGAGCAGCTGCTTAAAAATGTTTCACTCTTCTGATTCATAATAAGACTACTACTAGTCTTGAAAAAAAAAACTGTAGTCTGACTGTCATTAACAAAAATCATTGATCGGACTACGGTATACCTTGGTTCTCTTGGGAGGGAGACCTCTTCTAAATTGTTGAAATACCTCCTAAACCTAAGTAATTTTTGTCTGACATGCAGCGTGTCTGTTTTTCAGACCTTCTTTTCCATTAATGTCTAAATAAAAATATTTTTTTTAAAAAGGCTGTTACTTATACGTATTAACTATATTATATCTTCTTTTGTATGCAGACTAAGACAATTCCTTTTCATTTATTCAAAGATAAGAAAGGTGGGCTATTTGAAAGAAGAACATATACATGTTAATTAATATGGTATCCTGACACAATTACATTGAAAGTTTTCATGTTCCAAAGTGATGAAGGAGCAATGCATTTCCCTTAATGGTCAATAAAACATGTACACAAAGGGAAAAAAGGAAATAAACATGAGACGATCTTGACTGTTGTCTGATTGGTCATATGACACAGGCCAAGTACTGTGAACCTGCTCCAGGATCTTCCTGTTGTACTCTTTAGAACTCTGTGTGACAAGTAGTACACATCACTCCTTCCACTCCTTCCAGCTGGGGTTGCAGGCTGTTGGGATTTAAAGCCAGCCTTACTAGGTTTGGATTTGTTCTCTACCACTTACTGTGAGATTTGCCAAGTTCCTCCATGTTCTTAACTCAGCTTTTCCAAGAGTTGTGCAAAGGATGGAATGAAATGATCTGTGTATCATGAAGTGTAAGTGTCTCAAAAACATAAACAAAAATTCAATAATTGTTAACTGCTATTGTCGGCCACTGCCTCATTTCTTGTGGATGAAAAATGAATTAGTTCAGTAAAAAAAGTTGTCTACATTATGACTCTACCCAATCATTTTTGTTTTAACTCATTTATTTATTTGTGGGTTCTGGGAACAGAACTCAGGCCTCGCACTTGTTGGTCAGGCACTGCCACTGAGTTATATCTCCAGTCCTCATTTTTGTTTTAGATATTTTTCTTATTTTTTAAAAATCAGTTATATCATCTTAGTTTTACAAAGTCATGCTATGGCATTTCCCCCTAGCGTAGGACCCCACTTTGTTGTTGTGGACAGCACTGTGATTCTCCTGTGATAGTCATGATGCTACTGTGCACAGTTGCTCTGATTAGTTTTGTATCTATTTACTTTTTTGAAAATTGTATCCCTTCTGTAGTTAAACTGTCATGTGTTACACTCCACTGATGTCTTTTTATGTACTTCTGATGGCCAGGACTATTCTTTTTACCTTGCCATCAGTCATATAATATGGTTTTGGACAAAAGATTATTAATTTGTTTTCCAATTGCACATTAAAAAGAAACAAAAACATTATAATAGAGATCAAAGACTACTTCTTAATTTGAAGGGATTTTTTT
>NW_004524671.1:2189144-2200627 GCF_000260255.1 Octodon degus | reverse complement strand
TCCCTCTCCCCTCCTCCTCCTTTTGTCCCTCCCTCTGGTCACCATTACCTGTGTCACATCCCCTCTGTCTCCTGTCTGCTTTATAATATTGACTCCTATGCCTGCAACTGCTCTGCCTTCTTTTAAAGACAATGCAATGACCGTGTTCCACTGGAATAACGTAAGATAGTCTCTCACTTTTAAAATCCTTCATCTAATCAAATAATCAAAACCTCTTTTCCAGGTTCTGGGGATTAGGATGAGTGCATCTTTGGAAGTTGTTGTATCTACCACCTGAGTACAGCAAGACAGCCAATGAACTTAGCAAATTACCAGGGAAGGAAGGCTTGATTTTAACAAAAGTGTGACCAAAGAAGCCTGGCATCATTTTAAGAGCAAATCAGTGGGGTAAACATTTCCTGTTTGTTGTTTCTGTCGCCATGGCCCTAGGGGAAAACATGTGCTGGCAAGATGGGAGGGAGGATAAAGTCTAGCCTGGGGAAATGGAAAAAAAAACAAACCCTGAAATCGAGTAACATAATTTTTCTGTTATTAACTTCTTTCCTTCTTTCTTATTGTAAAATTCTCATCCCTCACCATGTTCAGTTATTTAATTCACTTAAAATGACATTTTAGAGTAATTGTTGGATAGTCACTGAAGCTGGTGGGGAGCATTTTCTTTATGTGAGAGTATCCAGACCCATCACTGTCAGAACCTATCTCAGGACAGTGAGTGGCCATAGAGTTGACCTACATTGATGGACAGAGGAGGAAGTGGGAGATGGAAGCTGTTAATCACTATGAGACTAAGCTTCCTCAACACAATGATTATAGAAAATAATCCTAACTTTATTTTAGCATGTAAAAAAGGTTAGCCCTGAAAGATGCCAAAAGTTAGCATTTCATGGACAGTTAACAAAGTTTTGTAATGATCAAAACCTGGAAATTTTCACACCTGTGTATTCCTGGTCTAAATAAGAGGGAAAGAGAAGTGAGAGTGGACAGACAGATGATTGCTGGCAGTATAAGCCAAAGGTAACACCCAAGTGGCAAAATATGGAATCAGTGAGCCTATAATTTAAAAGGAAATATAGTTTGGAAATATTTAGAGAAAGGGATCACTTAGACTCATCTCTGATATGAAGGTGCTATTAACAGAGGTGTGTTGACTAAGGAGTACATCTCTTACAACAGTTCTACAAAAGGTCCCTTGTCCCCTGGTCTTCTGATTACCTCCAAAATATTTGTTTCTGTATGGCACTGTACTACCCAAATGTTCCTCACCTCTTCATCTCAAAAAAGAAAACAAGTACTTTTTTAGAAGCTTTAATTTTCTATGGCTAAAACATGAATAATACATTTTAGGGGAATGCAGTAAAAAAACACAAATACAGAATTGTTTCATGTAGTAGACAGCCTTTTTCATGGTCCCAGTGATCCTTGTCTTCTGGTGTTCCAGAGCTAGGTCTCCAAAAGGATTCTACTTTCTCCCATGTACTTTTGGAAAACTGGCTCTCAAAAAAGTCACTCACTAGGTGATGAGAATACTCCAGTTGCCCTGTGGGGAGAGATCTGTGTGAAGAGGGACTGTGGTTTCTGGCTAGCAGAAAACACAATTTTGCAGAACCCTGCTACAACCACATTAGAAGTGGATCCCACAGCCTTGTTTACAACTCTCTAATAGCTATAACTGTAGTCTGTGTAACTACAGCCTCATATTAGAACTTGAGATAAAATCACCTGCTGAGACAGGACTGAATTCTTGATCTATATATAGAATGCAGAGACTGACATTTTCAACTTTTTTTTTAACAATTATGTATGTATGTATTGATGTACTAGGGATTAAACACATTGATAAATCTTTAGCTTTTTTATTTTTATAACTAATTAATATTTCTGGTACTGGGAATTTAACCCATAGCCTTCTCACATTGAGCCACATTTCTAACCTCTTTTTATTTTGCTTTGAGACAGTGTCTTGCTAAATTGTCCACAGTGGCCTTGAACTTGTAATCCTCCTACTTCAGTTTTCCAGAGTGCTTTTTATTGCCTTGTAGCACCACACACAACCAAAGCCACTGGTTATTTCACATTATAGTATTTTTATGAAGATTTTTCTACAGCAAGAAATAATGAGTCTATGTACCATTAAAGAGCACAGTGCCAACCAGTTAATAGACAATATAATTTACTTTTCTTTAGCAGGGCATGAGGGTACATACCTGTAAATGAGAGGCTGAGACAGGAGGATCAAAAGTTTGGATGCAGCTTGGGCAATTTTGTGACAGTCTTAATTTTTTTTTTTTTTTTTTTTGGTCTTTGAGAATAAATACCTAACACCCAAACTTCAACGAGGAAGAGTTTATTCCTTGCTTGTTGCTTCTAGAGATTTTAGCCCAGTGCTGGCAGCTCCAAGGCTGCAAGGTCCTGGAAGAAGTGCCTGGGAGAGGAAAGCTGCTCACCTTTCTATAGTCAGGGAGCAGAGAGCAGAGAGGATCCTGAGAAAGATCTGCCTTTCCAGGTCCTGGCCCACATCAGCCCCTCACCAGGCCCCACTGCGAGCACACCACCCCATAGTACAGACCATCTCCAGATGCCATGAGAGGTTGGTGAGACGTACTAGACCTACACCAGGACAGCAATTTAGAGAAATCCTGTAAATAAATAAGTCTACCAACAAGTGGGCAGGAGGGAAGTCCTGTGTTGAAGCTTCAGTATCCAAGGAAAACAAAAACGTTCAGATTTCAATGTAATTATTTTTTTCTTCATCCAATATTTATTTCATTCATGACTTAAATTATTACTGTTTAAAAATTGAATGAATACAGTAGAACAGAACCATCCAGCAGCTCTCAGACTGTTCCAAGTGGTGATAGTTCACTGAAAATTGCCAGTCTATTTAAATAAGTGCTTTATATTTTGCAGAAAGAATACATAGAAGGTGATTTTCTAAAACATATTTTAACTCCTAAAGAGACTGAGATAGACAGTTAATATGTATCTCAAGTGAGTGAGATACAAACAAATGTAATATTTACATAAGCATATTGATATATGCTTAATATGTCAATATAATGAAAATTAACATATTAATATATTTTAGTTCAACTCTATTGGACTCTTCTTTTGAGGACATGGACAGGCAATTACTCCAATATGAGAAGAAAATAAAACCAAGAAGCTCAGTTCAGCACAATGCAGCAAAAACAATTCGTCATTGTGAAGCAATTATCCTGTTTTTGTTTTGTTTTTTTTCCATCCCGCTAAGCAGCAATGTGAGACTGTTCACTTTAAGAGTGATGCAACTTGGGCCAGCCAGATACCTCAGCAGATTAAAGTGCCTTTTTAAGCAGACGCAGGGACCGGGGTGCGATTTCTGGCACGCAGTGCTGGACTGGGTGTGGAGGAGCGCTTCTGCAATCCCAGCGCTTGGGTGGTTGAAAACAGGAGGATCAAATAAGTCCAATCTGTGCTGTGAGACCCTGTACTAAACGCATTTAAAAAAAGAAAAAGAGAGGGATGTGACTTGATTACCTCATTTGAGATCTTTTATTAAAACAAAAACATAAACATACACAGTTCTGTCTTTTGTCTGTTTATAAAAGAGGTTTTATATTCTCCTCATGCGCTTTCTCTCAAGAGTTTCATACTAGTAGAAGTCCGCTACATTTGTATTCCTCTTCTAAAATTTATAGGTAGTTTGACAGTGAGTACGTTATAAATATTTCCCACAGCTCAATAAATATGTGGGTAGATCATTTAAACTCAAATTGTTATGGTCATAAACAGTCATTTGATACTCACCAAATAATTATATATTATATATATGAAGACTGTACAGTGACATTATTGTGTTACTATTATATACATACATACACATGTATATATTTATATATATACATATATACATAAAGGAATATAAGATATTTAGCATGTAGTTTTTGCCTTCTAGAGTCTAACCGTTGACACAAAATACAGATGCAATGAAAGTTTATTGCAGTGGTAAGTTCTACTGAATTTATAGCAATCATACAAAACTGTTAAACCTTAATGGCACTGTTGTTCTTTTTTTTTTGTGGTACCAGGGATTCAACTCAGGACAAGTACTGAGTCTACTGAGCTATCTCCCTGGGCCCCCTAATGGCACTAAAGCTTTCTTAAATTTGTTTTCATTTTTAATGTATGGCTTATTCCTTGTTTCATAGTATTGATCATTTTTTCTGAAGCTATCCTCACAACTTTGCAAAATTTTCAACTTTAAGACAATATTAAATACAGAGCTTACAAAATTTATTTCCAAAATTGCTTCAGAAAGTGATAGACACAGACAATGTCTGTTATTGCAGAAGTTCTGTTTAGCGATGCCGCCCTTGATCTGGGATGGTTGTTGAATGCTTGCATTATAATCCTTGCCTTCTTTGGGGTTACTCAGATCACAGCATTGAAACTCCCATGAGGAAAATTTAGACAGTCATGGTTTATCTATAATTTGTATTTCTCATATTCACCCTTTTTAATGGAAGGACAATATTGCATTTTGCAGTTATATTAATATGTTGTCTCATTGCTTGATTTGTTTCTATTATTTAACTATTATGAGTAATGCTGCTAAAATATTTGTATATAGTTATTGTGTGAGCACACACTTCAATTTTGGGGAGCCATACCTAGAAACTAAATTGTGTTCACATAGTTACTTTTGCTTCATATTTTAGGAAGTACCAGACTGTTTTCCAAAGACTTTGAGGAGTCTAACCCATGCATATTTTCCAAGTTGCTTGTTGTCCTTTTAAAAAACCTTGCGCAGCTCTTAGTAGGTGTGAAGTTTTCCTTCATGCTAATTTTGATCTGCATTGACTTAATGATCTCAGGACCTTCTCAGATGCTGATTGCTCATTTGTATATCTTCATTGTAAAGTATGTGTGCAAATCCTAGTTAGTCTATACATCCTCTGTATCCAACCATACATATTCCCTACAAGAGACCCTAGATTCACAGTAGCAGATGGATTCAAAGTGAGAGGACAGAAGAGGAGATTCTATGCAAATAAAAACCAAAAGAGAGTAAGGGTGTCTGAACTAACATTAGAAAAATAGTTCTTAAATAAAAAGTGACCACATGCAAAAAAGATCCTCACATGCTGATAAAATGTTCTATATTTCCAGAAGAGGATAAAATCATAAACCTTTACACACTCCATGTCAGATCACTTAAATATATTAAGCAAAAAAAAAAAAACATTCAAGGAGAAATGATAATTTTACAACAGAAGTTGAAAACTGCAATTCCTTTCTCTAAATAGTATACAGAATAGCAAGGCAGAAAATAAGAAAGCAGAGAATTTAACACCAGAATAAATTAACAAGACCTAATAGACACTCAGAACACTTTTTTCAGCAACACATACATGATTTTCAGTGGTAGCAGCCACATTATTCTCCACTGTAGGACAGATGTTTTCCAGAAAAGATCACTTTTTTAATTCTCAAAAGATCCAAGAAGATGACATTTCTCCCACCAAACAGAACGAAGTTAAAAACAGAAAATTGTGATATTCACAAATTTGTAGAAAGTAAATCCACAGTTGTAAACAACCTGCCAAAGTGTAGCTCCTCTGATTAACATGTATAAGAAAGTGGCCAGCTGTATTATTAGTGGTTAGTTGTACTGCTAAAGCTATAGTTTGAATAAATAAACTAATTGTTTCCATAATTACAAGTATAGGAATAAGAAGAACTGGTGCTCCTTGTGAAAGGAAGTGGGCTAAGGATATTTTAGTTTTGTATCAAGATCTTGAAATTAGTGCTTTAGCTCCTAGGGAATAGCTATACCTAAGTTTATAAATAATTGGGTTTCTGGAATAAAAGGGTGAGATAGAAGCCCCCCAAAATTCATTGATCCAATGAATATAATTAGAGAAATTATTATTTGGGATTAGTGTTAGTATTATGTCTAGTTATTATTTGTTTAAAGACTAATTGAATTAATCATGGTTGGAATGAAATAAAAGTTATTAATTTGAAAATACTTAGACTAAATAGTTGTACAAAGTAAAACCAACACTATACCATAACTGATGGGACACAGCTTAAGCATTTCTAATGAGGAAATTAATAGCAAAAACTTTCTCAATGTTTACACTAACGTGCAAAAATAAAATCTAAAATCAGGTAAAACTTAACAATGTAGAGAACTAGATAAAAAGAACACGTTATTAATCCTAAATCTAAGAGGATATATGGACCAGCCTGATAGCTCTGCTGACTAAAGAGCCCTGCTTAGGCAGAGCACAGTGACTGGGTTTGGATCCCTGGCATGCCATGCCGGTCCCACCCTGGGGGCACGCTGAGACAGCTAATGAGACTGGGTGCGGTGGCGCACACCTGTAATCCCAGCACTTGGGAGGCTGAAAACAGGAGGATCACTATGAGTCCAATCTGTGTAGTGAGATCCTTTAGACCCTGTACTAAATACATAAAAAAGTAGAAAAAAAATCTAACAAGATATAGTAAAAAAATCATAAGTAAATGAGGTTTGAAAAATCAAGAAAAGCAAACATCGAGAAAGCCAAAAGTTGATTCGTTGGTAAAACAATAAAACTGACAAATCTTCAGTTAAACGAATAAAGAAATTAATAGAAGATGTAAACTGGTAAAAGAGAAAGAGAAAGTGAGGATATTATTCCTAATTCCACAGAAATAAAAAGAAGTGTAAGAGAGTACAATGGACAATAATGCTCCAAACAAATTAGACAACCAAGATGAAATGAGATGTAATAAATCTAAGAAATATAAGAACTTCCCAGAACAAGTCACTAAGAAGTAAAGAAACTAAATGGATTTGTCAGTGCCCAGATACACTGAATAGTTGATTTTGTCAATTGATCTTGTACTGTCCATCTCTGATGAGATTGTTTATTAATTTTAATTAACTTGTATTAGTATGTGTTCAACATTATTTTTACAATGTATTTTGCTTCAGCCCTTTATCAACCTGTCTTAATAGTAAAGAATCAATAACTTTCTTAAGAAATTCTTGTGACATAGGCATGTGTGATGGCTTGTGTCCAGATGTCCTCCCAAAGCCTAGTACAGTCACAGGTGGGGCTTTTTCAGGGGTGACTGGATCTGCAGTGTGTGATACTGGAATTGATTCATGATGCAATGCTAAAATCAAGTGCACTAGGATTAAGGATGTGAGAGCTGCTTCCCTAAAGCAGCCTAAACAAGATACGAGGGATAGAATGAGCTGCGGTCTTTCTTCTCTTGCTTGACTTGGTATTTTCTGCCTGCCATGAGCTGTTTCCCCTAAGAGATGCCCTCTTCCATGCCACACTGCCTTGACCCAAGTCAATTATGAACTGAATCCTCTACAGACTCTGAGCTCAATAACCCCTTACTCCTTTAACATTGTGTTTTATGTATTGTGTCTCAGCAATAAGAAAGGCCCTCATACACCATGTATTGCCTCCATAATTGTTAGAATACTTTCTGAGAGGCTGAGTGATGCACTTAAATCCTCAAATATAACAGGAAGCCTGTTCAACATGGCAACCTGGATGTGAACTTATTTTTAGCTAATGTCTTTCCAGTTGTCCCTCTGCATGTTCAGGACCCTATGGCAGCAGGCTGACCTCATGAGACCTGTAATAAAACGATTTCATGCTTGAAGCAAAGGTGGCACAGCTTATAAACTTAGATATTTGTTACATAAATATTTTGTTTACAATGTTCTGTAAAACTCATGGTCATTTTTCGTGATTGAATATTTTTATAAAAATGAATATTTATCAGAAAAGATGAACTCTAAGTTCATAATCATGGATTTCTGGATACTAAATTTCTTATAAGAGTTTCATTTACAGTCAACATTTTCATTGTCTCTATCAATATTATCCTAAACAACACATCTCATGGTCTTACCAAAGTAAGGTAATTCTTACCTTTGTGGAAAAATTGTAAATATGATTCTGATTTCAACATTTGTTAACAACTATTCTCCATTTGTGGATATTACATTAATGCTTAACAATGAATTTTTCAGCCTGTGCCACAAATAGGCTGCTTTTACTCCTTTTGTCTGTCATGCTAATTATCACTTATCTCCATGGACTAGTCAAGCATTTCAAGGTAATCAAGCTGAACATCACACACACATAGACACAAACAGGTGCACACACATTCATGGAGACCCACTCCATGTATTTTATTTTTCTTTCATAGTATTACAAGAGTTCTGAATGAAAATTGACATAGTAAAAGCTAAATATATAAATTCTTTTGCACTCAAATCTTTAGAACTCCAGGTTTTAAATGTGCGCTATCCTGCCTTAGAGCAAACACACAGCTATACATCTAGATGACTGGTGACATTTTCTGTTCCATTTATAAGCTTATTAATGAAGCTCAAGATAACTGGAAATAATACAAAATATTTGACTATCTAATTGTTGAGTCTCATTCATTCTCATTCTGGCACCTCCAAGTTTTTTTTTTTTTTACCTGAGACAGACCTGCATCATTTTTGTAGCTCAAGTTTGCCATAGGTAAAATTAAAGAAATAATTTCCATTTATAGATGGTGTAGATGAAAACGTATCACGAGAATGAATAAGACTACTATCAGTAGACCTCCTGGCCATTGTCACTGCATGGATAGTGTTATGGAACTCTAGGAAAAAAGGATGGAGCAGTTTTGTAGGTAGATAATGAATCTGATAAAATGGGAAAGAAATTGGAAATAAACTGAGGTAAATATGTCAACTTTTTAAAATGCTGAGCTGTGCCAGCCCTGCCTCCCAGGTGCACTGAGATGGCAATTGAGACTGGGTGTGGTGGAGCATGCCTGTAATCCCAGAACTTGGGAAGCTGAAAACAGGAAGATCACTATGAGTCCTCTCTGTGTAGTGGGACCCTGTGGACCTTGTGCTAAAATGCATGAAAAAAAATTAAAATGCTGAGTAATGTAAGTGAGAAAGGCAGAAACACTTTTATTGTTCATTGTTCTAATCCATATCTGACATCTCTAATTCCAAACTTCACCAAAGAGGCTGTCTTACATATTTTCTCTGTCTCTCCCTTGTAATAATTGGTGGGCACCTTCTTTCGTCACTGAGCATAGATTGCTAGTGTAGCACTCTTATCCAATACCCTGTCATAGTTTAGAAATAATGACTTTTGTTTGTCTCTGTACCTATAGAATAAAACACAGGGTAATTTACTAGCTCTATTTTTTTAATGATTAGAACTTGGATGAAGGGAGATTTTGAGGTAGTTGCAAGTATCCTTTTGTTTGTAAAGAAGAGTTGGCTTCCTGCTCATAATGAGCATGCCCTGTGCTTTGGGTTGGGAGGGCACTTGGAAATGAATGTCAGTTAAGACTCTAATGTTCATTTATTATTTTTTAATGGCCCAATTGCCAAGCATTGTTTTCTGTGATGATAGAGAGGCAGGAAGATCTTGGTATTAAGCTTAAATTGATGTTCAAGATAAAGGTACTCAGCACTAAATCTGAATTAGTAATCAACTAATTAGATTGGTCCATATGCTCGATAGTGATGTTTCAGTTAACATTTTCTTTAATCAGCTAATGATGCAACTCACTAAGCTTGCCTTTTCACATTAAACTTACTATTAAAAATGAATCCATCGCATTATCTTTTATCAAAATATATACCTGATAATTGTACTTTCATTCTTAGATATAAACCTAACTACTATTGTAGTAAAGTAAACCAACCCAAACGCTCCCTTCTTTTTTTCTCTTCTCATCCACAGTGAAATGACAAGCAGTGAAGCCTTTTTATTTCCCATAGACCAAAACTTCAAAGCAAATGATATTTTCTCAATGATCATAAATGGCATCCAAGGCTTATAACTAATTGTTTTATGCCCCTGTCTCTATAGGGTGCAGGCAAGTAATTCCAAAATGTTTGAAAGAGAAGATTTCGAGGTCTTGCTCTAATGGCTCTATTAAGATTTCCTTGCTCATAGAGTGCAGGGAGGATTGGGCTGCCTCTTTTTCTTTCAGAGCAGGAATGGAAAGATAGAAAAGCAGTGTCTCATGGGCACATGTGCCAGGACTGCAGTGCTGCTGGTCCTGTGCCCCTCCGAGTGTCTCCCACCGTCCTGCGATCTCCCTAAGCTCGACAACACGCAGTCTGTCCATGTTCAGTCCTGAGGACGCACTTCCCTCCTCAGGTGTCCTCTTGGCACCCTCCTGTCAGCACGCTAAGAATGCAGCATCAGCAATGCTACTACAACTTCTGAGAAGACTTTGAGCTCACTTTGCTCAAATGTGACAGATGAAATACTAGAAAAACTAAAAGGAAACAAAAAATTAAGTTAAGAAACATCACTTACTGTAAATATATTATTAGAATTATTCTCCATAAGGATAACAAGTATCTGTATTCTAAGTGATAAAAAGTTTCTAATCTATAGCAATATTGGGCTATGAATTATGGGATATATTTATGAAAAATCTAAAGCACAGTACTTATAATTAAAAAAGTCTTAAAATGTGTTTTGTTAAGCTTGCAGCTTTAATTCTTTTTCATAATTCACATACTTTTTAACACTACTAATACACTTCTCAGGCATATATTTAGTTTGCAAATAATGTATATGCTCCTTATTTAAGTAAAGGGCCTTAAGCAAGAGTGGTTCTGTATAAAATTTGTAAATAGACACTTGGAACAGTTTCCTATAGAAATTATTCTATCAGTGTTACCTAACTTTATAAGGCACTTCATGAAAGACTGGCTTTTTAGTTTCCTAAGATCAAATTAAATAATTAATTAATTTATTTATTTATTTATTTATTTTTGGTAGTACAAGGGATTGAACTCAAGACCTTGTGCTTGCCAGGCAGGCACTTATTCCACTGAGCTATCTCCCTGGCCCCCTCTAAGGTCAAATTTGAACAGGAGGAACATTTCTCTTATGATAAGAACAGTGAGAGAAATTCTTGTCCTTCTGTAAAGTAACAAAATAGCTACTGAAGAGCTTCCAGAACCATTCAGATTTGGAGAAGATAGACCGATGGCCATAGTTTGTGACCTCATCGTACAAGAAGTACATGTCGTCAATTTTCTTTAAAGTGTGGGATATTTAATTGCTTGAGGTGTAATTTATTACCGGTCTTGATATCCTGGGTTTGAAATCCAGCACTGCAAAAACAAAACTGAACAATTATGAAGGGGTTGGCAAATAAATACTTACTTATGGACACACTAAAAGTGAAATGTGAAACAATGCCTGACAATGTCCATTTCATTACACAAGATACTAAACCCACAAATGTTTCCCACCTCCAAGGAACTGCTACATGTGAACTGTGCATGCTTTTCGCAGCCCTGGCAGGAAAGTATTTCTATATCCAATTAATGAATGAGAAAGCAGAGCAGAATAGGCAGTGAGTGATTCATTCCGTCACTCCACTGTTAGGTAAAAACTCTAAACAAACTTCATGCCTCTTCATTCATATGAAAAGGCTGCCAT
>NW_004524671.1:2176982-2188402 GCF_000260255.1 Octodon degus | reverse complement strand
CTTGTAGTGATGCTATTTTGAGCCTCACTAGTGCCGAAGTGACAGGCATGCACCACTACACCCGGACTCCATCGCTGGCTCAGCGTCCCTGGGAATGGGGACTGTGAGGCATGCAGTGTCAGGGATCGAACCCTGGCCCCTGCACTTACCTAAGCAAGTGCTTAGTAAAACAGAATTTTTAAAACCACATAATTGAAGATATCAGTGTATCTCTCTGGACACAATTCCAGGTTTAACCAAGAAATTGGTTACTGACAAGGCAAAACTAGTCAGTGCATTGTGAAAAGAAGAAGCTGCCAGCCGATAGCATCTCAAAGGGTGTGGAACAAATATTCAAATCAAGCATCAATTCTATACTTTTCAGATAGTGGTGCCAATGGGGATCCCAAAAGTACATCTAGAATAAGTTACAAATAGAATGTTATATTCTCTTTTTGATAAATGATAACAATTTTGTAACTTTAACATGCACTTAACATATACTTAAAGAAATTTCAGGACCTAAAGAGCTATTCAGTGCTTGACAATATGCCACATTACAGCTTTAATTTTGTGGCGGCACACCTGTTATCTCTCCTTGTGATGCATGTTTCATTTAAATGTTTGTATGTTCGGTGGATAAAAGCCCAACTGTAAAAACCCTTACTTATTTAAACTCTAAATTGTATTATGGATCAAATTAACACTTTAATACATCAATTTCAAATTCAGAAATAAATGGGCATTTACTAGAGTTGTTGCACCTTATTCTTTATTGGTATCTGCCTTTAGACCACCTTAGATTCTTTATTTTTAGGTGTTTCATTCAGTGTGGAACATTATGCTCTGTATTTCACTTATAACCTTATATTTTAAAAATTGAAAAAAAGATGAATTAATTTATATAATCCATATCATCTAATTTAATCTTTGGAAGGAAAAATAATAAAAATATATATTTTAGTTTTTCTTCAAAATGATACTATTTCAAACATTAGAATATTTTTAACACACTAATAATCTTAAATACTTTTTGTGTATTCAGAGATTTCAGCTATCTGAATATTTGTAAGAACTAAAGGTGAAACAAAATAAACGGAGGAATAAATTGAACTAAGGACCGAATAAAGTAATTTAAATTTATTTCTGAGGTTTGCATTTTCTTTCTCTTATGCACTGCATATAGCTGTACAACATGACATGTTGAACAAGAAGTAGGACAGTATTAAAATAAATAGCTGCTAAAAATTCTCACATTGTAAATCTGCTCCATATATTTTATAAGTTTTCCCAGATGTAGTGAAATGCCTACAGCAGACCTTCCATATTCTTGTATTCCACATCCACAGATTCCATCAATCATACATCAAAATATTTAGAAAACAATGATAGACTTTTTCTAGACTTTATATTCTAAATAATGTACCATAATAATCAACACCTAATTTACCTTGTGATCAGTACATAAGACATCTAAAGAAAATATGAAATATACATGAGGGTATGTGTAGATTATATGTAAACACTACATAATTTTATATGAGTCCTCTGATTTTTGTATCTGAAAGGGGCTCTATACATTGAAATTGAAGAGCCCTTATTGAAATCATCCCCCTAGCTCTCAGTGTCTGGGAAATGCTGAACTGCTCACATAAAAAATTCAAATGCTTGCTGCATCATCTATAATAAATACAATGATACCTTGTATTCCATAGTTTCTTGTGAGGATAAAATAAATGACTCCATACAGAAACACAGTTTGGATTACAGTGAAAACCTAATGAATACAATTTTCGATATTCTATAGACATGTTCTAAATTTATCTACTTGTAGGTATGTAACACTGGGGTTAATTATGAAAGCTCAGAAATATGTTCAGGTTATCTTTTGATATTTGGGTAAAAAAGGACCACAAATTTCATTTAATGAATTCTATTTATTTATTTATTTATTTATTGCAGAACCAGGGATTGAACTCAGGCCCTCGCGCTTGCCAGGCAAGTGCTTAATCTACTGAGCTATCTCCTCGGCCCCAATGAATTCTATATAGATTTAAAAAATAATAGGAACTTCCCCGTTCACTTCATGTTGGAATTTATATTCTCTAAGGTACTAATAAAATGTTTGTGTCAGGTAATGAAGTAGAACTAATGATTACCTTTCCAAGATACAGTCATAAGGGCCACTAGAAAGTCACCAGGTCCAGCTGAATGCCTCAATGTGTAACTGGAGAATTGCAAATTTGTGTCCCTATGTGTTAGTTTTCTACCACAGATTTAATAGCTTAAAACAGTAGAAATTTATTATCTCAGTACTTGCAAGTCAGAAGTCTAGATAAAGTGATAGACTGTTCAGCCCTCACTAATCTGAAATCAGAACATAGGCTGAGGCAGTGAACTCCTCTGGGGCTCCAGGTCCATCCGCAAAGATCACTATCCACTGACAAAATGTCGTTGGTTGCACATTAGGACTGAGGTCTATGTTTCCCCACAAGTCAACTGGTGAGGTTCAGCAGCTAGGGCTGACTTCAGTTTAATGCATGGCAGTACACACAGCTCATAACCTAGCTATTTCACATCTTTCACATGCGAATGAATGTGTCTGTTTGAGTCCTTCTTCTGAGACCTACTTGACAAAACGTTCTATTCTTTTAAATGCTTCACCAGATTAAATTAATCCAACTCATTTTCTCTCTAACTTCCCTTTCACAGAAAAACTGGGCTGGGGAAGAAAAAAAGAAGGAATGAATATATATATATATATATATATATATATATATATATATATAATTTGTTAGTTTATTAAAAAAGTTAGTGTTTATACTGTTTGATCAAGAGCTGGCCAAATACCTCAGCAGACTAAATCACCTGTTTAGGCAGGCGCAGGGGCCAAGGTTTCAATCCCAGGCCTATGGTGCAGGTTCCATCCCTGGGGCGGACTGAGACAGCAATTGAGACTGGGCATGGTGACACATGCCTTTAATCCCACCACTTGGGAGGCTGTGGACAGGCGGATCACTATGAGTCCGATCTAGTAGTGAGACCCTGGACACTCTGTAGAACCTTCCCTAAAATACAGGAAAAAAATTACTGTCAGATCAATCTTATATGTCTATATATCTGGTAATCTGAGCAACTCTGTTGAAGATAGCAATATAAAATTTGATAACTGTCATTAATTTTCTATCTTCTTGTTTTGACATTCTGTACCATTTATATTATATATTTAATTCTCTTTAAAAGAAAGGAAAACTTACAGTTAGATGCCTTTTTAAAAATCATAAAGCAATTAATTATGAGAGCAACACCAAGGCACATCTTAACCCTGGAGCATAGAACAAATTTTGTTATCAAGGTACAGAAACGTGGATCTGTCAGAACCACATTTGTTATTTAGAATATTCCTATTGGTGAATTAGCAATTTTAACTTTATGAGTTTATCATATTGAACAACAAGTAATTAACAGGAACAATATCACAAAAAATATTGAATTTGAAATATTTACTATTTTTAAAAAGCATTAAAGTTTCCAACATTGAATGTTTTTGGTGTACAAAGTCCAAAAAAACAGAACAGCAAAATTTTTCTTATATGAACTTCAATGAAAATGTCAATAGCACATTACAAAAAAATAATCTTCACTTTGTTTACCACACTTATGGCAGTCTGCATAAGAACAGGATGATCCATATTCAGGTGTTACTTACCCTGATAGCACAGATCATTTTCTTTCTTGACCTTTTTTAGGTCATACGCACTACCTTCTTAGTCTCACTGTTTTGTCAGGAGGTTATTATCCCATTATACAGTATCTCAATAACAGGAGCATAAAACACCAATGAGCTAAAATATTAAATTCTTAATATGCATTGTGCATTTAGAATCCACATCGACCTTTTCACACCAGCTGTGTATTTGCTTACAAAACCTAAAATATGACATCAGAAATAAATTCCTATATAAAATAAAATGAAAATATGAGTAGAGTTCTACCACAAAAGTAAGCTTTGCTTCAACTGTCAGACCCAAGGCAGTCTTCACACATGAGAAATGTATGCTCCGCACGCACATCTCATTTCTACTGGCAGGGTCTACGCTGAGCTTTTCCTTTGCTACGTGGAAGTCTTGTCAATTATCTTCTCTTCCTATTTTGTCAGGAGCATCCTACTATATTGTGCAACATGCCTTTAGCAAAGGAAACATATCTCAATAAAATAAAATATCAAATATGTAATGAGTGTTTAGATTAAACATCAGTATGTTTGATCACATGTTTAGTTACTCACAAAACCCAAAAGAAAACATCAAAAATAAATATCTATGTGAGCTGCAATGTAAAAACAAACAAAAGTCTACCACAGAAATAAGTTTTGCTTCAACTGTCACATCCAAGGCAATCTTCACACACAACTTCATGTTCCATATACAAGTGTTGCTTACCTTGATAACATGTATGTTTTGTTTTCTTGTCTATTCTAGACATCTTTTTTTATTTTCCTGCTGTTGTAAGTATTTGTGATGTTGTGCCTGTTTCCCTTCCAGCTCACTAGTGTGCACCACATTTAAGTGCATAGTTCCTGGGCAGAAAAAGTTTTGTTTTTCCTCTGCTGTAAAATGATGCCTTATGAGCTTCAGTACCAATTCTCTAAGAAAATTTATTTATGATATTTTGCACTTGTTATTTTCTTTATAAGTCATTTATTTACGATACACATGTTTAGGACTGTGTAAAATTGGCCAAAGCTTTTTTCTTCAAGTGATATAGTTTTTGCATAACTCATCAACATCTAGTCCATGTTCAGTTTTGTTGTTGGAAATTTCCATCAGTTTGTATAATTTTCTATCAATATTTCCATCATGGTGGAATGTTGACATCAGCAGTAACAGTTGCTTTTCTTTGCCATAAATGAAGTTAATGTTGCATCTTTACTAAATCTAAAGATTGTACTATACAATTCTCTGTTTTGAAATTACAACATTTTGGAATTTCCATGTTGTTCCTATGCAGAGCTCCTGTACTGGTCAACTTGTGCTTTGTTAGAAAATGTGTGAGACGTCAACTGGAAACCAGTAAACTGATTGTTGAATGATACATTCCAATTAATTTAGGAGATGGAAGCAACAAGTCTGTTCACAATATCACTAAGCTTATTACTGTGTAAATAAGGACCTGATGGCTGGGTTACACGATAAAAGTTAAACTCACAGGATAATAACTCTTAGCATTTACAATGGCTTACATTGTTGTACTATATTTTGACCCATCACTTTTCTGTAAGTCTTTTACATTCTTGTGATCACCATGAGAAATCAGTGCTAAGTACAGAATAACTATGAATGCTTTCAGTTCCACTAGGTAGGTGTCATAATAAATACATTATTGAATATGACTATTGATGTATACAGCATGTTTTACTCGTATTTTAGTTTTTGTTTATTTCATAGTATCTTGTAGCATTTTCCCTGTTAGGATTTCCAACACTGAATGGCAATGCTAACACTCTGTGCAATATACTTCACCCCTCCCAAGAACTTCACTGTACTTCATACCTATTTGTAACATTGGATCATTCCATTTGGCTGCACAGCCATGTTGTAACTTTTTGGCTAATCAAGTATGTACTCAAATTTCTGCTTTCTTGAGCATCTTTACCAAGGAAGTCTAAATTCACTGTTTCTATATCCATCCATTATTGCTCCATGTCACTGTTATAGCAACTTTGGGTCATATGGCCATTGGGAAAGTCATTACCATCATAAATCATCATCACTATCATCTATCCACACCCTCTTCCAATATGAAGGCATGTATTTTACCACAAGCAATCATCTTCATGATCCATTCATGAAGAATATGATGATTTATATTGGACCTTCTCCAAAACTCACAAAACCTATTTTTCATGTGCCATTGTATTGAATCATGCTATTTCCACCATACAATCCAAACAAAGAAAACATTTTTATAAAAAATTCTGGAATGGTGTATTGTCTATTGGATCCTCTTTGATACTCAAGTCAACAGAAACAGAAACTTTTCCACATAGCATGAATGTGAGTGCAAATCTCATTTTGTCACTTTTGTAAATGTACTTACATCTTGGCCTTTCATCATACCAAGAATATAAGCACACAGATTGCTTCCTGTGTCCATTTTCAAAGGTCTGAGACCCACAGCTGGCTGCTGTAACACTAAAATGCAAATTTTCAGTAGAAAATTAAGCAGTATGTCCACTGGATCAAGTATTATGCTGTTAGAGAACAGATCACCAACACTCACAAAGGTCATGTACAGCATGAACATAAGGAAACTGAAGTATTGGGGACCATCTTAGGAGTCTTCCCAGCACACACACTTAATAAACAAAGGCTCAGGTAAGGAGAGAAGGCATTTAATAGACTGACTTGCCAAGGTTGAGCTTTCACACCATGGGTACATACAAGTTGCAAAAGTCACCAATACCCATGTCACCAGCTCTGAGACTTCTACTAATTACTTAAGCTGCATAAAATAAATGTCTGAACATAAGTGAAGATTGTTTGCTTGAGGAAGAGGTAAATTATTAGATGATACTTCTTATGGTTTATGTCTAGTTGTCCCCCCAAAGCCTTACTAAGTCTTGGGGTGGTTTCTGGAGTTTGTGATTGATTATTGTAGGTATCAATGCTGTACCTGCTGTGGGTAGATAATTTGCATTTCAATGTAAGGAGGGAAGAGAAGCTAGCTGCTTGAGCTGATGCTATTCCTCTACTTTGCTCTGCCACCATGAAAGGTTTCTCTCTGCCATGTGCTCCTCTGCCTTGGAGCCAGCTAAATATTGACTGAAACCTCCAGTAACAGTGAAATAAATATATCTTTCCTTTTTTTTCATTTTGAGTGTTGGGTATTCAAAACAAGAAAAGAGTAACTGAGACAAAAATGAACAGCTCTATTTGTCTCCAGTACTTTGTCATTGTGATGTTTTCCTAATTCAGAGATAAGGCTGAGGCTATAACTTACTAATGACTTAATGATAGTTTTTTGTTAGAGGAAACACCAACATAGCAAAGTGATAAGCCCCAAAAGCCTTTCTGAGAGTTGCCATTAAATTCCTGGTGTATAGCACTGTGAAGAAAATAAGAAAGAGGGAAATGGATCCCTTGGAACAAGGAAGGATCTGAAGCATAATTGAAGCCCACAGAGAGATTGAATAGAAAAACTTCAATGAAGAATAAGGAGGTAGTCAGCAGAGCCTTAACCCTGAGACAAGACTTAGTAGACGAGAGGAGCAATTCAGACCTGTGCATACGTGATGACTACTGGCCACCCAAGAAGACTTCATGGAGGGACCCAACAGTGTAGGGCAGCAGTCACCCTGAAAGACTGCAGTACCTAGCGGTGAGTGCTGAGGACACTGTCATCTTGTGGGAGACAGTAATTGGCCAGGAACCATCTTGGAGAAGAGCTAGCTGAGCTCAGAACTCAGAGTAGCTTCTGGTTCCATCTAGTGGCTCCAAGCTGGATTAAGGCCTGCACAAGGCTGATGGATGTAGGACAAATGAATTCAGTCTCAGTCAGAAGGTGCAGTATCAGAAATTATCCACTAACCACCAAATAGCTAATGTTTGCTTGCTTGCATAAATCAACATAGATCTGAAAGCTGTCTCCACATGGATACAGTAGGGACAAACCTGGAAGGGGACTTGTTTTTCTCACTTTCTCTTGTTTATTTTTCTTTTTATTGTAATTTTGTTTTTGTCTTTTTGGGTTTCTTTTTGATATTTATTTTTTGCTTTTCTCCATTGTTATGTCAGGTTTTTGTTTATTTGTTTTGTTTTTTTTTTAGTGTGAAAGTGCTTTATAGCCTCTTCATGGTTCTTGTTCTGCTCTTAATTGTATCTTTTCCCTTACTCTTTCTTTCCAGTCTTTTGTACCCATTTCCCAAAGTTAGCATGATCCCCCTTAGTCCTCTAGCTTTACTTCTAATCTCTTCCCCTTCTACTTCTCCATTTTTCCCCCCTAACTCTTCAATTTTAGCACCTCCAGGAAAAATTGGCATATTAGGGACTTATATAGTGCCTGAATTTCTGGTTTGTTTTATATTTTGATATAAAGTCACAAAACTAGTTTACACATTTAAAAATGGCAAATTAATGGTTAACTCAGTTTTTCATTTTCCAGACTGTATTTGATGCACTTCTTATTGCTGATGGTACTACTTTAACCAAAAGTGACATAATTGTTCTAACCAGTCATTCTTCCTGTTATTCCAGGACTGAGACTGAATAATGGTCATTGAAAATATGGGGCAGAGTGACAGAGTTAGGGGCTGGGCAAGCAGGAAGTAACTTCTCATCCCCAACAAATTGAAATAGGATCAGATTCAAAATTTAAAAAACTAGCTACACCTGGAAAATACTCAGACAAGTAGTCATTTCCTAAGGACTCCAAGTACTAGCAATAAAGCAATATACAATACATAATTTATAGTCACAACTGCTATAATTAAAGTTAAAATAAACATAAAAAATGAAAATGAGGGGCTGGGAAGATAGCTCAGTAGAATAAGCACTTGCCTGGCAAGTGCAGGGGCCTGAGTTCAATCCCCAGTCAGTTCTGCCAAAATATAAAAACTAAAATTAAAAATAAAATGACACTTCAACAAGAGGCAATCCCAAATGTCCATTCAATGAAGGCAAACCCAGAGGGTAATGAGGTTGAACAATCTTGAAGTTACCTACCTGGCCTCCCTGAAGTAGCAATGACAAAGCAATTGTGTGAGGCTCTAGCAAGATTAAAATCCTAAATAGTCCCTCAGATAACTGCAGAGATGGTGTCCATAATCAAAACCACACTTAGTGACTCGAGTGTACCTACAGATAAAACCAATATTAGAGGAGGGCCAATGAGATAGCTCAGCAGACTAAGCACTGTGCTTTGGCAAGCACAGGGACCAGGGTTCAATTCCTTGGTCCTGCATGCCATGCCGGTCCCACCCCTGGGGCACGTGGAGCCAGCAACCGAGTCCAGGTCTGATGATGCGTGCTTATAATCCCAGCACTGCGAAGGCTGAAAACAGTAGGATCACTAGGAGTCCAAGCTGCCTAGTGAGATCCCCATACCAAATGCATAAATGAAAA
This sequence comes from Octodon degus, assembly GCF_000260255.1. Lineage (NCBI taxonomy): Eukaryota > Metazoa > Chordata > Mammalia > Rodentia > Octodontidae > Octodon > Octodon degus. The sequence continues at coordinate 2,179,301 of NW_004524671.1, read as the reverse complement.
AAATATATATTAGATGAGCCTAAAAAATTATGCAAGCCATAAATGCTCAGCATACAAAAGAAATGGAATTTATAAAGCAGATTAAGTGATATCCAGGGGAATGAAAATTTCATTGAAAGTGTTCACAGCAGAGTAAGCCGATGTGAGGGTAGAATCTCAGATGTAGAAGATAGGCTTGTGGTGGGTAATAATGAAAAGGAAGATTTCCTAAAAACAGAAAGAGAGCATAAGAAATCAATCCAGCAGTTACCAGAAGAGGCAAAGAATAATAACATGATTGATTAGAAAAAACAATGGGGGGGGCTGCCAAATAGCTCAGCAGATTAAAGTGCCTGTAAGCAAGCTCAGGGGTCATGGTTCGATTCTAGGGCCTGCCCCCACTGGCCCTGCCCTCAGGGCACCCTGAGAATGCAATTGAGACTGGCATGGTGGGGTTTGTCTATAAACCCAGCTCTCTATTCACAGATATCAGACATCAAGGCAGAAAATGTCCCTGGTAGAGCAAAAGAGTTTGAGTTAGAAATAAGTGAAACACACAGAACTCTAATTAGCCACAATAAAAAAAAAAATCTGTAGCCAGACATACCATATTTAAAATTCCAGAAATTCAACACAAGAATAAAAGTCTTAAAAGTTGTTGGGAAAAGAAATAGATCATGTACAAGGAAAAGGCCCATCAGAATCACAGCTGATTTCTCATCATAAACCCTTAAGTCGAGGACAACTTGGATTGAAGTATTTTGAGCTCTAAAAGAAAACAGCCTTCAACCCAGATTGATGTAGGCAGCCAAACTATCTTTCAAAGCTGATGGAGAAATAAGATACTTCCATGACAAAGAATATCTGAGGAAATTTATGACTCCTGAACCAGCACACTAAAATGTTTTGAAAGGACACACTAGAGAGAGATAACAAGAATCACAACACCATGAAACCCGAAGGAGGAATCCACAAGGTAACACAGTTTATAAGCAGTCTTAAGAGGAAAATTTATGACAGTGATTAGCCCTATCAAGAATGCAGAACAAGTGGAAATAAACAACTTAATGGTGAACTGAAAACTTCTAGTAAAGAAAAAAAATAAAGGTAAGAGTAGGCCAAGCCAAAAAAAGCTCATACCAGGGGGCCTGCCCCTTAGCTCAGTTCTTTAAGTGGCTGCTTCCACAAAGCGGTCAGGCTTAGGTTGCTGTGGTTTGATCTCCACAACTCAAGCCAGCCAAACCTGCCCTGAAGGCATTCAGACCAAAAAAAAAAACAAACCCTCATACCAGGAAAAAAAATGAAAATATCGTCAGAGCAGAAATTTACATATTGGAGTCTAAGAAAATAATACAAAATAGCAATGAATCCTAGAGTTGGTTCTTTGAAAGATTAAATAAAATGCAAAAACCCTTAGCCAAATTTATTAAAGGAAAGAAAAAGTCAAATCTAAGCAATTAGAAATAAAATAGGTGAAATCACAGCGGGTCCAGCAAAAATCTAGATCATCTATACTTACTATGAGAACTCGTACTCTAATAAGATGGCAAATGCAGCAAAGACAGATTCCTAGATGCATATGAATTACCAATGCTGAATCAAGAAGATACAAAAATCCTAAATAAGAGAGATTCAAATTAAAACCGCGGGCTGGTGAGATGGCTCAGTGGTCTAAAGCACCTACTTGGAACAAGTTTGGCAGACACAGGGACCACGGTTCGATCCCCCAGCACCACATGCCAGCCAGCCCTGCCCCCTGGTGGGCTGAGCTGGCCACACACACAAATAAATAAAAATTAAAAAAAAAAAAAAATTAAAACCGCACTGAGATTCGCACTGAGATTCCATCTCACTCCAGAAAGAATAGCTGTTATCAAGAAATCAACTAATAACAAATTCTGGAGAGACTACGGGGGAAAAGAACTCCTTCTCCAGTGCTGGTGGCTGGTGGGAGTGTAGACTGATGCAACCACTGTGGACAATTTGTAATAGCTGAATCTTAACAATAATCCAAATGACTATCAACAATGGAATGGACAAAAACAATGTGGTCTCTTTATATAAAGGAGTACGATTCAGGCATAAGGAAGGATAAGCTGAAAATGTTTATAAGTAAATGGATATAACTTTAGTTTACACCCATAAGTGAAATCAACCAGACTTACAATATATAAGCCCTCAATGAGAGAAGCTAAAATTATAAATAAAATTCAAAATAGATACTGTACAATTGGAAGGGACTTTTCAAAATGAAAAAAAAAAAAAAAGCTGGGATGGGGAAAGGAGAAAATAAGGATGGGAAAAGCACAAGATAGTTACACTATTAAAATCTCTTAGTTC
>NW_004524671.1:2174830-2176647 GCF_000260255.1 Octodon degus | reverse complement strand
TTTTTTTCTCTTTAAAATAAAATTTTTAAAAAAGAAAGAAAAGGCCAGCCAAATAGCTGGCCAAACAGCAGGAGCAAGGGCCTGCGTCTGCACAGGGTCCCACGCAGGAAGACTTGATGTCCAGTCTCTAAAGCACTGCTAATTTCAGGCTGCACACTACATATAGAATTAGCACTGTTATGAATACTCTGTCCCCACAGGGAGAGGAAGATGTGTGGGAAACATTGTTAGGACTTCAGGTAAATGTCCTGGAAAAGCAGTGCATGGAAAAGTTTTACTGAATGAAGATCCCACTTTGAAACCACTGATTTGGAGTCCTTTTGCAGTGAGTCTCTACAGCCAACAATTGTTTTGTTCTCTTTATCTTCTTCAGAAGCCAATAAAGAAAGGGGGTCATTTTTTCTGTAATATCCCCGTCCATCACCCTGGGGAATGATTAAATGAAAGAAAGAATTGAAGTCATTTGAATCACATGCTTAGAAGATATTTGCAAATATTTACTCCCTGAACCAGAGGACATATTGAAAGAGAACTATATTTTCTCAAATTCAGAACCATGTAAGTGGTCTTGCTCTGTCATGGAGTAATCCCAAGGGACTTCTGTGACCATTGATGGCAAATACAAGGCTGTCTTGTAGAGATGGGCACAGACTATAAAGGTGGGAAGATAAGTTTACCTGCTCACCAGTGAAACTTCATCACAGCAATTTGTCCATTCTCCATTTGTAGAAGGCTTTACCTACATACACAGTTCTGTCATGTTAAGGGAACCTAAAATTGAAGAGAGCAGATGAATGAGAGGAAGAAAGGAAGGAAGCAGGAAAGGATGTGTAAAAGAAATGGAAACATGAATGTGAGCAGCATTTGTAGAGAACACCCTTGTGAGGTTTGTTCAACAAGGGACAACTGCATGGTAGACTAGGAAATGGAAACTAACGGAGACGAAAGGAGATAGGGAATTGGTCTGAACAAAAACCACTGGCTCTTGACATCTTTTGATTTGTATTGTATTTGCACACATTTTTCTTTAACGGTACATATTTAAAAATCTGAGGCTGAATAGTTCTTCATTAAAACAAGTTTCACCAGATTACCAAAGGATGTCTGATAGCCCCTGCTCTGCTATTTTCCACTAGTTTGATATTTGACTGCTTTGGAATAAATGTAAAATATTCTCCCATTCTACCCAGGAATGAATAATGAGTATTTTATATACAGATTGTATTTCCATGTTAATGTCATGGACATAAAAAATTAGAAAAATGAATCCATTTTATAGAAGTCCACCAATTCTATTTGACTACAAGGAGCTCTAAATAGCAAGATAAAGCTGCACCTAAAATAGATACAACCATTTGAAAGAAGATGTGAAATATCTTCATGTTCTGAGAATGACAGAAGCTCAAAAGGATCTTCATGGTCTCAGCAGAGAGAGAGAGTAAGCTGCCCAAATTGAGTTACAGAAAGATGGTGACACACTTGGGAGCTTCAGGTGGATTAAATTCACAGCATCCAATAAATTACAGCTTAAGAGGAAGAACAAGGGTCAATGAGCACTCTAAGAATATTCCAAGCGCAGATTTTCATACTCATATTTTCACTAGAGATCCATCTAATGTTGAAACTTAAGTTTTGCTCCACTATTTTTTGAAAATTCGCTCCCCTAAGATCTAATAAGCAATCAATTTCTGGAGTCCTGTCTTTGCCATAGACTATCTATGCATCACACTTCTGACTTACTGTAGCATTTAATATATTCAAGCTATGTTGTTTATTTTCAATTCAAACCATGCTTGTTAGGATATATATATATATAT